>NW_027556098.1:325841686-326036686 GCF_003287225.1 Phascolarctos cinereus | reverse complement strand
CCCTTAATGGGCACACTTATTATTCAACTATCCCCACATCCTACTTCTTTGACATCTTTTAATTCTTGGCTGCTTTAGTTTCTGAAACGTTATTTTCTCTTCACATCTCTAACATTGTCCATTTCCTCTCTTCTCCCATCAATCTTTCTCCTCTTCATAACTTGTTCTAGTCTATGTTCCACCAAGTTTTGCCTCTGACCCTTTTAGTTTCTCTTTTTGTACTCTTCTTTTGGTAATTTCAATCACTCCCACAAGCTTCAGCTGTCATCTCTACTCAGAGCATTCTCAGATCTATATCCTTAGACCCCAAATTTCCCTCAGCCTTCAGGCCCTCATTTCAAATGACCTTTAAAGGAGAGCTATAATCAGATGTCCCTTGACACCTCAAATTTTGTACGAAATGTCCCTCTGATGCCCCAAATACATTTCTTCTCTTTCTACAATAGTATACTTCCCATTTTGACCTTCCTGTTTCCATCAGTGGCCTAATCATTTCTGCATTGTATGTGTGTGTATGTGTGTGTGTGTGTGTGTGTGTGTGTGTGTGTGTGTGTATGTGTGTGTGTGTGATATTAGTCTTGGTTTTTTCTTCTAATATCCATAAGGAGGCAGCTAAAGGACTTGGTGGATAGAGCTTTGGGCCTGGAGTCAGGAAGAGTTCAGTTCAAATCCGGCCTTAGACACTAAGTAAGTATGTTACCCTAGGCATACCCTGTTTGCCTCAGTTTTCTCAGCTGTAAAATGATCTGGATAAGGAAATGGCAAACCACTCCTAAACCTTTGCCAAGAAAAACTCCAAATGGGGTCACAAAGAGTCAGACACAATTGAAAAATGACTGAAAACAAATTTCCCATAGCTATCTGACAAATCTGAATTTTCTGCCTGTATAATCTTTCTTGTGTCTGGCCTTGGATGATAATCAAAGGGAAATTCAGAAGAGGTGTGGCTTCAAGAGGAAAGAAAACACGTTCTGCTTTGTACATTTTGAGTTTGAGTTGCCTACAATAATTAAGATTACCTAACAAATCAGGGCCTCTCTATCTTTCTTTTTTTATTTTATTTTATTTTATTTTTAATTTTTTTTTCCATATGCTTTTGAGTTGAAAATTTTTTCTCCCTTTTTCTCCACCCCCACCCTCCCCAAGATGGTGCACAATCTGATATAGGCTTTACATTTACATACCCATTAAGCATATTTTCACATTAGTGAAGTTGTAAGTAAAAATTAAAACCAATAGGAGGAACCATCAGAAAGAGGAAACAAAACTCAACAGAAGAGGAAAAAAGACAGCAATTCAACTTCCATAGTTCTTTCATTGGATGTGGACAGCTTTTTCCATCCCGAGGCCTCTGGAGATGTCTTAGATTCTTGTAATGCTGAGAAGGGTTCAGTTTAACAATCTTAGTCATTGTATAACGTGGCTGTTATTGTGTACAAAGTCCTCTTGGTTCTGCTCACTTCACTCAGCATCACACCATATAAGTCTTCCCAGGTTTTTCTGAAGTCAGCCTGTTCATCATTTATTATAGAACAATAGTATTCCATTACATTCATATACCACAACTTGCTCAGCCATTCCCCATTTGATGGGCATCCTCTCAATTTCTAATTCTTTGCCACCACAAAAAGAGCTGCTATGAATATTTTTGTACATGTGGGTCCTTTTCCCATTTGTTTGATCTCTTTGGTTTATAGCCCTAGAAGTGCTATTGCTGGATCAAAAGGGTATGCACATTTTTGTAGCCCTTTGGGCATAGTTCCAAATTGTTCTCCAAAATGGTTGGATCATTTCACAACTCCACCAACAATGTATTAGTGTTCCAATTTTCCCACATCCTCTCCAACATTTATCATTTTCCTGTTTTGTCATGTTGGCCAATCTGATAGGTGTGATGTGGTACCTCAGAGTTGTTTTGATTTGCATTTCTCTAATCAATAACAATTTAGAGCATTTTTTCATATGACTATAGATGGCTTTAATTTCTTCATCTGAGATCTGTCTGTTCATATCCTTTGACCATTTATCAACTGGGGAATGGCTTGTGTTCTTATAAATTTGTCTTAATTCTCTATATATTTTAGAAATGAGGCCTTTATCAGAAAGACTGGTTGTAAAAATTCTTTCCCAATTTTCTACCTTCCTTCTAATCTTAGTTGCATTGGCTTTGTTTGTGCAAAACCTTTTCAATTTAATGTAATCAAAATTATCCATTTTGCTTTTCACAATGTTCTCTATCACCTGTTTGGTCATGAATTCTTCTGTTCTCCATAGATCTGATAGGCAAACTGTTCCTTGTTCTCCCAGTTTACTTATGGTATCAGCCTTTATATCCAAGTCCTGAACCCATTTTGACTTTATTTTGGTATATGGTGTGAGATTTGGGTCTATGCCTAGTTTCTGCCATAATCATTTCCAGTTTTCCCAGCAGTTTTTTTCAAAGAGTGGGTTCTTATCCCAGAAGCTGGGGTCTTCGGGTTTATCAAATAATACTCTCTTATCTTTCAGTTGGACTTAACTAACCTGAGGGGATGGCCCCTACCAGCAAATACCCATGGATCATATAGCACATATCCCTTATTTGGCAATGTACCATGCTGTCTCATGTTTTTATCCTAGTGTTGAGCAGAATTCTCTGCTATGCATTCAGCAAATGTTTATAGAAATTGAAGTTGAATTTGAATAGCACTAAACTGACTTTAGCCTTGAAATCTAAGGCATGCTACCTAACTTCCCTGAACCTCAGTTTCCTCATCTGTATTTACTTCTTCAGTACTTCAATGACTTGCAATTTTATAAGTGTGTGAACTCAGTCAACCAGTGCAGATTACAAGTCTTCTAGACTTAATATATTTGAAAAATGCATCAGTGTGTAGCTAACCTAGTGAAGAGTTTCCCCAAACTTAGAGTGATTTATAGCTGAAAAATATATGGACCATCAACAAAGCCATACTCAAAACCTTCCTGGCTTAGTAGGACCTAATTTAGCTTGTGTCCATCTAGCATAGACTTCAAGAACCCAGGATCCCCTCCCTGCCATCTTCAGATATCAGAGTAGCAGTTTAATAAATGATGAGGATATTAATCCATCTTTACTTATATAACGTAGATCATATCATATATCACATTACTTCATATCCTATCCTCTTCATATTAATGTAGCATTTAATAATTATATTATTGTTGTTGTTTAGTCATGTCCAACTCTTCATGACCTCAATTGGGGTTTTCACGGCAAAGATATTGAAGCTATTTGCCATTTCCTTCTCCAGATCATTTTTATAGATAAGGAAACTGAGGCCAACAGAGTTAAATGACTTGCTCAGGATCACACAACTAGTAGGTGTCTGAGGCTAGATTTGAACACAGCTCTTCTTGACTCCAGACCCAAAACTCTATCCATTGCCCCACCTAGCTGGCCCATTATAATGACATACCATCGTAAAATATTATATTTAGTTCATCTGGGCGTCATGAGTTGAAATCAGCTAGGTAGTTAACATAATATATACAATAAGTTAGCTATTCTCTTCCTCAATCTTTCCTGATACTGCCACCATCATTAACTAAGTCACTACTTAAAGCTATTATATTGTTAATAACATAGTACAACACAGCATGATATAACATAAAAATGTAATGTAATATAATAAAATATATTCTGTCATGTCATATCATATCATATCATATATCACATAATATTGTATTATATCATACCATATCATATCATAGCCTGCCTAGCTGCCCTCAATAAACTTAAATCATGAGACTCATATAAATTAAATTTTCAGGTACTGAAATAACTGGTAAATATGATTGCTGGACTTTTGTTAGTGACTTAGAAAGACAAAGAAGTGTGAGGTGCCATAAGGCTGGAGTAGGGTAAAATACAACTTTATTTTTATTTTTAAAAAGAAGAGAGTATATAGAGTCTGAAAACCATGAGCTAGTGAGTTTGACCTCAATTATTGGCAAAGTCCTATGACACATTATTAAAAATATGGTTTGTGATCACTTAGAAAGGGAAGCAGTGGTCACAAAGATGCAGTATGACTTCATCAAGAATAGATAAAACCAGACTCACTTCATGTCCTTTTTATACAGTTATTAGACTAGTAGACCAAGACAGAGATGCAGGCATAGTATACCTAGATTTTAGAAAAGTGTTGCCATAATGTTTTGCGCTACGCTTGTGGACAGAATAAAGAGCTGTGGGTTGCTTTCCAGAATAGTGCTTTAAGATGTATGTTTTTCCACAACCTCACCAACATTGACTATTTTGTATGGGTAGGATTCTGATTCAGTAGGAGAAGCTGTTAGCATTATATAGCAGTAATTCATGTTTGCCTGACAAGTGAATAATTGAGCTCCAATCGATCCTTAGGCCATCTTCACTTTTCTGTTTATGTAAAACTGGAATTTGAGTAGCATTTTCTTTCCTTTTTTGGCCACTGAGAACATTTTTAAGGAGCTGTTATTATTCCTATTTTACATAAGAGGAAAATGAAGATAGAGTGATTAAGTAATTTCTAGTAAGCTCTTTGAAGTCAGAGGCTATGTCATGGGACTTATCATCTAGCCCAGTGTCTGGAATATAGTAGGTGCTCAGTAAGTGCTTACTGGTGAATTATCCAAGGTCATATGGTTAATAAAGAGAAATGAAAGTCCTTAAATCTTGGGGCTATGATAAGTTCAGTTCTCTTTCCACTATACCATGGCATACTGCAGAATAGGGTCAGAATAGGGTGATGTAGCAACTTGGAAGGAGAATATCATCTTATTAATTTAAATTAAGTAATAAAACAATCATTTTAATATGACTAGCAATAATAGTAGAATTTATATAATTACATTATATGTTATATATAATTGTATAACATTATATATGTAAACATATATACATTATATATACTTGTATTATATAATTTATATAATATTTGTAGTCTGCAAAGCACTTTTACTTCCATCATCTCTCAGCTTCATTCTGGTGAGGCTTTTTCTTCTCTCTAGAAACAAGCAACGATCAACTACAACCCTGGGAAGCAGGTATTATCAACCTTACTTTACAGCTGAGGAAACCAGTAGAATACAAAGAGAAAATCAAATGCACAGGTTGTATTTGTGCCTCTTTGTGTATGTGTGTGATTATAATTGTTGTTGTTGTTGTTGTGTTGTTGTTGTATGTATGTGTATGTGTTTGTGTGTGATTATAATGGTAGGATTTGGGGATGCCCATTGGAGGAAGAGAGGGAAAACATTAACAAGATGAAATATAAGAAAAGAGACCAGAAATCTGGGAGAAGAGCTGAGGGGAAAGAAATGAGAAGAATAATATGAATCAGTTAATTCCTAGATGAAGATAAATGTTGGCACAGTTATTTTCTTTTCAGTCTAGCTGCCTTATTGTCTGAGATACAGCTGGTCATTACACACCCACTCTGACTACTTTATGCTTCTGTCATTACTAACTTACTGACCATCGCTGTAGTGGTTTCAGGAATAATACTGAATAATAAATAGAGTTAATGATCACTGTGTCGGCTTGTTTCCACTCACCATTAGGCTGATAGTTCTCCACTTGACACCTACCCTACCCTCTTCACCAATGTGGAACAGGCCCAAGCAACCAAACAATCCGTAAGCATTTATTAAACATTTACCACACACCAAGTGCTGTACTATGTTTATGTGCTGAGTATAGAATGAACAAAATGAAACAGAGCTGTTCTCCAGGAGTTAAAATTTTAATGGGAGTAAACAACACATATTCATACACAAAAGTATATACAAAAAACATAAAAGTAAATGGAAGGGAATGAGGGTAAGGAAGGAAACATTTATTAAGCACCTACTTTGTGCTACGTGTTTTACAAATATTATTTTATCTGATCCTCACAGCCCTGGGTGGTAGGTAAGTTATCATCCCCTTTTACAGTTGAAGAAATAGAAGATAAGTGACTTACCCAGGGTCACCCAGCTAGCAAGTGTCTGAGGCTAGATTTGAAGTTAGGTGTTCCTGACTTCAGGCCAAGTCCTCTATCCTTTGTGCTACCTAACTGCACTAGCAGTGGGGATGATCAGGAAGGATTTTATGTGGAATGTGGTGTTTGAATGGAGATTTCATGGCATCAAGAAATTCTAAGAGAGGGAAGCAAGAGAGGGCATCCTAAGCAATATGGTATAGCCTACGCTAAAGCATGACTGTGGGAGATAAATTTCTGTATGAGGGAGCAGTAATAAAGTGAGATTGGCTAGTCCATAGAGAGAATATTTTCAAGATGCCTGGGAAGGTAAGTTGGAGTCAGCTCTTATTTTTATTTTTTTTTTCTGCCAAAGACAAGGTTTATTAGAACATCCATAATATTGGGCAGACTCTTAAGGAGTATGAACATTAGTGAGCTATTGGCTAGATCTTTAGAATCTGAGCAGTGGCTAGATTTTAAATATCTGAGCATCTTAATGGAGACAAGATGGACCTTATATGCAGAAAGATTGGGAGGGATCTAGGAGTGGCCAAGTAGTTTGGGGTGACTGGAGGAGGGGTCTAAGGAAGATCTGAGTAGGAGTGGCCAGGAAGCTGAGGTGAACAGAACACCTGATACCTGGACCTTGTGGCCAAGGGAGAATGGAGCCTAGCTAGGATTCAGGGTGGGCAGTGGTCAGGGGCCATAGGGAGGTAGGGCCAGGCCAAGTTAAGGGTAACACAGATTAGGCATAGCCACAATGAAAAGCCAGTTGATGGGATTATAGCCTCAGGGGAATGCCAGAGATTTGGCCATGTGGGAAAGTCCAGGGTTTTTCCTTTTTGGGGTCTAGATCCCATCCTCATCATTCCCCCCTCAAACAAATGGGACCCAAATTCTTTTGGGGTAAGGAGTGAAAGTCTTGGCTTCTGAAACTGCTTCCTGCTGGCAAGGGGTGTAGAGCTGTCCTTACCTTGAGGGGGTCCCAATGAGGAGGTTGACTGGAACCTACCATAGGCTGCATCCAGGGAACAATGGGAGGACATTGGCTGGGATGCACTGTTTGTTATCAATTGTAGGTAAATGGCCTGTAGTCTGGAAGACACAAATCTGACAGAAAAGACTGAAGAGTCCAGATATGACATCTTTAGCTCTGTTTGGATTCAGATAATTCAGTTTTCCAATCATGCAGTATCAAATCCACCTCATAGCCAGACTCAGGAATAGCCAGGTGGGTAACTAACATTCCTTTTCAAAGGAACATAATGGGGAAACTGAGCCAGGAGGCTCCCATCTTAGACTGAGGCTAAAATTGTCCTCTCAGCTTTTCCTGATGCTGACTTCCCACCAGTATCACATTCTTTAAGTAGCTTGTGGCATTTCCCTCAGATAGTGGATTATTGATTATCGATGAATTATTATGATCCATCAGACAGCTCAAAATAAAATCCTATGAGCTTTTACCTCACACAGCAAGTTTCACTAATCACAGCTTAGGAAAAACTTTTCCAGGATTTACATCTCAAACTTAAAATTGTCCTGAAGTAAGAGATTTCTATATACTTGCAAATTCTTAGCAAGCCATAACCCAAACAAGCTTTTTGACAAATTTATGCATTAAAACAATACCCAACAATAGCTAAATTACTTTAGTGGTAACCAAATTATGAAAAGTTGCTTGACATAACCTATACAAAAAGTTCACCAGTTTGAAACTTGAAACAAACCAATTACCAGTCAGGTGGCTTCAGTTTTATTAAATGCATTTCCAAATTACTTTACACAGAGAATCAACATCTCATCATTAATAGTTAAAACTACAACTTTAAAAGAGCATGCTTAGCCAAGTTCAGAAGTCATCTTCTTTACCTTGAGCAGGATGTACTGAACTTAGGTGATAGTTCCAGGCAAAGGTTGCCCCAGGGCCCAAGGCCATTGGTGAGGGGCCCACGCTATACCTATTGCACCTCCTTCCTTTTCTAGGTGGGGGAGGGTGAAATCAAAGGTGAGGGGTAAAGGGTGAAACTCTTTTCTCCTATGAGAGGGGTTAACAGATACCCTCTTGACTCAAGGGAAGGGAGTGGGAGAAAAGAGTGACCAGGGTTGTAAGGAGGAGTTTCAAAACTCCTTAATGATCAATCACAAAATCTCCAGAATCTGTTTTTAGTTGTTCTAACTTTTCCCTGTAACCTCCATGAGGGAGGATTCAGGGGTATAGAGGGAAGGGAGTAAGTAAGCCTCAGGGAACCAAAAAGCAACAGCAGTTTTCCCCATTCCATAGCACCTATGTTGCGGAAGGTGTACCCAGGTCCATGGTCTTGAACCTAACCAGTGGATTGAGAGTGTCAGGCCGAGTGCTAGAGAGCCTCATAACTGTCTGCCCAAAAAGCACCTCCAAGCCTTGGCACTTGGAGAGCAACCCCAACTGCAGAGCAAAAAAAGGGGGTTAGACAGTTTCCCTGTATGGGCTTAGGGATGCTGGGACCCCAAAATCACAACACGCAGGTCCTTTCTGAAAGAATTCAACCCAAGCCTTCTTTCAGCCAAAGACAAAGTTTATTAAAGATCCACCATATTAGCCAGACTCTTGAGGAATCTGAGAGTCTGACATATTGGCTAGATTATAAGAATCTGAGCAGTGTCTAGATTTTAAGAATCTAAGCCTGGAGTCAGCTTTTAAAAGACTTTTATTGAATAGTTTATTGAATAGAAAGGTGACATATTATCCATTCTTGATTTCTATTGTTCTCTTATTAATTATGTTTCTTCCATCTGTAGTTTCAGAATAGGAGAATTGGAAGAGAATATAGAGAGAACAGAGTAAAAACCCCTCTTTTTACAGCCGAGGAAACAGAGAACCAGAGGGATGATATGTGCCTTTTTCCAGATTATATAGCTGCTGATTTGAAGAAACAGGGGCAGAGGCTGTCTGTTAAGAACATGGTTCTGAGAAGAAATTCAGGACTCAGTCTGACTTCACTTCCTAGCCAGAAATTCTGAGAGTCTTTTACATTTGATTAAGAGATCTTTGGGGTTGTAGCTGAATCTCAGTAGAGCAGACAAAACTGAGGGGTATGAATAAGGAGTGACATTTAACAAGGACCTGTAAACACTTAGGGCATCTAAGTGGGGCAATGGATAGAGCTCTAGTCCTGGAGTCAGGGAGACTTCTTTTCCTGGGTTCACATCTGGCCTTAGACACGTACTAGCTATCTGACTCTGGGGAAGTCACTTAACACTGTTTTCCTCAGTTTCTGCTTCTGTAAAATAAAATGGAGAAAAAATAGCAAACCACTCTGATATTGTTGCCAAGGAAACCCCAAATAGAGTCACAAAGAATTGGATATAACTAAAAAATGACTGAATAAAAGTGAATGTGAATGAAACAGGGAAAATTTTCAGCTCGAACCACTTATCTAAAACTATTGAAAGATTATGTCTGTAATGTAGTATAATGAAAGAAAAAAGTCCACTCAATATAGAGTCAGGGTACCTTGGTGCCAAGCCTAGCTCTCCTACTTGCTACCTGGGTGGACTTTGGCTGTATAGGTGTTTAAGGAAGACACACTTTGCTGTGAGGACTTGCTGAACCCTTCTCAGGTCTGCTTATAGACTTTTGGTGTTCACCTGTCACTCAACTCTCACCTGTGGCTCCAAGAAGCTGTAGCATGCACAGCACAGGGTTTCTTGATAGTTAGTAGGTGCCATGTTCTCATGTTAAGTAAACCCAAACAAGTACTAAGAGGGGCATTGATTTGTCACCTAATTTTAATGTTTTGGCCACAATGCTTGGGCATCTGTATTATTCAGGTTACTGTTAAAATTATGGTTATGATAGCTAAATCTGGAAGAAACCTTCAAGAAATATTTCCAGGTGCTTCATTTAACAGATGAAGAAGCTGAGGTCAAGAAGGTTAAGTGACTTGCCTAAAGGCTACCCGTTCTGTTTATTCTCCATTTTCCAAGAGTATCAATGACATCTCAGAGTAATTCTTGACTCTAGGGTGAATTGAATTTAGGGGAGGCAGAGTTTCACAAAGTTATCAGTTTCACTTTCTGTTCCAGAGTCATCAAAGTCCAATCTACTTTATTCCTTACCTTCTCACCACCATCAAGAAGGGAGGTGAGAAGGTAAGAAATAAAGTAGAAATATGTCCAGCCTACTGGCTTGGCTGAGATGGAGAGAGTAAAATGAAAGTGACCTGTTCTGGCCACAGACCCCAGTCAAGGAGAATAATGATGATGATGATAGTAGCTCATAATAATTCACCTTCATATAGCTCTCACAGGTTTGCAAAGTGCTGTACACAATGATCTCATTTGATCCTAACAACAATCCTCTAAGTTAGGTATTTTTATTGTCCTCATTTTCCAGATGAGGAAACTGAGACTTAGAGAGGTTTAGTAGGTAGCTAGTGTTGGAAGTGAGATCTGAATCCAGGTCTTCCTGACTCCTGGTCTGCTGCCCTTTCCACCACTACCTACTGACTCCTGATGAAGAAAGATCGAGATGTGTTTCACTAAGGATATGTAGCCAAAGAGACATCAAATTCCATGTGTACTTTCCCCTCACTATTTCTAGTCTAATTGTGATATATAAGAAGTGGGCAAAAATTGCTTTCCACTTTGTAGTCTCCATAGCATGTGCCTCAATGTCTTTTGAAGTTCAGAGGCATTCCAAGATCTTGGCCAGATCTGGGGGGTTACTGACTTCATTTGGAGGGTGCCACCTCCTTTTAAAGTACGTAATACCTGGCACATAGTAGTCACTTGAAATGTTGATTTATTTGATTTGTTGACTTTTAAAGGATAAGCTAATTTTAAATTATGAAAGTCCTTTCCTCTTAATAACATAAATCCCCCTTTTCCATCCAGCGACATTGCTCTCTTTGGAGACCTGTTGTTCTATAGGTAACTGATGGGAGAGAGGTACATTACTATGCTCCCTCCTTCCAAATTACCAGCAGGTTATGAGACATTAATCAACAATGATCACATTTCAAGACTCTTAAAGAGTTTTCTGTCTCCCACACCAGTGCCCTTTATTTCACCATCCTGCTAAGTTTCCTATGCTTGTGTTGCCATGTCATGGGAAAAGGAAATCTAGGGACCAACCAACCTGAGCCGATTCTGCCAATAAGGGAGGCATTCAAAGAAGAAAACTGGCCTCAGGCTCACCTAGTTAAGCACGTTTGACATCATCATGCCTGAGATTCCTGTCCTCACCCTTATGATACAGCACCTGAGAAAGCAGATCTCTCCCAAGTAGTGGAGGTACCCTGCACTTGCTTAAAAGAAACTCTACCCACAGAGTAGATCTTGGAGGCAAGATCCATTCCTTTGCTTTATTTTGTACAGTCCCCCACTACTATCCTACCCTATCCCTATCATAGTGGACTTAGTATTTAGGTCAGCCTGACATACTTTTATCTCTCTGCCACTGGTTCTGATACTGGTTGTTGAATTCATCTGTAAATGAAGATGGTTGAATTAGATGATCCCTAAGGTCCCTTCCAAATCTTTACCTGAGGATACTAGGCAGTATCTGAATAACTGCTAGGTAGTTTACCTGTAGTTATACAGAACATTAGAGTAATGGCTCAAGGCAGTTGGTATATGTTTGCTTGACTGATCAAAATGGTAGAAGGCTTGATCTTGAGTTATGCCACATTGCTCCACATTAAGCAAGTCCTAAGATTTCTGTCTGGAATTTACCTCCAGATGTTCTTTCTTGGCCTCAATTCATTTTTGTTTTCTTGCCTCTTTAAACAACAGCTGCTTAGAGGGTTATTTGGAGTTTTGGAGAGTTATGTCTCTCTTGCAACAAATTGTTTCATAAACTTCACTTATTCCTGAAGAATTTGATTTCAAACCACTGTAGCTCATATGTTGTTGTTGTTGTTCAGTTGTTTCAGTCATGTCTGACTCTTGTGACCCCATTTGGGGTTTTCTTGGCAAAGATACTAGAATGGTTTGCCATCTCCTTCTCTAGCTAATTTTACAGATGAGGAAATTGAGGTAAAAGAGTTAAGTGACTTGCCCCAGTGTCACACAGCTAGGAAGTGTCTAAGTACAGATTTGAACTCAGGAAGACTCATGTTCCTGACTGCAGGCATGGTACTCTATCCATTGCACCACCTACCTACCCTAGCTAGTGTAGTATAGGTGAAAAATTCCCTCCTCACATCTACCCCTAATGACCTTCAAAGCTCAGCCCAAAACTGCACGAGATTTCCTGATTCCTCCAACTGATAACATATTTTCCAATGTAAAAATAAAAGTTTTATACTTACTATATTTATATTGTGCAATTACTTAAATGTGCATATATTGTTTCTCCTGATAAAATACAAGCTCCTTGAGGGGAGAGACTATTTCATTTTTATCTTTTTATCTCCAACACCTGGCATAATAACTGGCACATAGGCACTTAATACATGCATGCTGATTGATTGATTGCTTGTTGATTAATGGAGAGAGTCTTAAAATGTTACTTGTAGCACTGGTTTTGGCTCTAAAAGCTTTGTGACCTTGTGTAAGTAATAAAACTTCTCTAGGGCTCAGTTTATTTGCCTGATGAATAATATATCTGTGCTGGTCTCACATCCCAGTGAGGACACCTTTCTCTATTTGCCAATGAGCTCTGTTGGTATGGTGGCTCTCAAGGGGAAGCAGCTTGGTGAGAAAATGGTGTTGGCATTGCCCATCAGTGAATCTTGTGCACATGTGATTGAACTGTCATGGTACTCCAAAGATCAGCCACAATTACGACTATTCAGCAGTAGACTGAAGTCCCATGATTATGGGACTTCAGGATCAATAGAAATTGTTTACTTGTAGAATTGATTGAGACTGCTTTTGCTGCTTGGTACAGTTTAGGAGTATAGTGTCATTCTTATTTTGAATAACTAGAATGAGTCTTCCATGTGTACAGAAATCTTTCAACTTTTCTTTTTTTCACCTCCATTTATTAACAATAACAACGTAACATCCTTAATCGTTTTCTTTTAGGAAGTAGGGCCATATTTTGAAATATTAGAATGTGTGTCAGAAGATAATGGATCTTAGTCCTGGTTCTGTCACTAACTTGGGAAATAAGTCACTTAATATCTCTGGGACTCAGTTTTTTCACTTATAAAACGAGATGTTTGGGCTAGATGATCTCTAAAGTTCCTTTCAACTCTAATGTCTTATGATGCTACAAAATAATTAATTATAGCCTCATTTTGGCATAGCTCGATATTATTATGCTTTTCACAGAGTACACATGTATGCCCACTCATCTCTGAGGCAGTTAGGTGGTACAGTAGATATATACAATACTGGGCCTGAAGAGAGGAAGAGTTGAGTTCAAATCTAGCCTCACATACATCCTAGCTTTGTGACCCTGGGCAAATCACTTCACTTCTGTTTCCTCAGTTTCCTCAATTATAAAATGAGGATAATAACAGCACTTACCTCCCCAGGGTTGTCATGAAAATCAAATAAGTTCACATTTTTGCAAAGTGCCTAGCACACAGTAGGTGCTTAATATTTGTTTATTCTCTTCTCCCCATTCCAAAAGAATTCATTCTTTAAAAAATGTGGTAGAAAGTGGGATCTGTGTTTGTGCTCAACATTATAACCCTTAAAATTCACTACAACAATATTTTCATTGAAATTATCTGAATCACTTGTGGAATATCTTTCAGTATTTTAGGCTTTTGTTTCTCAAGGATTTACTTACACATGACTAATTAGAGCCAAAATTACAATCAAGACTGAAAGCCTGATAAAAAGTGTACCAAAATGTTAGCTATGTAAACATCTCAAGGATCATTTTGTCCAACCACTTCTTTTTAAAAATAAGGAAACTGAAGCCTAGAGACAAGAAGTATTAAAATAGATTATTTATTTGTCAGGTGGATGGATGCTATTTAAAGGTGGCAACAATTGCTCCTTGAGCTATCTTTAAAAGCATCCCTCTCTCCTTTGTGGGCATCACTTTGCCCATGTGTAAAATGAGGATGACATGATCTTTAAGATTCCTTTTAACTGGTGCATCTCATGAGTTTATAAGTGTCTTGCTCAAAATTCACTGTGGTAATGAAGAGACCTGAGACTCAATACAGCTTGTCTTACTCCAAGTCCACTGTCATTTTCCACAAATAATAAAAACTTTAAAATTATGGATATCCCACATTCTAAGACCCACAGTAATTCAATATCAAGAGAAGATTGATTTTATATGGATCTGTGATTTCATTTGTATGGGGAACATGTGATGAAAGTATCTCTTCTAATCAGCAGCTATTCAGTAACTTGTGGGTACTGAGAAGTTAAATAATACACACATGGTGCAATGGCCTGATATATGTCAGAGAAGGTGCATGGACATAGGCTTTTCTGACTCTTGGTTTGGCTCTCTATCCAGTAGATCACACTGATTCTACAGGCAAAATGTATGTGTGCGTGCGTGTGTGTGTGTGTGTGTGTGTGTGTGTGTGTGTGTGTGTATTAAGAAAAAGATGAGACTTTATTTCAGGGAGAAACTTGTGGCCACTAACAGCACAACAAAATTTACAAAAAGCCATGAAACTGTCCTTCTACTTCTGTTCAGTTCTAGGCCCAGCTCAGTTTCTGTTCAAGGGCAACTAGGTGGCACAGTGGATAGACTGTGAATCTATCTATCTATCTATCTATCTATCTATCTATCTATCTATCTATCTATCTATAATCAGGAAGACCTGAGTTCAAATCTTTCCTCAGACACTTACTAACTTTGTGACCCTGGACAAGTCACTTAATCCTATTTTCCTCAGTTCCTCATCTGTCAAATGGACTGTAGAAGGAAATGGCAAACCATTTAAGTATCTTTGCCAAGAAAACCCCAGAAGGGGCCACAAACAGTTGGAGATGATTGAAATGACTGAACAACAACAAAAACAACAAAAGTCTCTGTCCAATATGCATATATTGATTTTAAAAAATTTATTTTGAGCATTCTTTCTTTTAAAATTTTGATCCCCAGATTCTCTCTCTCCCTTCCAAAACCTTCCATGCTTACTGAGAGGCAAACAATATATCAATTATACATGTGAAGTTATGCAAAACATATTTCTATATTAACAATATTTCAAAAAAAGCAAGAAAAATAAAGAGAGAAAATTATACTTCAATTTGTAATATTGAACTCAGAGTTCACTAGTTCTCTCTCTGGTGATGGATAGCATTTTTTCATTATGAGTGCTTTGGAATTGTCTTAGGTCATTGCATTGATCAGAGAAGCCAAGACTTTCACAGTTGAACATCATTAGAACATTGCTTATTATGCATAATGATCTCCTGGTTCTTCTCATTTTGCGACAGTTCAAATAAGTCTTGCCATGTTTTCTGAAACCACTTCCCTTGTCATTTCTTCTAACACAGTAGTACTCCATCACAATCACATGTACAACTTGTTCAGCAATTCCCCAATTGATGAGCATCCTCTTGGTTTACAATTCTTTGTCAAAAAGAGCTGCCATAAATTTTTTTGTACGTATGGATATTGCTAGAGTACAAATAGTTTTATAGCCCTTTGGGCATAGTTCCAAATTGTTCTCCAGAATGCTTGGGTTAGTTCACTGCTCCACCAGCAGTTCATTAGTGTGCCTATTTTTCCCTCATCAACTCCCTCATCAACTCCAGTCACTTATGGAATGTGTGAGGTGGTACCTCATAGTTGTTTTCATTTACTTTTCTTTAATCAAAAGTGATTGAGAGCATTTTTATATGACAATAGCATTGATTTATTCTTCTGAAAACTGCTTGTTTGTATCATTTGACCACTTATTAATTGGAGAATGTCTCTTATTTTTATAAATTTGACCTACTTCTATATTGAGTATACATTTGAGGAAGGAGGGCTTTATTAGGGAAACTTGCTGTAAATGTTTCGATATTATTTCATTGCCTATGGTACGTTTTTAGCATAATGTAGTTTTCCTGATTATCTCTTTTAATTAGGTCTATTTTTACTTTTGCTTTGCCTGAGATCATGATTGCTACTTTTGACTTTTTTTTTTACTTCAGTTGAAGTGTATTAGATTCTGCTCCAGCCCTTTATTTTAACTCTGTGTGTGTGTCTTTCTCTTTCAAGTGTGTCTATTGTAAACAACGTAATGTTGGATTCTGCTTTCTAATCCATTCTGCTATTTCCATTTTATGGGTAAGCTCACCCCATTCATATTCATAGTTATAATTACTAACTTGTTTTTTTTTCTCTCTCTCTCTGTCTCTGTCTCTCTCTCTCTTTCACTCTTGCTCTTGCTCTCCTGTCTCTTCTCAAGTGTATTTTTTCCTAACCATTGTCTGCCTTAATCCATTCTCCCTTTTATCATTCCCCCTTTTCTTTTATCCACTTCCCCTCATATTTCCCTATTGGCTAAGTTACATTTCTATAAGAACTGTGTGTATGTATGTATTTATGTATGTATATACACATGTGTGTATATATATATATATATATATATATATATATATATATATATATATATATATATATATATATATATATATATATATATATATATATATATATATACATATGCATCCCTCTTTGAACCACTTCTGATAAGAGTGAAATTCAAGCCCTGATCACCACTACCACCATTTTCCTTTCCATTATATATGCCCAGCCTTCTTTGCTTTTACGTAAGAAAATTTTCTCCATTCTACTTCTTTCCCACTTCTCCCAGTCCATACCTCTTTTCTCACCCTATATATATTTTTGACATCATTCTAAAATAACTGATTCATATCCATGACCTCTGTCTATGTAAACTACTTTTAACTGCCCCAATAATGATAATGTTCTTAGTGGTTACATGCATCATTTTCCCATAAAAGAATGTAAATAATTCAACTTTATTGAGTCTCTTATGATTACTTTTTCCACATTTACCTTTTTGTGTTTCCCTTCAGTCTTATGTTTGAATGTTAAATTTTTCTATTTAGCTCTGATCTTTTCATCATGAACACTTGAAAGTCCTTTGTTTCATTAAATATCCATTTTCCCCCCTGAAGGAATATACTCAGTTTTGCTGGGTAGATCATTCTTACTTGTAATTCTAACTGCTTTGCCTTCTGCCATATCATATTCCAATCCCTTCTCTCATGGTCTTTAGTGTGGAATTTGCTAAATCCTGCATGATCCTGATTCTGGCTGCACAATTTTTGAATGGTTTCTTTCTGGCTGCATGAAGCGTTTTCTCTTTGATCTGGGAGCTCTGGAATTTCACTATAATATTCCTGGAAGTTTTCATTTTGGGATCTCTTTCAGGAGATGATTGGTGGATTCTTTCAATTTCTATTTTATCCTCTGGATATAAGATATCAGGGTAGGTTTTTTTTTTATAATTTCTTGAAATATGATATATACTATGTATACAAATGCATATCCCTTTGTGTAGTGGCAAAGAATTGGAAATTGAAGGGATGCCCGACAATTGAAGAATGGCTGAACAAGTTGTGGTATACAATTGTGCGGGAATTCCATTGTGCTATAAAAATGATGAGCAAGATGCTTTCAGAAAAACCTGAAAAGATGTACATAAACCAATGCAAAATGATGTGAACAGAACCAGGAGAACTTTGTATATAGTATTAGCAATATTGTACAATGATCAGCTATGAATAACAGTTCTTCTCAGTAATACAATAATGCAAGACAATTCCAAAAGACTCATGATGGAAAATGCTATCCACCTTGAGAGAAAGAATTGATGGAGTCTGAATGCAGATCAAAGTACATTATTTTCACTTTTTTAATTTTTTTCATAGTTTTTTCCTTTTGATCTGTTTCTTCTTTCACAAAATGATTAATATAGAAAGATGTTTTGTATAACTGTACATATAAAACCCATATCAAATTGCTTGCCATCTCAAAGGAGGAGATGGGGAGGAAGGGAGAATATTTGGAACTAAAAATTTAAAAAAAAAAGAATTTAAAATTATTTTACATGTATTTGGAAAAACAAAATATTAAAAATAAAAAAAGAAATATGATGTCTAGGCTTTTTATTTGATCATGACTTTCAAGTAATCCAGTAATTCTTAAATTACCTCCCCTTAATATATTTTACTGGTCAGTTGTTTTTCCAATGAATTATTTTGTGTTTTCTTCTATTTTTTTCATTCTTTTGACTAGCTTTATTATTTTTGATATTTCATAGAGTCATTAGCTTCAATTTGCACAACTGAATAATTTTCTTCAGTGAGATTTTGCACTTTTTCTACTTGTCCAATTCTACTTTTTAAGGAAATCTCTTCTTCAGTGACTTTTTGTATCTCCTTTTACCATTTGGCCAACCCTATTTTTTAAGATGTTATTTTTTTCAGGTTTTTTTTTTTGCATGTGCCTCTTTTACTAAACTATCAACTCTTGTTTCATAATTTTCTCGCATCATTCTCTTTTCTTTTCCCAATTTTCATTCTACACTCTTTATCTCTCTTTAACTCTTCCAGGAATTCTTGTTGGGTTTGGATCCAATTAGCATTTTTCTTTGTGGCTTTTTTTTGGTAGCTGTTTTCACATTGCTGTCTTCTTCTGAGTTTATGTCTCAGTCTTCTCTGCCACTGTAGTAGCTTTTTAATGAGTGTTTTATTTTTTGTTGTTGTTTGCACATTTTCCAGCCTTTTTATTGATTTTGAACTTTATCTTAAAATTTGGCTCTGCTCACTTGGAAGTATGGAGGCACTTTGCCAAACTTTAGGCTTTTTTGTCCTGCTATTTTCAGAGCTAGTTCTGAGGGTCTTCTATTTTTCAGTGCTTTCAAGGTGGTATAATCTGGAGAGATGTGTGGTCCCTGAGTTCCTGGTCTGTGCTCTGGTCTTTACCAGGAAGGGTCCCTGGTCCTCCACAATCACAAGCACTAGTGCTCCTCTTCACCTTGAAACTGTGGCCAGGGTCTCTGCTTTCTTGTGACCCTCCTCTCTACCCCAGAAATGAGAGCTATGTATAGACAATAGAATTGTCAATCAACTCCAACTGTATCCAACGACAGCAAAGGGTTCCCTATAATTTCTTTCTGACCAGTTGTCTGACCCCCTTACCATTTCTGGTCTGAGGGCTCCCAAAGCAGCAGCTGCTGGTGTAGCTGCTGTTGCCACAGCTGTGTATGTGGGCTCTTGACCATCCTCTACCGTACTTCTCACGCTTCTTCTGTATATCTCTTATGTTTTCTTAAGCAGAGAAAATGTCTCATCCTGCCCTTTTGTTAGTCCTGTTGCTCCAAAATTTGACTTGATGCATTATTTTGAAGTTGTTCAGTGGGAAATATTGGGAGAGTTTAGCAGGATGACAGCCTCTAATCCATTGTCTAGGTTCTGCCCTCCCACATATACACTGATAGACAAGCTCTATAGGCTGTGAATCCAGCTATGATTCATAGTCTATTTAAAAGACCTTGCTTTAAAATTGACAAAGCACTTTCCACACAATACCCATATTAGGTAGAGAGAGCAAGAATCATTACCCACATTTTATAGATGAAGAAACTGAGGCTCAATTCCTGCAAATGTGGGCTTAATGCCAAAAACTAGTGAATATGTAGTCTTTGATCCCAGTGTTCTTTGCATTATACCATTCTCATGTCTACTCTCCTGAAATGCTTTTCATAGTACAGATATTATTGAAATAAATGGTTTTGGAAAATGTATTGGAAAGATGGGGAAAATTAAACTGCCAAGGGGACGGGTTAATTGAGTAACATGTCTTCTCCATCAATTATTCCTACCATTTTAATGGGTTCTCTCCTAACATAAAGCAAACATAGAAAGAAGAAATGAGATTTCAGTCTGCACTTATAATTAAAAACATTTGTTGTGGGAATCCATGTACCTTGAACTGTGCTGTCTGCTAATATAGGCATGTGCTTCAATAATTCATTCCTTTTGGGTTGACAAATTTTCCTTTATTTGATTGCATTTTCTATCTCTGCTCTCTGTCAGAGCCTTTGCCTTTTATATTCCAGTTCAATACGTTTCAATATGCATTTATGAAATGCATACCATGGATGAGACACTGTGCTAGGTTTGGGGGATACAAATAATGAAAACATTCATGCCCTTAAGGAGCTTGTATTATATTGCATTGTTTATTTAATGCCTTATCATTTTCAATATACCTAAGTTAAACACTATCCCTCAAGGGTGCTGCTATGATTTTCAACATTTTAAAAAATGTTTTTAGAATGAAATATTGACTGTCTTTCAGCTTCTCTCCTCACTCTAACACCAAAGTACAAAAATGTATTCATACCTTAGTTTTTCCATTTTGTGGCTAAATTCTGGCTATGTGAGTAATGGGTAATGCTCCTGGCTAATGTACAAATTAACTGAAACTGGTTAAAATCTTAACAGCTGACACGAGACATACATTCTTAACATTACCCAGCTAATGTTATCACACTGACATCAGCTGGCCAAATGTGGAACTGCTAAATTTCTAGAATCGTGTAAGATGGTGAACAAGCATTGAACATTAGATGACTGTATTTAAAAATACACGCTTGAAATACTTCCTGAATTGTAGTGATCACAGTTCTTGGATTCAAAAGATCTAGGTTCAAGTCTTTGCTTTTCTGTTTACTAAACTTTGTTGTATGACTGTGGTTAAATCACTTACCGTATCTAAGATTGAGATCTAAGATCTACCTAATAGAGGCAATAATTCTTTTGCTTCCCCTGTTTGGATTGTTTTTAAGGAAAGTGCCCTGTATGCTTCAAGGTATGATATGAATATGAGATATAGTATTTTTGACTGGGTTTGAACTTCAGCTGTGACATAAACACGACACTCCTTACTGGCCATTCACGTTCATATGATTGTTTTCTGCTTAATGGTTATTTAGAAATTTATGTGTTTCAGTCATTCATTCAAAAGATAATTAATAATTTGATCAATCAGCAAACATTTATTTAATGTGTCAGGCACTGTTTTAGGTGCTGGGGATACACATACAAACAATGAAGCAATCTCAATTCTCAAGAAGCTTACATTGAGCACTGATATGGTAAACACAGAAATGAATAGAATATATAATGTAAGTTCCTTCAGGAAAGGGCTTATTTTATCTTTGTCTCTGTATTCCTAGTATCCAGCCCAGTGCCATAGATATAATAAGCACTTAGTTGTTATTTGTTGAATTGAACTGAATAAGGTATGGACCCTGCCCACAGGTAAATTGAAATCTACTGGGAAAAGGTAACATGCTGTGATGATGAGTATAATGATGATATGCGAGAGAATGGAATAAGTACTGTTAGTGGGACTCAAAGTAGTATCAAAGTTCAGAAGAGAGAGAAATCACCTTGAACTGGAAAATCCAGAGAAGACATCATCAAGAAGAAGCCATTTAAATTGGGTTTGAAAAATAGGTAGATTGTTGACAAGTGTAGCTGGAATGTGGATTGCAAGCACAGTGTGAGTGAGCAATATAATATATCATCTCCAGAAGCTAACAGAATGTGAGATTTCATTAAAAGAAGCATAGTAGAGAGAACTAGAAAGTTTATAATTACATTATACTCTATCACTGTCAGATTACATAGTATCACAGATTTAGAACTATAAGAGACCTTAGAGGTCATCAATTCTAACTCCTTCATTCTATGTATTAAAAAGGTTGGGGCTTAGAAAAGTATAATGACCTTTTCTAAGTTGACACACCACATTTAAGGAGAAGAATTGATAACCTGAGTAGCTGAGGCATGTTGAAAAGCAGGAGAATATTCAGAGAAAGCCTACCAGGGTGGCGAGGGACTTCAAAGATCTTGTCACATGACTTTGCTGGAGGAACTAGAGATTATAGCCTGGAGAAAAGAAGACTTAGGGAGACATGGTAGCTGCCATGTTATTTGTTGGTCTGTCTGTCTCTCTGTCTATCTATCTATCTATCTATCTATCTATCTATCTATCTATCTGTCAATCTGTATTAAGGACTGCTTTATGGCAATGGGAATGAAATGATACTTTTTGGTCTCAGAAACAGAACAATGAATCATGGGTGGATATTATAAAGAGGTAAATTTAGAATTGAAGTAGAGCTACATATTATATCTATCCCGAAGTGAAATAGGCTACCTCAAAAAATAGTGGGCTCCCTTTTATGGGATGGATTGAAGCAAAAGATGGATAATTATTTACTAGGTATACCATATCAGGGAATTTTTAGGAATGGGCTATGTGCTATTTTTCCAGTTAGGAAAACTTCCTTCCAACTCAGAAATTCTATGATTCTATGAGATATTTTAGGTGGATGGAATGGATTAAGGATATTGCATAAGATATTTGAATTACTTTAATATGTTTGAAAGGACCTTAGATCTTGAGTCAGAAAGCGTGGGCTCAAACCTAGACTCCTGAATGACTGAACAAATTATAGTATATGAATGTAATGGACTATTATTGTGACATAAGAAATTATGAAAAGGATGGTTTCAGAGAAATCAGGGAAAACTGGTTTGAATCGATGTAAATTGTGCAGTACCAGGAGAACCATTTATACAATTACAACATTATAAAAAAGAAATAATTTTGAAAGATTTGAGAACTATGAACAGTGCAATGACTAGTGGTGGAGTATGCTATCTGTGTCCCAAAAGACAGGTGATAGACTTAGTGGTAGAATGAGACATATTTATTGGACATGGCCAATGAAGGAATTTGTTTTATTTAACTACTCATATTTGTTACTAGTGTTTCTTTTTCTTTTTTTTTCTCAATGGTAGGGTTGGGAAGGAGAACAGTGTGTACCCATGCTAAGGCAGCAGAAAATGAATGAGAATCCAGAAAACCAGCTGAGAAAGAGTCATCAGACAGGATGGAGCAATACCAGGAGAGAGAAGTGTCATCTAAATAGAGAGAAGTGATTGTATTCAGGAGGAGGAGTTGGTTGACAATATTAAAAGACATAGAAAAATCAAGGAGGAAGATGATGGAGAAAAGACCAAGAAATTGAGGAGATAAAACATGTTGGTCAATTTTGAGAGGGCAGGCTTAGTGGACTGGTAGAACCAGAAGCCAGGCTACAGGGAATTTACAAATGATTGGTGAGGAAATGAGGGCAAAAAATGCACATGACTTTTTAAAAAAAGTTCAGTGAGGAAAGAAAGAGAGCTATGGCATGATAGCTTGAGGGGATGGTAGATTCAAGTGAAGGTTCATCAAGAAGATGTTCAATGGTAGGGCACTTAGATCAGTTTTGGAAGATCTAATAAGGAACTCTTAGGTTGAAAACAAAGAACATGTAAAACCTGTCACTACATTGGCCTTGTGTCTGACGAGGCGAATTTTAGATTTTAAGTGGCACCAATTTCACAGAAATTCTTTTCCTTGAAAGCGTTACTATAAAGCACATGAATATTTTGTCTTGAAGTCCTCTGTTAGGGAGTGAAAATTCCCTGAGCAGTCTGGAGGAGGGTGAGGTTTGAGATCCCAGTGCTGTGCTAGGAAAGGTCACTCTTATGTGGCTCCTAGAGCTGTCTCATACCTTCTCCCTATGAACAATGAGACACAAGAAAAGGTAAGAACAAAGTCAACTACAAGTGTTTATGAGAAATAAGATTAGACCAGTCAGTGAAGTCTTCTAACAAAATAAAAGGGAATGATTAGAAATGGATAGCAGTCTACCCATCTAAAGTAAGGCAGGATACTTGGGTAAAGATTCCCTTGTTATTTTTGTGTGTGTCTGTTTTTCTCTCAGTCCTCTAAAAATTTTAAAAGTTTTGTTTGTTTAAAAACCAAAGCACAACAAAACAATGCATTCTATTACCTCCTACTTTTCCCTTTGACTTTCACTTCTTAGAAGCTTTGGTTTGAGAATTGGAATTACAGTGCTTTTTTTGGGAGGGGGTGGGGAGTGGAGGTGAAGAGACTCTTCCACTTCCCTCTTCTCATTTCCTCATGTCCTCTCTCCTCTCATTCTTACAGAGATTGCTCCTGCTATAGGGGAGAAAACTTGGCCCTTCAATCCTACTGTCAAGTTAGTATTTCTTCCCATACTCGGAAGAAAGAGAGTTCTCAGTGTTCTTGTGCCCAACTGAAACCTTACCAGAGTGCTGTTGGTACCCATGTAATACCGCTTTGATGCCTTTGGATTCCGGGCATTGTATTCTGTATCTTGAGGCACCTAGGACATGACTACAGAGCAGCTGAGATACATATGTCCTTAGAGACATACCACATGAATTTCTCAGCCTCTCTCCTAGGGAGGTGGGGGGTGGGGCACCCAAAGCACCACTGAGGGAGTTAGGAGGTGAAAATACGGATCACAAAGCTGACTTAGTGAAACTCCTCAAGAGCCTTGGCTGCAATTTACTGCCCTCATCTCCCATGCATTGTTCTGCGACTGTCACAAAAATTTCTACTTGGACCACAATATACTAGCACTGAAAACAATGCAAAGCAATATTGCATACCTACCTCTTCCTTGAATTGGGCATATGCAGAAGGCCTGACATTCATTTGTGACATGGATATGGCTTCAAGATGGCTCTTCCATTTCCATCATTTTAGTTAGAGAAAAAAATGATCCATAATGTATGGAGGTGACCAAGAGAAAACCAGCAAGTCAGGGAATAAGCTCAATTCTGCCTGCGTTGCTGAATGACTTCTCAGGAGACACTACCAGATATGAATAATGTAAAGAACTCATGCTATGGAAGCATTAGTGGATTGAGGATATTATGACAAAGTAATTTACTACTTATCAACAACAGCCCCTATGAACAGAGAATAGTTCTGGGAGAATTCACTTACAGGTAAAGCAAGAGATAATTTGATTCTTTCCTCTTAGAAGAATTCCAAATGATGACAATAATCTGTGTGTACATGATCTCACTAAAAGGAATTGTGCATAATTTATCAACTTCTATGCCTCTATGTTAATAAAGCTGTCATCTTGATGCTGTTGTGGGTAGCTTTAACAAGAACAAGTTGGATGACCATTTTGTCAGATATGTTACAGTAAGGATTTCTTTTGTGTGTGGTTTGGGCTAGAGGGCTGATGGAGTCCCTTCCTACTCTCAAATTATGTGGGAACATTGGATATTTGTCTACTGTAAAAATTCAAGTGTTTTCATGATATATTGGAAAGACCATTGGCTCAATAATCAAAAACACTGGATTCAAATCCTGCCTCTGTTACCTGTATGACACCAGGCAGATCATTTAACCTCCCTGGTCCATAGTTCCTTCATCTCTAAAATGAGGGATTTTGGCTAGATGACTTTAGAGGTCTCTTCCAACTCTAAATCTTTTATCTTATGATAGACATGCATTAAATTCTTTGACTCTTATTTAGGGGTCAAAGGACCATTTGGTCCTTTTTATTCCCTTTATATTTGTCTTGACAGCAAAGAAGGAAACAAATTAGGGCATATTTTCTGCTGGACACACTTAAGAATAATTTCTTTGGTGGTCTGAAATAAGATTTCCAGGGGTGTCATGCAATGCCAAAACACCAACAAGGTGGTGATGAGGTTTCCATGTGGCTATATGAAAAATTCATAGATGGGAAGGGACCTCAGAAGACACTGATCAATCAATTGATAACTAGAATTTATTATGTGTCAGACTATGCCAGATATTGGGATACAAAGACAAAAGAGTAAACAGTCCCTGCCATGGCGGAGTTTTAATTCTATTGGGAGAGACAACATATACACATGAAATAGATACAAAATGGGTAATTTCAGGGGGAGACAGCCTCAACTTCTTCATCTATAAATTGGGAATAAGGTAGCACCTACCTTACAGAGTTGTGAGGATTAAGTAACATATAAAGAGCTTTGTAACCTTAAAATGCTATGGAAATGCTGGTTATTCTTTTTATTAGGTAGTGCAGGGGATAGAATGCTGGGTGTGGAATTGGAAAGATCTGAGTTCAAATCTAGGCTCAGATACTGATATGTAAAATAAGGATAATAATAGCACCTACTTCAAAGAGTTGTTATGAGGATCAAATGAGACGATAATTGTAAAGTGCCTAGCACGGTGTCTGACACATAGTAAGTACTATATAAATATTAGTTATTATTATTAGTGTTAATAATAGTAATCTTAGACTGGGAATTCCTTTCCCATCTTCTATCTTGCTTCTTGGATTTGATTACCTCATGTACTCTGGTTTGGCCTATCCTTTATTATCTCAGATAATGTCTTGGACTATGGCTTCTTTTCATAATTTTATAGTGAAAAGAACACTGGATTTGGAGCCATGGAATCTGGCTTTGAATTCTGCCCCTTCTCTTGTTGTTGTTCAGTCATGTCTGACTCTCTGTGATCACATTTGGGGTTTTCTTGGCAAAGATGCTGGAGTGGTTTGCCATTTCCTTCTCCAGCCCATTTTGTAGATGAGGAAACTGAGACAAACAAGGTTAAGTGAATTGCCCAGGGTCATACAGCTAGTAAGTGTCTGAGGCTGACTTTGAACTGAGGAAGATGAGCCTTCCTGACTGTATCACCTAGCTGCTTTTCTATGGACTACCTACGTGAACTTGAACAAGTTATTTACTCACTCTGAGTCAATGTCCTCACCTACAAAATGAGGGCATTGCATTAGGTGATCTCCAGGGTTCCTTGCTACTCTCCAGGTCCTGATACTCTCTAACTATGACTACAACTTTATGAATGTATTAATGAAAGGTCATCTTCTCCCAGGACCTTCTGCTTAAAATTTGGAGTAGCTGCTGTGAGGTTATGGTAATGGAGGAAGGAGAAGCTTTAAGCATCATCAGGCAGGGACTGAAATTCTGCAAACATTTATTAAGCATCTACTATGTGTAAAGCACCATGTTTAGTTCTGATTATACAAAAGTGAAAAAAAAAGATTCTTGCTTTCAGGGATGTTGCATTATATGGCAACCTGGGTACATCATCTATACAAATAATAATGAAAATGATAGTGTGATGGGCAAAAGAGAGTGCTCTAGGAGAATTTGAGCAGGGAGAGAATGCTTTCAACTGGTAGGGCTAAGTTAAATTCCCTGGAAGGGGGTGACAGCTGATCTGAGTCTTGAAATAAGAGGATTTCAGCAGGCAGGTATGAGTGTGTGTCTTCTTAGATGAGGGATTGACACAGGAGGGGAGGTATTGATGGAGAAACTGGCAGGGAACAGCTAGCTGCATGTTAGAATGGGATATAGACTGTATCAAGGTGAATTCTTTAATATAGGCTTACTAAGGTAGGTTAGAGCTAGATTGTAAGGTCCTGGAATATTAAAAGGAATAAACAAAAGAGGTCAGTGTACTTTCTCTAAGTCAGCTGGTATCAGTTCTAACATCGTGTAATGTAAAAAGTGATAACCTCTCAGTCAGGAGGACTGATTTCTAATTCCAGCAATTTAGCTGGGTGACCTCAAGAAAGTCACTTTGGACTAAATAAATTCTAAGGTTGCTTGTAGCTGTACAAGTCTATATCTCCAATTGATTTAATGAACTTTCTTCTATGTACCTTACCTCTTCCCAAGCTCACAGTGCCCTGAATTGATCCAAAGTTCACCAGGATCCACCAATGGAAGGCAAATTGGGATAACCAAAAGCAAAATGGGTCCAGAATTGGGAAAACTGGGTTCAAATTTCAATGAATGAATGAAAAAAAAAGTATCTTCTATGTTCAATTGCTGTGTTAAATTCTAAGTATACCAATACAAAAGGCAAGATAGTTCCTTTCTCTTGAGGAACTTATATTCTAAGAGTGGATAAAATCACATATAGGGAAGTGGTGGGCAGAGAGGGATGTTTCAGTCTAGGAAGTCACAGAGATTGTGAATGGAGGTCTAGTATAATTGATATTCGCTAAGTGTTAGTGCTGAGTAAGTTAGTTAATGTCTCAGTCCCTAGGTTTTTTTCCTGTGTAATAGGGCATAATATACATATACTTGGCAGCTAGGTGGTGTAGTGGACAGACCACTTAGATTTGAATTAGGAAGACTTGAATCGGACACAGACACTTTCTAGCTATATGACCTTGGGTAGTCACCTTCTGCCTCTGTTTTTTCATCTATAAAGTGGGGATGATAATAGCCCTACCTCCCAGGGTTGTTGTGATAATAAAATGAGATTGTATTTGTAAAGCTCTTTGCAAACCTTAAACCTCTATGTAAATGCTAGCTATTATTATGATCCTAGATATTCACTTAGAAATGTTGGGACCAACACCAGTAAATCAAAATACATTAATATTCAATATACTTACCAAGCTAGGAAAAGAAGAGAAGGGAAAGACACAGTTCTTGTTGAATAAGGATCAGATATTTATCACCCAGGTGGGATGCTCACCCCTTCAGAACATACTAAGTGAAAAGATTTTCATAATCTCTCCATCCTGACACTTCAGGTGGTACCCAGATGACCCAGGATGTGATTCACAAGCAGATGCTTCCATTCACTGTATTTAAATGATACACTAACTGAACAAATACAATTTTAAGCTGAACAGAAAGTATACCATGGTTTAAAAGTCCCCAAAGAACTATTGGCAGTATTTACATCAGGAACATATTATGGTGAACACACATCTGGGCTTGAATCATATTGAGTCCTCTAAGCAACGTCTAAATTCCCAGGCAAAACAATTAGCATGCTAACTAACTCAAGGCACAAATTGATTTTGGAGGAAATGAAGCTTATTAATTGACTGTTTTTTTTTTTTAAACTTTGATTCGGTTTTTTCCACCTGAAACTTTCTTTTTTCCTATTATTTATTTATTCCACTTTTCATTTGGTTTCAAATACAGTGGAACAAGCCAAATGGTAACTGGATGGAGCTTTTTTTAATGGCTACACAGGATTTCCTTCTGAGGAAAAAGGAATCCTTTCATGAAGAAGTTCAAGAGCATGTGGCCCTTTGGATAGAGAGATGGTCATAAATCATGAAGGTGTAGGTTTGAGTCTTGCTTCTGGTCCATAGAGCT
The DNA here is from genome assembly GCF_003287225.1 of Phascolarctos cinereus. Taxonomy (NCBI): domain Eukaryota; kingdom Metazoa; phylum Chordata; class Mammalia; order Diprotodontia; family Phascolarctidae; genus Phascolarctos; species Phascolarctos cinereus. The sequence continues at coordinate 326,007,785 of NW_027556098.1, read as the reverse complement.
GCACGATCTTGGATAAAGATACTTAACCCCTTGGTGTCCTGAACAACATTCTGAGATTCTAAGTTGAAGAGTAGGTGCTATTTATTGTCTCATTTAGGGGGAAAACCAACAAAATAATCACTTTTACCTCGGCTGTATCTTGGGGGATGGTAAGAATATTTTTTTTCCTCCAGATGTTTACCTCCTTGTAGAGTGACCTTCTTTGTTTCTTCCAGAGTCTTGATTCTGAAGCTACTATACATACAGCGTCTCAAAAGATCTTGACCCTAGAAAGTCAGGGCAAGTGCTCTTATCCTCTCTTTAGAGATGAGAAAACTGCCTCTTTGAGTGTTCAATTGATTTTCCCAAGGTCACAGTGCTAGTCACCACAACACCACAACTAGTAACAACACCAATACAGCTAGGGCCACTCCATCTTCCCAGTCTCTCAGACTTACAATCTAAGAGTTATCCTCAACTCCTCATTGTCTCTCAAACCCCATATCCAATACGTTACTAATACCTGTTGGTTTCACCTTTGCAACATCTCTTGAGTATTGCTCCTTTTCTCCTTTGACACTGCCCACCACTCAAGTACAGGCCTTCATCACCTCCTGCCTGGACTATTGCAATAGCCTGCTGGTGGGCTGTCTGCCTTAAATCCCTTTCCACTTCAATCCATTCTCCATTCGGCCATTAAAGTGTGACCGCTCTTACTCAATAAACTTTAGTGACTCCTGATTGCCTCCATGATCAAATTCAAAATACTCCATAATTCAAAGCCCTTTATGACCTAGCTCCCTCATAGCTTATCAGTCCTTTTACACCTTACTATCTACCATGTACTTTTCAATTCAATTCAACACTGGCCTCCTTGTTCTATGAACAAGACCCTCTTGACTCTGGGCATCTTCTCTGACTGTCCATCATACCTAGAATGCTCTTCCTCCTCATCTGAGTCTGCTGTCTTCCTTGACTTCCTATAAGTTCCAGCTCAAATCTTATCCTCCATAGGAACTCTTCCCCAACCCCTCTTAATTTTGGTGCTGCCATCAATCTTAAGAGCATAGATCTTGAACTAAAGGGAACTTCAATGGCCAGATAGTATAACTCATTTATTTTACAAGTCAGAGAATTGAACTTCAGTGAGGTTGTTACTTACCCAAGGTCACAAAAAGTAAGTAGTAGAGTCAAGATTTGAACTAGGGTTTCCATGACTGAGTTCAATTGGAAAGTTTAATGCACTTTCCACTGCTCTCAAATCTTTGAATAAGGAGTTAGTGTTCCCACATGAAAGTCCTAGTTACAACTTGTTCTAACATAAACATAGTTTATGTAAAAATTTTCCATGAAACACCAGAATACTTTACTCTACCATGATTTTAATCTACTGCCCTTGCAGTGCTGGATTTCCAGGAAGTAATCACAGTTTGATATACAATACGATTAATGCAGAAATAAATTATATATCTTCTTCTATCCTCTTATTCACATGGTTCTATTGATTTGAATTTGCAGTAAAGGTGAAAAAAATGCTAGATTTGGAGTCAGTGATTCTGTCTGCCTTCGATCTCCTTGTCTATGAAGTGTGGGGCTTGGATCGGATGGTCTTCAAGCTCGCCTTTAGCCCTAAATACTGCGGCTTTTCCAACTCGGGGACCTCTCCAGCTACTCTGTGATCAAGTATCATCTCTGAGCGGGAGACGACCAAGTCTCCGTAATTAATCCCACCTTTCTCTTGAGTTCTAGTTCTGTTGCAAGACTCTGGATTGAACATTTTGAGCTAGTTGGCATCTGAAACTCAGCAGCTGTCCGAAATAGTACTCTTATTGATCCCCTTCCCTGCCTCATCCCAGAGCCTCCTTCTTTCCCAACTTTCTTATTACTGGAGAAGATGCCACCATCTTCCAAATCACCCAGGTGTGCCACCTTGTTATTATTCCCGATTACTTACTCTGCCACCTCACATAGCCAGTCAGTTGCCAAATCTTGTTGTTTTTGCTTCTGTATTTACTGCTACCATCCTATTTCAGGGCCTCATCACCTCTAGCTTATACCAAACCAATCCAGTGATCTTTGTTTCCTTCTTGCTCTAAACACCATCATCCCTTCCCATCTTACTTGGTAATCTCATTAGCTACGTGGGAACAATTATTATCTCTATGCAGATGACAGCTAGATCTTTGCCTGCAACTCAAGTGTCTGTATCAAGCTGCATTTTGGCTTCCCTGCCTCAAGTATCTTCATACTATGATCCATACAGTTACTAAAATAGGTAACTAATTTTCCTAAACTTCAAGCCTAAACATGGAACTTATCCCACCCTGAACCAGTTAAACTCCAATAGCTACATATTAGCTCTCAATCAAATACAAACTTTGTTAGGCATTTAAAAACTCTTTGCACTATGACCTCTTCCTCTCTTTACAATCTACTTATATATTACTGTTCTCTACATTTTCTATAGTCTAACTGTACTAGCTGGCTTGTCTTTCACACACCACTCTCAATCTCCCATCTCTGCCTTTGAATTGGCTGTTTCTCATGTCTTTTTATTCTGGATCTCTGCCTCTTAAAATTCCTTGAACGATGTAGAAATCAAGACTTATGTGAGGCACCACCTTCAGAATAAGAAATTTTCTGGTCCTAGAACTGTTAGTGAGTTTCTTTTCAGGGTTACCTTGTGTTTGATTTGTATAAGGCTGATGTATATCTCCATTGGTACACATTTCTTCCCCATTAGAATTTAAGCTCCCTGATAGCAGTGACCATTTTTTTATGTAACCAGATGTGTCACTCTACACGGCACCATCCTCCCCTTTCCTGACTCATGCCCAACCTACCCTCGTACTAACATGTCTAAGTGTTTACCTAGGATGAGGAGGTAACCATATTTACAACCATGAGACTAATTCTCTGACTCTCCCAGGATCTAGGGGTAATTTTGGTGGTGTTGAGTTTAGAAAGGCTGGAACAGGGCTGCTGAAGAGTGCCATACTCCTTAGCCACCCTTGGGAGGATGCTCAGAGTATGACTAGCAGTTCCTTTAAGTACAAAACAAACAAACACACAAAAACTACCAAGCTCCTCAAATCTGTTCTGGAACACTAAAGAGCTTCTTTGCTCCTCAAACTGTAAATAATAATATGGCCCCTTAGTCTTTTCCAGGCATTTCTTCAAATAGATGGCATTCTATTTTCTTCAATCATCCTTCAGCAAAACCGCAACCCTTCTTCCTTTTGGCTCAGCTCTCAGCAAATCTGATTCATGTCGTTCCCCCTCTATTTATTTTTCTGAAACTATTGTTGTTCAGTCATTCAGCTGTATCTGACACTGTGACCCCATGGACTATACTGTCCATGAGTTTTCTTGGCAAAGATACTGGAATGGGTTGACATTTCCGTCTCCAGTGGATTAAGGCAAACAGAGGTTGAGTGATTTGCCGAGGTAGCACAGCTAGTTAAGTGTGAGGCCAGATTTGAACTCAGGTCTTCCTGATTCCAAGCCTATCTACTAAGCCATCTAGCTGCTTCTGCTCAGATTGTAGAGAGCAGTAAAGAGCATCATAGGAAAGCTCCTGTGAGCTATCACCTTTCATAGACAATGTATAGGTGGCAGTACAGAGAAATAATGCTTTTCTCTAATCCAATAGTGCTCAACAAAAATACTTTGCTTCCAATCATCACAGTTACCAGATAAATAGCCGCAAAGCCTTCATATTTTATATTCTGCCTTCTGTAAACAGCTTACATAGCCTTCTATGTTTTTTGTCCCCAACTCTTTCTGCTTTTATTTTCATCTGTGGTCTTCTATCTGGCCTGTGGCATCACAGGAAGAGTTGAGGACAGGCCTCACATCAGGGCGTCTTCAAAACCGCAAATCATCCTAACTTACGTGAAATTCAAAAAAAAAATCAACCTTTCTTTCAGGTATGGCTCCAGTAGTCCTTATGATGATCTAATATTCTCAATTGTTTTATATATATTTGTTGTATCATTCAAAACTCTGAAAACTAGTTCTAGATCTATGATTTCTAGGATATGGTGTGAATGAAGATCTAAACAAGAAATTGAGAAGGATAATCATGACTAACATAGCCATTTTTCTAGTTAGTGTCAGAGACCAATTAAAGCTTGGTCTTCTGACTTGAAGACCAATGGCCTTTCCTTGAGACTATGATGCAACCCGTCTGCTACAGTCTAGGAAAAAAACTATCAGTATCACTAGGCCCTTATCTTAGTTCTACCTTCCAAATATGTTAAAACTATCTGAGTGATTAGAACTACAATCAGAAATGAAGATGGGCACCTGATTAAAATGCAGCTCTTTTGCTAATGCTACTTAGGAAACTCTCCTATGCATGCCACAAATTAAACTGGGAATATTCTGCTAGATTACTTCTCACAACCAAATGATTTTCTCAAGTGTAAAGCTGGCATCTGAGAACCTCACTTTTTTTCCCTTTCCCCTGGCACATTTGGGGCTGAAATCTGCAAGCAGTAATTACTAAGAAATGAATATCCATGGTGCTCGCGTCTGTTCCTGTGCCCCAGAGTGTGTGACTCGCATCTGCAAAATTACCAACATCTTCCAGCATCACTCAAAAGCTGGCCAGGTTGATTTGGAATCTCTCAATGGGTGATCAGCCTGCAGCAACAATGGCCAGAGCCCCTTTCATTAAACTAACTTCCAGCAGTAAAAGGTGACCCCCACATCTGACTATGTTGTATGCTCTGTGTTCTCCTCCCTCCTAAATCTCCTTTGGGAGTCAGCTGCTGATGTTTTCCCTGACACAGTCTATCCAGGCTGCTTGGCAGTCAGCGTCTCCCTAGTGGGCTTAGTAAATATTCTTCCTTCCGTTTAATCTTTTCGTCTAAGCTGTAAATGCGATGGAAATCCATTTTCATGGTGCTTTCTGTGCTGTTTAGAGTGAGTTTCCAAGTTGGTAAATTTGTCAGTAATTATTTTCTGTTTAACTTTTACTCCCTCACTGTAGGTGAGGTGGCTGGGCACCTTTCTCACTGCTAATGTACTTCAGCCCCAGTTAGAGGCTGATTAGTTTGTTGGCAGAGATGGGAGGCCTTAGTTTTGGGTACTTCCTGAGGATTGCTGGATAGGAAAGTGATATAGTATATGTTATTCATTACTAAGGAAGGGAAATAGAGCCTAGAATAAAGTTTGCACTGATGCTTTGACACACCAATACCTAACTGAAATAAAATTATGTACTCAGAGCTAATATGGTGCTGTGGAGAATGCCCTGGCAAAGAGTCTACATTTAATGTAAATGGGATACTAGTTATAGAATATATTCATTTTGATTCAAAGCTCTTTCTACTAATTATCCCATTTGAGCCTTTCCCTATGAGAGAAATCATGCAACTCTTGAAAGGATGCCTGTAGAAGTAGAATGTGCCATTTCTGAGATGACCATTATGTTCTCATAATTTTTGGTGCCACATATAGTCTGGAGAGAGGGTCCCAAATATCCTGCCCCAAGAAGCTTCACAGGGACATTCAACAAGGTGGTCTATCTGAGGTGGGAGATTTTGAAATGAGTGCTGGAGAAACCAGGAAGGTGAAATTACTTAATTAACAAGCATTTTTCAATACCCACAATTTGCCAGTTGATGGCAAATAATCTCTGTTTTCCAGGGACTTAAATTCTAAGGAAAATGGGGAAATAAGGGAGGAAAGGGGAAGAAAATAGGGAGAAGGAAATGGTCATAGCTGCTTCTGTATGTATTTTACCAAGATTCACAGAAACGAAGTTTTTCCTTTTTCTGCCTCCAATGCTGGCCTTCTGGGCTCCATCACAACATAACTATAACAGCCCGTTGAGGTTTCCCCATACCTACTCATTCTGGCTTTTGGACTCCAAGATAGCCTCATCTTGGGAAACCTTCAAGTCTCAGTTAAAGTCCCATCTTCTGCATGAAATCTTTCCTAGTACTCTTTAATCTTAGTGCCTTCCCTTGTGTAGTACCCCCAGTTTATCCTGTATGAATATTGTCTGTGTGTAGTTCCTTGCATGTAGCCTCTCCCATTAGTCTGAGAGCTCCTTGGGAGCAGGGATTGGGTTTTTTGCTCTTCCCTTTTTTGTGCTCTCAGCTCTTAGCACAGTCCCTGACCCTTCATAGCAGCTTAATGAATACTTGTTAAGTGACTGATTGGTCATGATTTTACCCCCTTTGTCTTAGATAGCAGTGCTAGAATCTTGTGAACTCATCTGCTTAGTGGTGAGAAACAACAATGAACTGAGGGAGCATGATACAGTGGTAAATACCCTGGCTCCTGAGTCAGAGCCAGGCTCTGGTTCAGTTATTGGCTCTGACACTTAATGGACTTTGAATGGGGCAAGTCATTCAACCTTGCTGGGCCTTGGTTTTCTCATCTGAAAAATGAAGAGGCTAGATTAGATGACCTCTGAGGTCCCTTCTACCTTCAGCTCAATGAGCTTACAGCTCATGATCTTATGACTCAATAAATAAGGTATAGCACCATCATCACCACCATGCAAAGAAGTTGCCAGAATGCCATTTCTGGCTTTCTTAGATTGGGTACCGAGCTCATACCCATAGCAGGGAGATAGAGTCTAAAGGTGGGAAACAAATCACAACCATTTGTCTTTAGAGGTTGGAAAGGCATCCACGGTTTGGAAGTTGTTCATTGTTGAATGTATTTTCCTGCATTTCTAGTTTAAGTATGAGAAGCAGTGTGGTATAATTGATAGGTAGTGGTCCTTGAAGCCAGCAAGTCCTGGGTTCAAGTCCTGCCTCTGACACATACTAGCTCTGTGAACTTGAGAAAGAAGAATATACATTGTAGGAAAAGTGATGATATGTATTGGTGCAGGGAGTTTCCTCCCCTGAAAGTTCCCTGATCCAATGAAATCACAGGTTCATTCCTTATCTGGTTTAAGGAAATTATATTTTTTTCATCACTTATTATGTCTTGTAATTAATATTGGCTACTCATGAGGAACAGACTTTGAGAAGAAAAAAGAATCATGGAATCATGGAGTAGTAAATATTGGCAATATAAACTCAAACTAGTAACTTGTTTAAGATTTTGCAGTTAGGAAATGGTAGAAACCTGTAATACTCAAATACAGATATTCTGACTCCAACTCTAGCTATCTTTACATAATAATTGCCATCCTTGCTCATCTTATTTATTCAGAGCTAGAGAACCATGGATTTATAGATCCTATACTAAGTCTTAAGTCTGAGTGACAAAATACAGCTCTTAAGAGGAACTAGGTCTTTTTACTTTTTTACCATTTTTTTCTGTAATCCATCTTGTCTGTTCCCTTCCCCTTCCCTCTCAATGTAAAATATAGTATTGAGGGGAACTTCCTTCTAAAACAGATAAAATTAGATGATTTTTGAAAGAATGAAACACTTTTGTTCTTGAGCTCCTCTAAAAATGACATATCTTACAAATTAAAGATAGGTCAATGATGTCCCACATCAATTAATTTAATACATGATAAGAAGTGCTCTTGGTGAAGAAACACCAAAGATGTGTCAGAAATATGACAGGAGATAATGAGATCCAAGTGATGAAATGAACGTATGTCTCTGCAGATGACAATAGTGTTCACCTGAGAAAGCAAGATAATAAACAGTATGTTTAGGACCACTTTTAAAAAATTCATCAATCACAGGGTGAATATGTTGCCTGGCTTAAAATATTTCCATCACTTAAAAGCCTGGGAGGGAAAAGGAAGAGAAATAATCATCGTGGCCTATGAGGAAATGAATGAAGGGGAAAGGATTTATTAAATGCTCATCATGTATAAAGAAAAAGAAAAGAGAAGTTTAATGACAATAACAGTGATTCAGTCAATCAAAACCATTTATTGCCACCTGCTATGTGCCAGGCACTATGCTGTTTATCATATAATGATAGAAGTGAAGCAGTACCTGTCTCAAAGATAGCTTATATTCTCTCAGAAATGAAGCAGCTAGGATAGAGAACACTGGATTTGGAGTCAGGATAGAAATATTGTCTCCCATTTTATATGCTTTATCTTCCATCAGCATTCATGAATGTGAATACCTAGGATAAGCTGAAAATCTCATCATCATGCTGATTAACCTGTACCAGGTACCCTCTGGTAGGAACCCCACCTGCTCCCACATTTCAGCTTCCTTTTTTACATTGTCTTCTCTCATTAGACTGTAAGTACCTTGAGGACAGGAACTGTTCTTATTTATATCCCCATTGTTTAGCATGGTGTCTGGCCCGTGGTGGGAGCTTAATACACACTTATTGAATTGAATTATAGAAAAAGATAAAGGTTTGGAGAGATAAAGTGACTTGCCTATAGTCATATACATCTAATAAATGTGTGTTCCTGGACTTGAACCTAGGTTTCCTAACACCAGGTCCAACAATCTTTCCATTATTCAATGCTACTTCTAAAAATCCAACATGGAGACCACTAAAATGAAGTTATTAGGCAGAAGAAGATGGTTTTTGATTCCTGAAGTCAGTGCTGCTAATTCTGGTGGGTGGTTATATTGATACATCGGAAAGCAATGGGATTGGTCGTTTAGTATCTTGGGCATAGGGTTTGTACTTACTGCAGAAGATTGCCAAGTACTTAAGTAGGTAGGCATTTGCACTTGTTCATAGGAAGATTGCTAGGCTGATTGGTTAGTGGTAGGTGGGTTAGTAGATGGTAGTAAATAAAATTATGCAACTGGTGAAATTACCTTTAAGTATTTCTCAATCTTTTTCTTCTCTTGAGGAACCAAATCTCTAATAGAATCATGCTGTAATTCAACATTCTGGCTTCCCAGGTCCTGCCATGGTAGCACCCTACCTTTGCCTTCAATGTATTAAAAAGGATTCAAAAAGGGATTGATAGGTTAGGTCATTGAAATGAATTAAATAAGATGAAATTAATGGGAATAAATGCAAAGTTTAGCTTTGGGTTCAGAAATATTAAGTGAGTGGGGAAGGTGCCACTAAGTAGCAGTTTGAGAATGATTTCAGGATTTAAAACCAGTGTGACAACCATGTGATATAACAATCATGAAAGCTAGTGTGTATTTTGGCTACACTGAGAGGTATTACTTCTTGGATTTTTTTTTTGAGGCAATGGGGTTAAGTGACTTGCCCAGGGTCACATAGCTAGTAAGTGTCTGAGGTTGGATTTGAACTCAGATCCCCCTGACTCCAGGTCTAGTGTTCTATCCATTGTGCCACCTAGCTGCCCCTATAATTTTTAAAAATTTTTTTTTTGGGGGGGTGGTATCACTTCTTGGCATAAGAGAATAGCCCCTTCCTACTCCACTCTGGTCCAATCATCTAGAATATTGTATTTAGTGCTGGGCATCCCATTTTAGGAAGGACAGGACATTGATTATTGGAGAGTGTTCAGAGGAGGACAACCAAGGATGGTGAAAGATCTTGAATTCATGCCATATGAAGATGAGTTGAAGGAACTGAGGGATACTTATCCTGGAGGGAGGAAGGCTTGGGAGAATGGGACACAATAACTATCTCTGAGTATTTGTTTGAAGGGTTGTCATGAGACATTAGACTTTTTCTTTTTGGTCTCAGAATGAAAAACTAGGAGTGAAAGAGAAGTTGTAAAGAAGCATTAAAACAAAAGCAAAATCAAACCAAAAACAAGCTTCCTAACAATTACAGTTGTCTCAAAATAGAATTTGCTCTCTCAGGAAGTAGTAGGTTGCCCTTTGCTAGAGGTGTTCAAGAAAACGCTATATGATCACTTGTTGGGTATGCTGGTTAGGGATTCTAGGTTAGACTAGCTCCCTATCTAGCCTCCAAGGCCCCTTTGAACCCTGAGATTCTGTGATTATATCTCTTTCAAAATAAAACTGCCCTGAATATCTAAATGTCAACTATTAATAGTATCAATATAGCCAGAAAGTGCATTTGGGTACTGAAAATATAAGGAAAAGGGCTTTAAAAATTGCATATATGCAAGGCAAATTTGAGGCATTATTGGGCATTTTGATTCTTAGGTGGTTCTGTGAACTTCTAAGTAAGGTTTGTTATACTGAGGATTTAAAAAAAATACAAGTCACTGCTTAGGAGTATACAGAATGGTCAGGGTGGCAAAGAAAGCAGTGAATTGTTAGTGTCAATTGGGATGATTTATTGAAGTGAAATAATGAGAAGTCCTTGAACTTTATTTCAAAGGTTTAAATTCCTTCTCAATTTAAGAGTGGCATTATACATCAAATCTACAAAAATGTGGTTGAGACATTTGAAGTTGGATTTAACTAAGCTGGATATTTTTATTAGATACGATTTGCATTATTTGAAACATTCACATTATCAGACCCAGTTACTCACCTGAAAATTTCAGCTGCAGCTACTTCTCAAGAAATGTGGTGGATTTCTCTTTATCTTTGTTTATCCTTGTCATCTCTTTATCTTTGTTTGACCACCTGGAATGCTTGCTGCCTGTTGTATTCTATCAGTAGTTGACAGCCATCTCAGCAGAGGTTGGGATGTCTGCAACGCAGCTGTAGCAGACTGTATACAACACCCCATGGATCATAGCTATAGCCACAACCATGAACCACCTTCACATGTATGCATGCATGCTTGTTCTGATCTCAAAACAAGAAGATACCTGCTGAGTAGCCTAGCCATGGAGATTTCCCTGTTACTAGTAATTCTGAAGGGCAACTTCCCAACTTTGCTTTTGGGGTAGTCTGAGGAGGTAGGAGTGGAGGAGTGATCATAATTCTCTTTCAGTGGATGGAACAACTGAGCTTGTGCTGGCCCTCTTACCTTGAAGAATTCCACCCATGTAGTACCTAGTGTTTGGCCCAACTCTGACTCTAATTACTTTTCCCAGTGTGCCAGGCATTGGTTCAGGATAATATATTCTCATTTATGTCTCTGTGAGAGTGAAGAACCCTTGTAAGTGTATGGCCTCTTCTTGTTCCATTGAATATTTATGATTGATAGGAGTGAGTTGGCGGCATCTTTTTCTTCTCAGTTCAGCACTTTATGTAGAACGATTTCTACTTCTCTTTATTTTTACACAATGTGAGTTAGCACTGTGCTCCATATATATGTATACAGGATACATATTATTTATTACAACAAGTGTATAGATGTATGCAAAATACACATGTGTGTATTGAGTGTATGTATAGAGTATATTGAGTCACACAATAATATAAACTTCCAATGAAATGTTGTGAGAGTAAGAGTAGAGGCAGATTTACAGGTGTGGGGCAAATAGAAATTTTCCATGAAGATGTCTTATGTGGTACCATGTTATGGATCCCAGGATTGGGTGGGAAAGGGAGGTTAGCAATGAAACTGTACTTTTGAAAGGCGAGAAAGAAAGACACAGATTGTATCTGACATACTATGGTATGAAATCTCATTCATGTGATAACAACATGTACACATTTGAATACCCACACAATATTTGCTTGGAGTATTAACAGATTGGTAAAAATCCAGTCAAGGTATTTAACTAACTAACTAACTAAGTCTGAGTTAGCCACGAAATAGTGTTTTACTTGAGCCTAGGCCTCTTTCAATCAATCCTTGCACCTGTGTCCTCCCAGGCTCAGAATGGTAGTGGCCACTTCTGTTCTTTATTTGCCTAGAAACACTCTTGTAGACCCTGGCTATCGTGAGTTCTACTGTTGGGAATAAAATGGTTCTATTAAACCATGGAATATAGTTAAATTTTGACTTCAGCCCCTACCACTTAGAGGGTAATTCACTCTCTCATATCTCTTCCCTTAGAATGAATAAATTTAGAAATTTATTGTATTGGTTAGGCATGGAAAATGTCAAACTCTGGAGGCTTAGTGAATTGGCAAAAGGATCCATGTGGGAGATAACATATGAATTGAGTTTTGAACACTAGGTAAGAGTTCAACTGGTGAGGAGAAATAGAAGCTTCTAACTGCAGACATCATGAAAACACAAGAAAGACTATAACTGTATAAATTGATGCAAACAGTTAAATATTGACTACTACAATATAAATGGAAAGAACAGCAACAACAAAAAATAGAAACTGAACACCATTGAATTATAGCGACCAACCTTGCCCTCAAGCACGAGATATGAGAGGACACATCCCTTTAATTCTTTTTTTTTTTTAGGCATTTGGGGTTAAGTGACTTGCCCAAGGTCACACAGCTAGTAAGTATCAAGTCTGAGGCCTTATTTGAACTCAGATCCTCCTGAATTCAGGGCCGGTGCTCTATCCACTGCACCATCTAGCTGCCCTCTCTTTAAGAGATTGGAGAAAATTTACAGAGATTGGGGAAAATAGGTGTCAAACTCGGCTTACAACATTAGACTCCTTTTCAAGTCAAGAAACATTTATTGAGAACTTACTATGTGTCAGGTACTATGCTAAGTTCTAGGGGTAGAAAGAAAAGCAAGAACAGTCCTTGACCTCATGGGCCTGACAAGTAAGTGTGTAAACACTCTTCACAAACAAGATACATACAAGGATGAATTGGTGATAGTCCCAGAGGAAGGCATTAACATTATGAAGGGCCAGGAAAGGCTTCCTGCAGAATGTAGCATTTTACCTGAGAATTGAAGGCATCCTGGAAAGCAAGGATGGAGAGACAAGGAGGACATTCCAGGCATGGGGCTCAGCCAGTAGAATGACATAGAGTTGGGAGATCCAGTGTCTTGTGAGAGGAGCAACATGGAGGCCAGTATCACTGTATCACAGAGTATGGGGTGGGGGGAGTAAGGTACAAGAAGAGTTAAACAGTAGTGTTAGGAGAATGGGACAGGCCATGAAGGGCTTTAAAAATCAAATGGAGGTTTTTATATTTGATTCTGGAGGTGACAGAGAACAAATGGAATTTATTAAGTAGCGGGGGGGAGGGTCATTCAAGCCGAGGTCTTCGTGACTCCAAGTCCAATACCCTCACCAATGGGCCAGCTAGCTGCAAGTCTCAAGTTTGTCACTCATTAGTTATGAACATGAGTAAGTCGGTTTTATCTCTCTTGGTCTCATTTTCTTCTTCTGTAAAATGAGAGGATTGAACTAAATGATTTTTAGTATTCTTCCATATTCATGATCTTATGTTAGGGCCAGAAGGATATCTTTGTCTTCCTTTCACCTGGAGAACATTTCACAAGACCTTGCTCATGGGAGGGAGTCAATAAATCTTTGTCAAATGAATGATTAAATAGAAGAATGAATTCAGGTGATTTATTTCTTATTTCTAATAAGATGAATGCTAAAATCATAATTTTTGCTTCCATTTGTATAACACACATTGTTTCATTTGATCCTCATCTCATCCCTAGAATTTAGGTAGTCCATGTTTTTATTGTCCTCATTTTATAAATGAGAAAATTGGGATTCATTGATGTGAGGTGAATAACACAGAAAATAAGGGGCAGAGCCAATATTTGAATTCAAGCCTTATTCCTAGTTCAGTGTTTTTCCCAGTATAACATACCACTTCCTATTATAGTTAGCAGGGACTCAAGAATAAAGCTATTGAAATACAACAGAAGAATACAGTCCTATACCCTTAATGATTCCATGTTTGGGTTTAAAGGTTGTTCTTGTATCTTATTGCATGTCTGCTCCAAACACATGCAATTAATTCCTCTTTGCCTTTTTATGTTTTCATTAGCAGCAGTGAAAACCAATGCTCGAAGGGGAACATTTTATGCCTTTGATTATTACAATATGCTCAGACCAACTCAATTGAGGGAGTTCATTAATTTTCTTGATTAATTCCTCTTACCTTTATTGATGTTCAAAGACATTTTATCATTTCTGGTGATTTAATGCACTAGTCTGGACTGCAGACTTTTTTTTTTCCCCACTGGCTCCCTTTCCTAATGAAACCAACTTGTAAGAATGAGCCTAAGGGCAAACAACCTTTGTAGGTAAAAGATTTTTAGCTATCCACAGGGCTTTGCAGAGCTATAGGCCATAAAACTTTCCTTCCTCCTCAGTGGGTCATGGGACAAGGAAAGACATAGCAAGAGAGGGGTAACAGAACATCTGAGTAAGGTGTGGGTTGTGGATGCTTACATTCCTTCCAAATCTGGAACTGGGTAGTTCTCCCTTAAATCTCAAGGGCAGGCAGGTGAGTAGAAAATAAAAGAATGCTCCTTTATTCAAACACAGTTGGAAATGTTTTTTCCTTGTTTCCAATCCTCCCCCAAAGGAGTTTAGTTTAATTTAGGGCTTTCATATCAGTATCTTATCTAATTTTCTGGTGGATTATATCTGTAGCATCTGTAAGTTCCTACATCTGGCACAGGAAATTCTCTATACTGATGTAGGTCAGCATCTTTCTGCAACTTGTAGATTTATAGTTTTCTTGTGCTATTGAGAGGTTAAAGGTCACAGTCAGTATGTGTCAGAGGCCAGTTTTCTGTCCACTGCTCCATGCCACCATTCCATTTCTCATCTTTAATGAATGACTTCATAGTGATTTAAGGCAAATTATTTTTTCCTGGAATGTTGAATGGGTCATCTATGGAAAATTAAGAGAAAGACATAGGCAACAACTATACAACATGAGAAGTCATGGAAGGGTTTCACTCTGCGTGAGTAGAGAGAAATACCACACCAATGGTATCAAAGATACATTGAGTTATTGAAATAAGCTTCTTTTATAGAAGTGCTGCCCTGCTACCTCATTTGGAGGACATGGTGACACTGGGGGCTCAAAAGCTATGTCAGCAGACCACTAGCTGTATAAGTTGAGTCCAATTAAAGCATAAAAGTAGAAAAGGCCAGCTTGTTGACTTAGGGTGAGCCTAGCTCAGATGTTATTTACTAGTTGATAATTTTTTTTTTCAGGCACAACCCCTCATAAAGACCATCTCTGAAAGAGTGGAGGATCTGCAATCTAAAGCAGAAGAGTACCCATGCTGATGACAGCATGATCTTTGCAATATTAAAATATATAAAATCATGGGATCATAGATTTTAAAGACAGAAGGACTGTTCAGAGCCAGCCAGTCCAAACCCTCATTTCATAGTAGAGTAAACCAAAGGCTACAGAGGTGAAGTGATTTGTACTAGGATACATAGGTATTGAATAGCAGGATCAAGATTTGAATTTTGACTCCAAATAGAGTGCCGTAATGCTTTTTTATGCTTACCTTTGACTTAATTCAGGAAGGACATTGGGTTGCTTCTTCTTGTCAGGCACCTCATTTTGGCTCGAAGTTAGGGTCATAAGGCCAAGGCTTAGACTTTTTGGAAGAGAGACTGCACTGTTTTATTTGACATGACTGTAGCAAGTGTACACTGACTTCTGTTCAGGCACAAACAGACATGCCCACACATACAAAACGAAAATCATCCTTTGAAAAAAAAATCCCTAAATTCCTGATTATGATTCTTCTGTTTCCATTCCACCATGTACAGGCAGATCCTTCACACTACATATTACATCATTTCAAAGAACTTTAGAATTATAGGCTCATTAGCTCAGAACCTCTGCAGGTAAAATGAAATGAAAGAGAAAAAGGTAAACATTTTCTTTGCAAATGCTCAGAGCATGCATAATAGTATTATTGGATTTGAATTACATGATTTCAAAGATTCAGATGGGGAGTATCTGACATAAGACTGAGCCAGCAAAAAAAATCAGAAGGCTTAAAATTGCAGAATTGGATTGAGAGTCTATGTTAACACTAGGCAGACCAAAGTGGGAGGAAAGAAGGTGGTGGTTCCTGGGGATTAGCTTCAATTTGTTCAGGGAAGTTCTATCAATAGTTGGGCTGACACAGCAGGAATGGTACGAACAGAACAAAGTCAAGGACATGTATGGGGAGGCAGGTGGTTTGGGGATATAGCAGAATAGACCTCCAGGCAGTTACAGAGGAGTAGATCAAGACATACTTTAACAGATAAGCAAGGCCAATGAGAAGGTCAAGGCTTTGATCACAAGAAATTTTAATTACTCAGATATTGATCAGAATACCTAAAAACCAAACTACAGAAGATGATAGTGGGGAGGGGTTGGGGGAAAGGGCGGGGTGACAAGGATTTCAGGGACACCATTGGCAGAATAAGCAGTTCTGCCCAGTTACTATTCTCAGTCTGTCCTAGGAAACAAGCCAACTATGATAATGAAGTTAGACTTTGGGGGATGGCAGTGACCGCAATATTATTAGACTTTAAATGCTAAGTGGAGGAAATACTGAAGGAAGTTGATTTTGAAGGAATGGGAAAAACCCCAAAGGGCTTTTGATGAGAGTTTCATAATGTAAAGGGCAAAGAAGAAATAATATTTAAAGGTGAATGGAAATGCTTCTTCCAAATCAATAAAGAAAATTAAACTTCTGTAATGATCCCAAACCAGTAATACAGTCTCAAAGCCAAGCTCTGCCCTCTGATATCTACTCACTCTCTGGCCTCTTAAAGATTGCTTTTTAGCTTCTTGGTCTCACATTTTTGGTAGTCTTTTGGATAAACACACCTTTAAATTGAGGTCTCGCCTACATAGAGCAGTGCTACATAGGCTGAAGAGGAAAAAGGCTTCCATGTAGCCCCGGTCCTATCCAATCCTTCCGAATGTCAAAAGAATATTCCCATTGACCTCAGTGGTCTGACACAAATTCTTCAGTGGATCTCTAATATCAGCTAACCAAAGATAAATACTCATTTATCTGACATTCGAGGCCCTGAACAACTTTGTGTCTCATTACCTCCATAGGCATATCTTTCTATATACACCATGCTGTAGAGATGTTTATCTATTTTATCTACCATTTATACCTGTTCAATGTTTTTCAGCACCTATGACTTACCCAAGCTATTTCCTTTACTTAAAATATCCTTTTCTCATCCTCATTTCCTTCTTCTCCCTCCCTAGACCCCTGGTAGGTAGATGATTATCTTTTCTTCCTTGGAATTTTTTAAACATTTTCTTGTTGTTTCTCTGTATTAGAATGACAGCTTCTTGAGAGCAGGGACCACCTTTTTTTTTTCTTTTCCTTTGTATCCCCAGAACTTAGTATGGTGCTTTTTTGCATAAACACTTAATAAATACTTTTTCATTTGTTCATTCATTCATCCATTTATTCATACCTCTTGAATGTGGCACACTATTCTGCCTTAAAGTAATCATATGAGTATAATTTATCATACATATGTTATTTATTTATTATTACATATATTATGTCATATATAATGTATTAATAAAATTTAAAAAATATTTTATAGAATAATTTGACCTAAGTATGAAAAACTAAGTGGATGAAGAATACCTATTGTCCAGATTCTGCTAGGCAATTAGATGTTCAATCTTATCATTGGTGTATCTTGTCTTAGAGAGTAACTGAAGGGGCAGCTACGTGGAGCAGTGGACAGAGCACTGGCCCTGGATTCAGGAGGACCTGAGTTCAAGTCTGGCCTCAGACACATAACACTCACTAGCTGTGTGACTCTGGGCAAGTCACTTAACCCCAACTGCCTTAAAAAAAAAAAGAAAAGAAAAAAAAGAGAGTAACTGTAAATATATAATGCTCTGGGTCCATCATTTAAAGGAGCCTGTATAAGCAAGCAGCAGTGAGCACAAGAAAACTCATAGGTTTTTGCAACAGGTGCATCTTGTGATTCCCTTGCTACTTACGATGTCTGCCTAAAGAGCCTCCTCCCTTTTGCTTCTACCGGCCTCTCACACTCAAGACCTGGCAGGCATGATTCTGCCCAGAAGTACATGTACCCTGATTCTGTACTTGAAGGAAAGGGGGAGAGTGGAGGGAGGTTCAGGTAGTAGCATCATCAGGCCTAAAGGAAAGGGAACTGAAATCTATCTGGGCCAAGTTTGTCCTCCACAGAGGTTACTCAGGGCAGGAAACCAGGCCATTGATGTCCATATTCTCTAACATGAAGAGGCTGAGGCAACTTTGCAGCCCTGCCTTAAAAGTCTGTTCACAATAAAAGGGGAGGATCCAGATTATGAGCAATAGGGGAATACAAGGAAAAGGCTTTAACACCAAAGATGTCAAGAGAACAAAGTCTCAATAAAAGCCTTGTCACAAGGAAGTAAACAAAAAGAGATGAGCCTACAAACATAAGGAAGAATGAGGAGTATAACCATATATGAAACTGCAAGGTCCATGAAGGTGGGTAGGGACCATGCCTTACTTATCTATATAGTGTTCCCAGCTCCTTGTACAGTGTTCTACACACACTTGATACATGCCAAATGACTGTTTGAATGAATTAATCAACTCTTGGCTCAGGAGTAAGTAAATGTACACTTAATTAACTTTAACTAAAAAGACAGCAATAGTTACTGCTCAAACACAGGTCAAATGAGGCCTGTTTTATTTTATTTGATAAAATGCATAATAACCAAGAGATTTTAAGGAAAACCACAGTTCTTGGTAATGGGAGGATCTAAAGCAAAAGAAGCAGAAAACATTTAAAGGGATAAGTGGAGAGGAAAGAAAAAAAACTCTCAGAATATTAATTTGCAGAGCTTAATTTAATGAGAGAGAAAGGATCCCTCCAATGCATTTGTTGGAGACAGACGGGAGAAGAGAAAATTGGTTCACTGAAAAATGAGGGTAGGGAATTAGAGACAGAGAGTAAGGGGAAATTTATTTAACAGCTGTTATTTTGCATTTGTCTTTACAGATCCAAAAGAAGATAAAGAATCACTTAAAGCAGAAATCTTGTTATCTGAACCAGAGTAGATAACATTAAGGTAAGAATGAAAGGACATTTAATTCATTTCACCACAATTCAATTCAGTTCAATTCTATCCAATTCAATTCAACTCATCTTACCTACCTCAATTCAATTCATTGCTTACTCTGTCTAAAACACATTAGAAGATAAAAATGAATTAAAACAGCTTCTATCCTGAAGCTAATAATAACTCTTGTGTCTATAATGCTTTCAGATATATGCAACACTTTCCTAATAGTAACCTGGTAGGATAGGTAGGGAAATTATTGTCCTCATTTTGTAGATAAAGACCTAGTCAAATACTGCAGAACAAATATTTGTTAGAGGTGATTCAACCTTAAAGGTATATAGAAATCAATTTCTAAGATATCTCAGAGAGGGGGAAGATTTTTCTAAGAATGTATACATTCACAGATAGTAGGTCCCTCCAAAGACATATAACTGTCCCCCCACAGACCTGCTTTCTTATCTCTAATCACTAAAATATAGTCTGAGAATGGTCTGTGTACACATCAGGAATACCCTTGATGAAAACATGACAAAAGAACAGGTAGGCTATCACAATAGATTTTCTGCTGCAGCCTCGGTTTTTGTGTTCACACAACTGACTAACAGGTATAGAAGACAGAAAATCTATTTGGGGCTATTATTTAATGTCAAAGGAATTTGATTTGGCAGAACAAAATTTAGCTTCAAATATTAAGATAATGCAAAATCCTTTGATAGTTTAAAAAACATCTGTGTATTTTTGGTCATTAATGCATGGAGTATTAAAATCAAGTGAGGTAAAAATACAATTATGCCACTTTTATTATTAGTGAGGGTAGATCACAGGAAAAATGTAGTCCAGCTTTTCTGCTTCTCATCTGTTTATTTTTCTTCTAATTTCTTCTATAAATTCTGTCAAGATGAAGTTGGTAGATTTTGTTCCAAGCTCTCTTCAGGGCCATTTCTCACCCTAAACTTCTTTGGGAGGTGATACTGCTTGTATTCTTTCATCCACGATCTTATGAAAATGAACTTGTACTGTAAACAGATGTTACCCTTGGCTGCCATGTCTCTGCCTGTCAAGGAGATCAAGTTAATGCTGGTGCATCTAGTTTCTGGACTTTTATCCTATATACTTTTACAGAAACCAGAAGGCTCCATGGAAAGTAGTTCATTTAAAAAGATACTTGTCTTAAGGATGAGAGTGTCCATGGGATTAAAGGTAGGTGAGAGGATCTCTGCATGTAGAAGTTTGAAAGTTTGTTAACTACATGGGGTTTTTCATTTTCTATTGTCTTGACATTTGACCTAACAAAAGTTTATTATGAAGTAACTTCACTTGAAGTCCTTGTTTTGTTTAAAATAATAGTGTGTACACTAGGACTGTTAAACTGTAATAAGCCAGATAAGACTGACATGTACTTTATTAACTTTCTGGAAATGGATTCATTAGTTGATTCAAAAACTTATATTTAGTATATAATGTGTGCCAGCTATTGGGTCTGTATTCTTTTTATCTTTCCTTATATTTTTAACTTATTAAGAGAATGAGAGTCTCTTGCTAAGAAAAGAAAGAGCCATCAAAATATTTAGAGCAACAAACTGGACAAAGTTGATTCCTGTTGATTGAACAATAGCTAAATCAGTTGTGGTACATGAATATAAAGGAATTTAGTACAGACAGTTCTCACTTTATGGAAGTGCAGCTAGGATGTGGCAAAGGGAGGGAGCAAGGCAAGAAGTGGGCTTGTACATTGGACACATTGGACTGGGGACACAGAAGGGAGAGCAGATGGATGAACAGAGTGAGGGGGCAGGGCCAGCCACATGGGGCCCTGGCTAGAATCAAATGGAAGAGCACTGGGGGCGGGGTCAGACACACGCGGGCCTATAATGGACACAAATAGGAGAGGAAAGGTAACACAGGGGTGGGGGGAAAGACACAGAGTACCCACATGCAGACGGACAGAAGACAGACACTCGAGGGAGCCAGACACGCAGGCAGCACAGGGCAAAAATTCCCTGAGCTCTCAGTACTCTACTGTGCTCTGAGACATGTATTCAGTGAATACACAAAAACATCGAAAGACATATGAAAGTATAATAAAAAAGTAAGTAGAGACAAGAACACAATATACAAAGTGACTACTATAATGTAAATGGAATGGACAACTACCAAAAAATAATTGAAAATGAATACTGCAAAAGTATAAAGAACAATCTTGGTCCCAAAGAAGAGATATGAGAAGATATCTCTTCCCACTTCTTTGCAAAGGTGGGAGGGGGTATCCATGGACATGGAACATTGACTGTATTTTTAGACTCTTCTTGCTCTTTTAAAAATGAATTGTTTATAGATGGCAAATTTGGGTGATGTAAAAATAAGGAAATTTTGTTATTTATTTTTTAAAAAAGAAATACTCTGGCACAGTAGAACGTGCATTGGAATGGGAGTCAGACAATAATTAGGAGTCTTTTCAGTCAGAATCCATGTTGCATTGTATCTCTGGTTACCTGATATACTGAAGGTATATAACAGACTCATTTGTTTAAATTGAATTGAATTGGATGTATTTCCTGTTCAATGTGCAGCAGTTGATATTTTTGTCTTCCCTAAACTGCTAATTTCATCTTTTAGAAGATGGAAGAAACAACAAGGCAAACTATTCCTCTAAATCTGAGCAGGGCATGGTGGAAATAGCACCGACTATGGCGTCAAAGGACCTAAATTCAAATCTCAGCTCTGCTGCTTACTACAAGTGCGACCTCGTGGAAAGCCACATACATGCCTCTTGTGTGTCAGTTTCTTTATCTATAAAATTAGGGGGCTGGTAACCTTAAAAGTTTTCAAGGATATCCATGCAAATCTTATAATACAATCTACAAGGGAGAAATTTTTTTGCTATTTTTTTTAAAGATAAGTTATAGGCATAAACCTTCCCATTTACTTCAGTGCCAACCAAATCTATCAGATTATTATGGATTTCTTCTTTTACTTAAACTGTATAAATCTTTCCAGGAGAGTTTTTTTTTTTAAAGTTGGTTTTATATGTTCACATCCTCTTCCTTCCCCCTAAAATGGAGATACAAGAGCTCAGGTACTTGAGAACGAATGTATGAAAGTGATTAAGGTCCTGTAAGAATAGTGTCAGTATGGCTAAATTCCAATATAAGCTGATACTTAAGGCAGCAGATATACTTGGGACAAGTGGAAGATCAATAAGATTCCTATTTGAGGTAGATGGAACAATGAAGATAGATGAAGAGACAGAACTACTCGACTCTTATTTCTGTTTATTAAGGAAAAGAATCTTCAGACAGGGAAGGACAGACCAAAAATGGTTCGAATGGAATTGAAGGATAAGCTAGGAAATGGTAGTAGACAACAATGATGGTCTCTGTGAGTTCAAGTCACCAATGCTGGATGAATCTATGGTTTTTGATATTGTAAGAGCTTACTGAAGTACTGTAGGTTGATTTTTCAAGAATCAGAAAATGAAATACATGTTGTTCAGTCATTTTCAGTAGTGTTTGACTCTGTGACTCCATTTGGGGTTTTCTTGGCAAAGATAGTGGAGTGGTTTGCCATTTCCTTCTCCAGCTCATTTTACAGATGGAGAAACAGATGAAGAAGCCTCACAGAGCACTAGCGAGCGTGCCTGCCACTCTCCTCTGACAGAGCCCTTGTACACTGGCTGCCCCTTTCTACTCTCCACACTTCAGAGCCGTGGCCCAGAGCGGGGTCAAGGGGACCACCCTGTGCTACAAACACAGGTGAAACTGAACTTGAGTAAAACTTGCCTGCAGCATCTGTCTGCTGACTTTGGCTCTCGGGTCAACCTAACAGCACCTGAACCTCCTCAACAATAGGCTTTTTACCCTGCCTGAGCTTTGCTCGGTTTAAGAACGTGAAATAGCTAACGATCGCTTGGACGAGAAGCAGCATAAGCAGAGTGCCATCAGGGCACGAATGTTGCTCAGGCTGATCAAGAGTGAGAGAAGCAAAGGCAGCTGGAGGTTGAGCCAGAAACAGAGAAAACAGAACAAAACAAAACAAAACAACAAAAACATGGGGACAAGCAGCAGGACAAGAAAGGCCAAAAACAAGAAGCGAGAAAGGAGAAAGCAGAGGAGAAGGAACCGTTGGAGAAAAGCAGCTAATAAGAAGGAACAAAGAGAAGAAACCCAAGAGAGACTCATCAGCCTGCAAAGGCCAAGTCTGCTTTCTGCTCTGTTAAGTCTAGCTCCCAAAAGCACCCCTGGTTCTGGGCTTTTTAATTTTTTTTTTTTTAAGCAATTGGGGTTAAGTGACTTGCCCATGGTCACACAGCTAGCAAGTGTCAAGCATTTGGTCTGAGACCGGCTCAGGTCCTCCTGCCCCTTCTGGGCTTTCTTAAAGCTGCTGTGAATGGTGCTCCTCTGGGACACCAGGAGTTTTGGTTGCCTGTCAGGTGACAGATCCACAGTGGCAGCCTTTGTACAGTAATGTGAACACCTTCTATAAGAATGTTGTCTATGGGCTTTGTAGCCACGAAATGCTGCAGCAAGTCTTACAGACAAACTTTCAGCAATAAGTGTGTCATCAGCATTGGCTGCCTCATCATCTGTGGAACTAGGATTGCTATGGAATTGTGTTCTGCCAGACACTAACTTTCATAGCATTTGACCCACTTGTCACCACCAACTGGCAATCAATCAGTTTGTGAGACACCCATTTTTATGCTGTAGGAGATCCATGTTAGAACTTGCCTCTATTACTTATACAAAATTGTGTTCCCTGTAGATTTAGAAAATGGGAAGGGGTGGGTGGTGGATGGAGCAGTAGTCTGCATGCCTAAAGGGATAAGCTAGAGGGGACAACAACATTCCCTTTTCTAGTCCAGGTATCCAAAACTATGAAAAGATGACGCGTGTTTTTACTAAATTATCAGCTGTCTCCACATACAAAAGAAGTGACTTGCCAGGGTCATATAGCTAGTAACTGTCTGAGGCTAGATTTGAACTCAAGAGAATAACTTTTCCTGACTTCAGGCCCAGGACTCTATTCACTGCACTACCTAGCTACCTTTCATGAAATGGAATTGGGGAAATATGTTCCATATTTTCAAAAATAGGAAGATAAATACTTCAAACAGTGAACAAGTTTTTATAATATAATGTCCCAATAAAATTCTAGTATTGATTACCAAATGGATATTTTATTAAAAAAAAAAACCTTAGGGGGAAAGGCAATAATTTTGAACTAGCATGACTGGTTTTTTAATTTGTTTTTGCTTTTTGGTAAGGCAATTGGGGTTAAGTGACTTGCCCAGGGTCACACAGCTAGTAAGTGTTAAGTGTCTGGTCTGAGGTCACATTTGAACGCAGCTCCTCCTGACTCTAGGGCTGGTGCTCTATCCACTGCGCCACCTAGCTGCCTCAGCATGGCTTCATTAAAAACAAAGTCATGCCACACTAACCTTTTCATTCTTTTTCTTCCTTCCTTCCCTCCTTCCTTCTTTCTTTCCTTCCTTTGTTCCTTTTTCTTTCTTTCTTTCCTTCTTTCTTTCCTTCTTTCTTTCTTTCTTTCTTCTTTCTTTCTTTCTTTCTTTCTTTCTTTCTTTCTTTCTTTCTTTCTTTCTTTCTTCCTTCCTTCCTTCCTTCCTTCCTTCCTTCCTTCTTTCTCTCTTTCCTTCTCTCTCTCTCTCCCTCTCTCTCTCCCTTTCTTTCTTTTTCTCTTTCTTTCTTTCTTTCTTTCTTTCTTTCTTTCTTTCTTTCTTTCTTTCTTTCTTTCTTTCTTTCCTTCCTTCCTTCCTTCCTTCCTTCCTTCCTTCCTTCCTTCTTTCCTTCCTTCCTTCCTTCCTTCCTTCCTTCCTTCCTTCCTTCCTTCCTTCCTTCCTTCTTTCTTTCTTCTTTCTTTCTTTCTTTCTTTCTTTCTTTCTTTCTTCTTCTTTCTTTCTTCTTCTTCCTTCCTTCTTTCTCTCTTTCCTTCTCTCTCTCTTTTTCTTTCTTTCTTTTTCTCTTTCTTTTCTTTCCTTCCTTCCTTCCTTCTTTCTCTCTTTCCTTCTCTCTCTCTCTCTCTTTCTTTCTTTCTTTCTTTCTTTCTTTCTTTCTTTCTTTCTTTCTTTCTTTCTTTCTTTCTTTCTTTCTTTCTTTCTTTCTTTCTTTCTTTCTTTCTTTCTTTCTTTCCTACAAGTGTCCCAGACTGATTGAATAAGGTAATTATATAGAATTTGTAAATTATCAGTATTTCAGAAAGATTTTCAACACAACTGTCCCATGATATCCTTGGAACCACAATGGAGAGATACGGGCAGAATCATGGCGCTAGTGGGATTCACCAAATGAACCAAGAAGTAGGCTACTGAAAGGACCTAAAAGGGATCCATGAATCAATGTCAACTTGGAGGAGTACATCTGATGGCATGGTTCAGGACTCTGTTTTTGACCCTGTTCTTTTTGGTGAGCTTATCAATAATATAATGTCATTTCCTTGAGACTTCATTAGTATTTTGTGCCTTTATGATATATTATAGTTATTTGCCTTTTTGCCACATCACCCTATTAGAGCTCAAATTCCTTTAGGGCAATAATTATATGTTTTTTAGAATTTGTCTAATAGCTAGCATGGATCATACTGCCCTGGATAAGACCTTGATAAATATTTGTTAAATAGAAAGAAGTCACAGATGAAATGTTTGTTGGCCTTGCAAATGATACAAAGCTAGAGATCTTTAAAGTGAGAGATGCCTGGATGATTGCTTTTCAGGGATGCTACGGAGAGGGTTAATATTTGAAGCAGGAGTTTGGCTACATGACCTCTGAGAGCCTCTCCAACTCTATGATCTCTATAGTTTTAGGGAGTACAATTATTATTTCTACTTTACAGATGGGGATAAAAGAGGTGTAATGTAGCACAGTAAATAGAGAACCAGTCTAGTGGCTGAGAAGACCTGAGTTCAGTTTCTGCCTCTGACACATACTGGCTATGTGACCTTCTGCCTCTGACACATACTGGCTGTGTGACCTTGGAAAAGCCACTTGACTTGGTGCTCTAGGCAACTTTCTCAGACTATCAGTTGCAGAGGAAGTGCTCACCTGCATTGGTAGAGGAATTTTCTTATCTGAGACTTCTTTATACTAATGAAATCACAAATCCTGTCCCTGTCCTTATAGATGATGAAGCTGTGACTCATAGAGTTGGAAAAATTTGTTTTAAAGGTCACCTGCATAATAATAAATGAGAAATCCATTACTTGAATCAAAGTCTCTGGAATATTTTTTTCATCACACTGCATAGATTCAACTTGACATTATGTATTTACTAGCTGTGTAACCCTGGGGAAGTGATGAAACCCAGTTTGCCTCAGTTCCCTTATCTGTAAAATGAGGTGGAAAAGTAAATGGCAAACCATTCCATTATCTTTACCAAGAAAACTCCAAATGGGGTCATGAAGAGTCAGACATGACTGAAGAATGACTCACAATAATTTCCTTTGCCTATCTTTTGCCGTAGGAATCAAACCAACTAATTCTCAGACCTTATAAAGATAAATTGCTCTAATTTTAAATATTTCGAGTGGTTTGGGGTGGTGGTGGCAGCAAACCATTAGTATCAGAGGTATTTCTTTCCTTAGGAGGCCTTTTGCATTAGGAGAACATAGCATGATTCATCAGTGAAATGGATGAGCAATGCGACTCTTTTTCCAACATGCCTAAATTAAGGTGAGGTGAATGTTTTGAACAGAAAAGTTCTCTCTTACCTAAAGGGGATAACTCAGTAAGGTTACTTGGGAACTATTCATATCCCTTATGGATGCTGCATTACATTTCCTGGATGTGAATATTTGTCCTTGATTAATGGCAGCCCACAGTGTAATCAGCCCCAAAGAAACCAACTTAAGATGCAGTGAATTAATCCTAGTGCCTCTTATTTGGTGAGATGCCTTCAGGGTATAACATGCCTCAACTATTTTCTCTTCCACCCACATTATGTGGATATCCAGAACCAGCCCATAACTATGTAGTCTCTGTGATTAGGTCACCAAAGGCATATGGCAGAGTAATAATCTTGCATGATCAAGTCTCCCTGGACAAGGTAGTAGAGAACTAAGGCAATTACCTGAAAAAAATAAAACCTTTTTGTCCTGAATTGTGTTCTGTTTGACTTTCACTTTAGTGATATGTTAATGTTCTGTAACTAAGAAATAATTCAATAACAATAAATGGAAGACTGGGCTAACTAACCCACATTCCCTTTGGAGGATATGTGCGGATTCGGTACATGATTGATTATAAGATCACAGCCTTTACAGATAGGTGAGGCCTTAGAGAGAATCTAGACTAGAACCTTCATTTTACAGATGAGGAAAGACAGGATGAGAGAATGACAATTAGTTGCCCCAGATGTGATATCCCATGCAACATGGTTGTGAGCAGATACGTTAGAGACTCAGTGTCAGATTCTCTTTGGTTTTCTAGTTCTTTCTCCTGATCTCTCCCTGCCCCCCAACCCCAAACAACAACAAAATAAAATGAAAGACAACATGAAATAAGAGAAAGAGTGATTACTCTGAATCATAAGGCGTGGATTTAATTTCTGGATATACCACCTACTATCACCATGGGCAAGTTGTTTTAAGTCTCTATGGATCAGTTTCTTCATCTGTAAAATGGGAAGACACACAGAACTAACTTTGCAGGGTTTTTGTCAGGAGAGTGATTTGTAAACTATAAAGTGGTTTCTTTATTTCTCTTAAATCTTGAAATATGGCAATTTATTTTATTAATTATTCTTTCCTTGGTAGTTGTGTGTGTGTGTGTGCGTGTGTGTGTGCTCACTCTAGAAATGTATTAATATTGCTCTATTAAATGATCATCATTTGTCATTGATTAGGCTCAGATTTGAAATGTGTATTGTTTTTGGTTATACTTTGAGCTCCTTCTCTTTTAAGAAAATATTTTCCACTCCCTTTCACGATTTTTAATGGGTACAGAATAGTTTTGTCATTTTAATTTCTTTTCCTTCATACTTGAAAGCCATTAACACTTCTTTAGGCTACTTGGTGTATATGTTTTTGAATTATTAAATTTAAAAATGGTAGAGTTTGAAGCTTAGGTTATTTTGGGGGTGGGAAGGTAACCCATAGAGTTTTTCAATTATAACTTTTTGTATTCAGGAATTCTGGGAAGTTTTAACATATTTTTTCCCAAAATATTGTATTTAGGCTTTTTAATTTATCATGTTTTCTTGGGATACCTAAGATATTTAATTTGTCTCAAATTTGTGTGTTTTGAGATCAATGTCTTCTACTAAGAAACAAAACAAAACAAAACAAAAACCCCAAACAAAACCTTAAGCTTTATTATCCTTAGCTTTTTTCCCCCAGGTTGTTCTTCACTTCAGTATATTGGTATTGCAAATCTGCAAATCTGTCTTTTGCATCTTTGGAGGTATTTGCTACTGTGGCTTCAATATTTTCTATTTTGGAACTATTTCTTCTGTGCAGATGATAAGTTCTCAAATTTGTATGCTTCTAACTTGTTCCTTTATGTGTCTTATTTCTGTTTTGAATCATTCTGGAACATTTCCTTGTTTTATTCTCTCTTAGGATTACTCAGGATTCAGTGTTTCATTAAAATTTTTTTCAGTTCCTTTGGTCTTATAATGTTTAGTTAGAAAAGTTTGTAATGTTTTAAATATTTTAGTATTCATCTTTTAATCTAATTCCAGTATGCTCATTGTTCATTTATTTGTATGTTTTTCTAGGTTTTTAATTGATTTTTCTTCCTTTGAGATTTTGGTTAATTTTAGAGGGTTTTTATTTTTGTTTGTTTTTGTTATATTCTCTTGTCATTTGCTTTCTGACACTTCTTTCGTTGGTAGGTAAACTTCAGGAGAGGATTGTAAAGTTATGTCAGCTCCCTCTCACTGTGAAAAAAAAAAGTATGTTTTAGTATCCCCAGTGCCTTTCCTAAGTAACTTCTTAGGAAAAGGACTGGCACCAGCTAGATTTCCCTTTTCTTTCAAGCCTGCTAGGGACAAACATACTGGCCCCTTGCCCTAGGCTCAAATTATTTCCTTCAATAACCACTCCAAAGAAGGACTGAGCCTGTCATGGTTGTGTTGATGGGCAGCTATGCATTTTCTTTTAAAAACTGTTTTGCCTTTTTGGTATATTTTTATTTATTTCATTAGATGTTTTCTAATTACAGATTAAAAAAATTAACATTCATTTAAAAAAAAATGAGTTTCAAATTCTCTCCCTCCCTCCCACCTGTCTCCACTCCTTGAAAAGGCAAGGACTATAGATGTGAAGTCATTCAAATCGTATTTCCATATTGGCCATGTTGTAAAAAAAAAAAAAAGCACAGATAAAAAACAAACACAGAAAAAAAGTTTAAAAAATGCTTCAATCTGCATTCAGAGTTATCAGTTCTCTCTGGAGGTAGACAGCATTTTTCAGCATAGGTCTTTTGGAATTGCCTTGGATCATTGTCTTGATCAGAGTCTTTCACACTGTCTTTCAAGGCTGATCGTTCTTACAATATTGCTGTTATTGTCTACAGTGTTATCCTGGCTCTTGTCAATTCACTTTTCATGAGTTCACGCAATCTTTCCAGGTTTTTCTGAAACTATCCTAGTCATCATTTCTTATAGCACAATAGTATTCATCACAATCATGTATTACAACTAGTTTGTCCATTCCCCAACTGATGGGCATCCCTTTGATTTCCAATTCTTTGTCACCACAAAAAGAACTGCTATAGGTACTTTTGTACAAATAGGTCTTTTCCCCTTTTCTTTGATCTCTTTGGGGAAGTAGATCCTATAGTGATGTTACTAGGTTGAAGAATATGCACAGGTTTATAGCCCTTCTGGGCGTAGTTCAAAATTGTTCTCCAAAATGGTTCACAACTCTACCAACAATGTATCCATATCCTGATTTTTCTACATTCCCTCCAACATTTGTCATATTAGTCAATCTAATAGGTATGAGGTAGTATCTCGGAGTGTTTAAAGTGGCATTTCTCTAATCAGTAGTGATTTAGAGCATGTTTTTTCATATGACACAGATAGCTTTGATTACTTCTTCTGAAAACTTTCTGTTTATGACTTTTAACTGTTTATCAATTGGAGAATAGCTTTGTTTTTAAATTTGCCTCAGTTTCCTATACAGTTGAGAAATGAGACCTATATCAGAGAAACCTGATGTGATTTTCCTCCCCTTACCCTAGTTTTCTATTTTCCTTCTAATTTTGGCTATATTCATTTTGTTTGGTCAAAAGCTTTTTAATTTCATGCAATTGAAATTATCTATTTTACTTCCCATGATCTTATCTGTCTTGTTCAGTCATAAACTCTTCCCTTATTCACAGATCTGACAGGTATATATTTTTTTTCCATGCTCCCCTAATTTACTTATGACATCACCCTTTATATCTAAATCATTTATCCATTTTGACCTTATTTTGGTAGACAGTGTGAGATATTGGTCTATGCCTGGGTTCTTTCAAACTATTTTCCAGTTTTCCCAGAAATTTTTGTCAAATGATAATACACCCAAAATTTGGATCTTTGGATTTATCAAACTATGGTCATTTGCTACTGTATATCGTGCACCTAATCTATTCCTCTCATCTACTGCTCTATTTCTTAGCCAGTACAAGATTGTTTTGATGATTACTGGTTTGTAATATAGTTTCAAATCTGGTACTGTTAGGCTGTCTTCCTTCGTATTTATTTTCATTGATTCCCTTGATATTCTTGACATTTTGTATATCCAGATGAATTTTGTTATAATTTTTTCTAGCTCTAGAAAATGTCATTTGGTAGTTTGATTGGTATGGCACTGAATAAGTAAATTAACTTAGGTAAAATTGTCATTGTTGTTATATTGGCTTGGCCTATTGATGAGCAATTGATATTCTTCTATTTGTTTAGAACTGTCCTTATTTGTATGAAAAGTGTTTTGTAATTGTATTCATATATTCCCGGGGTTTGTCTCAGCAGGTGGACTCCCAAATATTTTATATTGTCTGCAATTATTTTAAATGGAATTCTCTTTCTATCTCTTGCTTCTGGGTTTTGTTGGTAATATAGAGAAATGCTAATGGTTTATGTGGGTTTATTTTATGTCCAGTAACTTTGCTAAAGTTAGTTGTTTCAACTAGTGTGTTAATTGATTCTCTAGGGTTCTTTAAGTATGCCATCATATCATTGGCAAACAGAAATAGTTTTGTTTCCTCATTACCTATTTTTATTTCTTTAATTTCTTTTTATCTTATTGATAATAGCTAGCATTTCTAGTACAATACTGAATAATAGTGGTGATGAGGTGCCTCACACTTGATCTTATTTTTTCATCACTTATCTTTTCTTCATTGGGCTTTTGCACCACTTTTTCCATTTGGTCAATTCTGTTTTTTAAGATGCAATTTTCTTGTGCCTCTTTTTTTTGTGCCTCTTTATGCCAAGCTGTTAATTTTCTTTTCATAATTTTCTTCCTTTGCTCTCATTTATTTACCTAATCTTTTCTCGACTAGTCTTATTTGATTTCAAAAATAATTGTTTAGCTCTTTCAGGAATTCTTGTTGGTTTTATGTCCAATTCATTTTTTTTTCTTGGAGGCTTTGCTTGTAGCAGTTTTGACTTCATTATTTTTCTTCTGAGTTTGTGTCTTGATCTTCCCTGTCACTATAGTAGCTTTTTATGATAAGGTTCTTTTTTTTTTTTGGTCACTTTTCCACACTACTTCTTGATTTTGAACTTTTTATTTACAATTAGGATTTATTCCAGGCAAGGAGGCACTATCTCAAGCTTCATGCTTTTTTGTGTTGCTGTTCAGAGCTAGTTCTGGGGGTTCACAAGTTTTTGGTACCTACAAGATGGTATGAGCTATGAAGAGGTATGGTCACTGCTCTCTTGGTCCTTCCCTGGGGATGGTCCCTGATCCCTTGGGATTGCAACTAATTCTGCTTCTTAGGACACTTGCTTCCTTGGGATTGGAAGTGATATTGTTCTTCAAGGTCCACGATACTTTGAGATCAAAAGTGATGCTACTCCTCAGGGCTCCTACTCACTCTTGCCTGAAAGTGCTACTCTCCACCCTTGAATTATCACCTAGACATGGGATGTTGGCAATGGAGTTTCCAAACAGAGTCTGGTCCTGTGGCCAGTACTATCACAGGGGGCCCCTCTAACCTCTTTCTGATCAGTTGCTGGGTCCCCTCACCATGTCTGGCTTGAGAACTCCCAAAGCTGCCGTTGCTGCTGCTTCTGTCACCACAACAAAGTCCTCCCATGGGTGTTTCATCTGCATGAGCTCTGAGTCAGCCTCTACCCCTATATTGCAGATCTCTTTTTCTCGTCTTCTAAGTTGTCTTAGGCTAGAAGAATGTCTTACTATGACTTTTGTTGGCTCTACCACTCCAGATTTTGATGTCAGACATTTTTTTAAAGTTATTTGGAGGGGAATGTTGGGAGAGCTCTGCTTAGTGACTCCTCTACTCCCCCATCTTATCTCTTCCCCTTAAGAAACATATATGCATTTTCTCAGATACAGATTGGCCTAAGCTTTTGTCTCTGGGATCAAGTCTAAACTCTTCTTTGTGACATTCAAGGCCTCTTTCCACTGTCATGACACTAATAATTCAATCTTACCTTCTAGGCCTCCCTCACATGGAAACTTTTCTCTAATCAGGCTGCTTTCCTTACTGTCTCTATTCGTCTCAGCATCTTTACTCATGCTGTTTCTTCTCAGTGGCAGAGCCCCACCTAAACTCTAATACATCTTTCTGCCTTGGCTTTCTAAATCCTACCTATCTTTCAGAGCTCTGCTCAAATCCTGTCCTTTCCATTTTTCCAGATGATAATGAGTTATCCTCTCTCCGAATTTCCACATCGTTTGTAATTTGTACAAAATAATATTGTCCTTTATCACATATATGTATATATGTGTGTGTCCCTATGTGTATCTAAGATATATGCATATACAAATACATACATACATATACATATGTATACACACACACACACACACACACACACATACACATATACACACATACAATGGAGTAGGATGATGTTAATAGCTACTGCTCCATTTTGGCAAAACTCTTTTCACTACAGAGCACTAACCAATGAAGTAGCATTTTTGCACCTTTATTTTAGCCTCTAATATTTATCCTTTGCAGGGATTATAGATCATTGACTAACTTGGCTCCTGATTAGTTATGTGGGCAGATTTATGGCTATGGATTAATTTTCACATAGTAGTATATTGAATTCAGTCTATCCTTGGGAGGCAGTGGTACTTGTTACTAATTAATGCTAGAAGAATTCAGAGTAAAATAGTGAAATGACAGGCATGCAGCAATACTGTAGATGTTTTGTGTCATAATGTAGACTTGTGTCATAAACATCCATGCTTTAAGTAATCACTGCCTGGCACAAGGCTCTTCACAGAAAAATCTGACGTCACCAAAAAGTGAATTGAACAGATGCTTTCTAAGGACAGTTATAAACCCTTATTTTTTCCTCCTTCAGTCAGTCAGTTATCAAGTATTTATTAAGGACTAAGTATAAGGGAATGATCTAAGCAGTAAGGATACAGAGAAAGGCAAAAAATATTCCCTTCTTTCAAGGGATGAACATTCTAATAGGGAGACCACACAGAAATAACTAAGTACATATGTTGGTAGTTGAAAATTAATCTGAAAAAAAGTACATAGTGGTTGGGGGGGGACTGTGAAAAGACACCTGCGAAGGTGGGCTCTTAGTTGAGTCTTGAAGGAATCCAAGAAAAAGAAGAGATCAAGGTAATGGGAGGATGGAGAATAGTTAGTACAAAGGCATGCAGATAGGTGATGGCTTGTGCTATTTGAGGAATTGCAGGCAGGTCAGTGTTGTTGAATCATAAAGTTCATTGAGGGGAGTAAAATGCGAAAAAAGGCTGGAAATTTGGGAAGGGGCTAGATTGCAAAGGGCTTTAAATACAAAATATGATTTATTATTGTTTTATTAAGCTTCACATGGCTGTAGCCCAAATATAAGGGCCTCTAAGACTAATTTGCTATTGATTAATCTGGAAAGTCACATTTGGCAAAAAGATCAGTGAAGTAGCTCTTAAAAAATGGAAAGATAACAAGCCACTTTGATTGGATTTACTTATAAAATTTGAATATTAACCATAGACCTCTCCTTCATGAAATCTTGTCTAGTTGTTGAATCCATACTGGGCTCTCCCGTCCTTGAACACCAATAGTAGTTGTTCCTATAACACAATTTGCTACTGAATTATATACTGGATGGATTATTGTTTCATGTGCATTCATTTATTCTTGCAGCATCTAGATTGTAAGTTATTCAAGGGTAAGACTATAGCTCCTATTTGTTCTTTCTCATATTGCCCATCATAATTCTGCACATATAGAAAACATTCAATCATTATTTGATCAGTTTTTTCTTCCTAAATTGCAAAGTGTCAACAGTATCATACATTATCTACCTTTCAGAGGTCAAATTGCTATAGGTGATACTGAAGACAGAGGAAATGGCCAGGGCTCCCCAGGTGAAAGGAATGTTCGAACATCTGGTTGGTGAGGCCCATTTTTAGGTGCTTAGAATCCTACTGTTCATTTGGTACTAAACCCTTAATTGTAGGCTCAAAGACAGAGAGATGGAAGGGACTTCAAAGGCCATTTAATCCAGTCCACTAATTTCACAGGCTAGGCAATTGAAGCAGGGGGAGATTCTTAATGTCCTGTCTAGGGTAACATATGTAGTAAGCGTCAAAGGTGGGATTTGAACCCAGGTTCTCTGATTCCAGAGAGTTCCACCATACCACACTCCCTCTAAGTCATGAATTTTGGGCTTTATTTCCAACTGACTTGGTTGCAGTCTTTTTAGAAATTAATTTTTATTTATTTCATTATTTCCCTACATTTTTTCTTGTAAAATTTTAAAAAATTCTTAAAAATTTCTTTTTGAATTCCAAACTCTCTCCCTCTCTCCCTCTCTCCCTCCCTCACCCCTTGAGAAGGCAAGCAACCTCAGTTATACATGCAAGGTTATGTAAAACATATTTCCATATTATGACCTGGTTGCCCTCTTGATTTTAACGTGGCTTCTTTGGTCACCACCACTGGCTCACCTAGTTGTGTGCATGACAACCCCAGCTACTGCTTTAGACATTAACATCTGGCCCTTTCATTTCCAAAGCTTGTTTGCCTGGGCCTCACCCCAACATCCTCACTTAAAGTATTCTTCAAAAAAGAAAGATTTTCTTCAGCTCTATGGAACCTGTGGTCAAATATCACTACCAATGGGTGGAGCCAGATGGAAACCCACAGGTGTGTTCTCTTCCTTGCAAAGCGTAATTATGAGCGGGTGTGATGCAAGCAAAGTAAAAATCCATAATCATCGGAATCAACTCTGGACAAGATCCTCTTAGGCAGCTATATGGTATAGCAGAGAGAGCGCTGGATTTGAATCAAAGAAGATCTGAGTTTTGATATTATCTCGGTTAATAGCTGTGTTAACCTCCTTAAGTCATTTAATTTCTCACAGCCTCATGAAAATGGTGAAACATAGCATCTAGCCACGGGGATTGCTTTGAGGATTGAATGAAACGATAAATGTCAAGTGCTTTGGAAATCTTCAGATGTTATATAAATGTTAGCTTCTTTGTTTAGGCCACATAGATGAGAAAATCTCATCTTACAGAAGAGAAAAATGAGTCCCAAAGATGTTAAGTGGCTTCTGTAAGGTTACATTTCCAATTGGGGGCAGAAGTGGGATTAGAAGCTTGGCTTCCTAAAGTCATTGTCAAACTTCTTAGCTTACCTTGACAATTAAAGGAATTTTTGTATTATAACCAAAATTTCTGTCACAAAAAGAAAAAAAAAATCCCTGGAATTTAAAACTTCAGTCATCGTCTTCTATCAAAAAAATGGATTTACCCATGGATAAACTGAAAATAGTAGATGTGACATTAATAAGGAATGTTAAGTGGAAAGGTATTTTTGGAAAGAAAGTATCCATAGCTAATTGAAATTACATGAATTCCAAAGATATTCAGACCACTAATTAGAAAAATAATTAAATGACTGCACATTATTCAGATTAATAAATTTCAATGTTATAACCAGAAAATGTATACTGCAGTGCAGTAGCTTAAGATGATTAAAAATTACTTAGTTCTTACACAATATTCTACACATTTAAGATATTTTATTTCCATCAATGTTCCAAGTCTTTTTTTCCCTAAAACTACTTTGCACAGAATAATGAGTAGTAAGAAATAAATGAGCAGTATCAGCATTTCATATTTATGTGACATTTACACATTACTAGATATATACATGTCTGCATATATAATGTATATATGTATATATACATATATGTGCACTTTATGAATAAATATCTAGATGAAGTACTTAACAATACTCATCGGTATTATTAAAAGAAGGCAATAGATACTTACTAGGCAACCTCTGGGTTCTTGGAAGTCTACTAAGAACTTAGATAAAATGCAGGGGAAGGACATAAACATTGACATTGTGCTAACTGGGTGCCAGATCCTGTACTAAGGGCTTTTTAGAAATATTAGCTCATGTAATCCTCACAACATCTCTGCAAGGCAGGTGCTATCATTATCTTAATTTTACAGATGAGGAAACTGAGGCAAATAGAGATTAAGTGACTTGCCCAGTGTCACATAGCTAGTATCTGGGGCTGGATTTAAACGTGGCTATTCCTGACTCCAGGTCTAGCGCTCTATCCACTGTGCCACCAGCTTCTTCATTAGAGCTTTACATTTGGAGATTTATCTAACAATGCTGGGACCAGGGGCAGAGACCACTGGAACATCAACCCCTGGGGGAAAGACAAGTTCTAGGAGAGGGACACTATTGAGATCTTAAGACATTGAAAAATTGCTGCTTGGAAAGCCTCTGGGAAAGCCTCTGCATGCTTGCCCAGAAACCCAACTTGAATGTGACTGCCTGAGGGAAGAGATGGCATCTGGTAGTGTAACTTGCTGTGAAGCTTGGAGTGTGTTTTCTTCAGACTCATTGAGAATGTTTCACTGAGTGTGAGGGCATGTTATTTCTGATTGCATGAGAGGAGACTGAGTGAATGGAGAGGAACTTACTTCATTTGGTTGGGAGCACTTTAAGGGATGACCTCAAAAGAGAGAAGGAGAGAGAAAAGACATTGCAAATTGCAAAAGAAGGCACACACACACACACACACACACACACACACACACACACACACACACACACACACACACACACACACACACGAGAGTGGGGGTGGGGAGCAAGATGTTATTCTTTGAATGGCAAACTTAAGCCATGGAGCCACAGACATGTAGAGGAAACTAGCTTCCTTAACGTCCCTTGACTTTCAGAGCCTGCAGCCTTAGAGATCACTGAGAGTGGACTCTCTTTGGTTGGATCATTCTCTCATTACAGGTTAAGCCAGATCTTATCTTGTTTCCAAATAAAGATCTTGTTTACTCTTATGCATCCTTTCATGTATTATAATCTCTCTAAATTCCACAATTACTGTTTGCTGCTTTCTTTCATAAAGAGGTTTGCTAGCTATTCATGATGAACATTTTAAAAAATTTTATTAATTTATTGTGATTTATCAACAATCACTTCCATATGCTTTGGAATTGAAAATTTTCTCCCCCTTCTTCCCTCCCCCCCACCCAGCGCACAATCTGATATAGGCTTTACATTTACATTCCTATTAAACATATTTTCACATTAGTGAAGTTGTAAGTAAAAATTAAAACCAATAGGAGGAACCATCAGAAAGAGGAAACAAAACTCAACAGAAGGAAAAATAAGTGATAGCGATTCGACTTCCATAGTTCTTTCTTTGGATGTGGACAGCATTTTCCATCCCAAGGCCTCTGGAGATGTCTTGGATCCTTGTAATGCTAAGAAGGGTTCAGTTTAACAATATTAGTCATCGCATAACATGGCTGTTATTGTGTACAAAGTCCTCTTGGGTCTGCTCACTTCATTCAGCATCAGACCATATAAGTCTTTCCAGGTTTTTCTGAAGTCAGCCTGTTCATCATTTCTTATAGCACAATAGTATTCTATTACATTCATATACCACAACTTGCTCAGCCATTCCCCAATTAATGGGCATCCTCTCAATTTCCAATTCTTTGCCACCACAAAAAGAGCTGCTATGAATATTTTTGTACATGTGGGTCCTTTTCCCATTTGTTTGATCTCTTTGGTTTATAGCCCTAGAAGTGCTATTGCTGGAACAAAGGGTATGCACATTTTTGTAGCCCTTTGGGCATAGTTCCAAATTGTTCTCCAAAATGGTTGGATCATTTCACAACTCCACCAACCATGTATTAGTGTTCCAATTTTCCCACATCTTCTCCAACATTTGTCATTTTCCTGTTTTGTCATGTTGGCCAATCTGATAGGTGTGATGTGGTACCTCAGAGTTGTTTTGATTTGCATTTCTCTAATCAATAACGATTTAGAGCATTTTTTCATATGACTATAGATGGCTTTAATTTCTTCATCTGAGAACTGTCTGTTCATATCCTTTGATCATTTATCAATTGGGCAATGGCTTGTGTTCTTATAAATTCATCTTAATTCTCTATATATTTTAGAAATGAGGCCTTTATCAGAGAGACTGGTTATAAAAATTATTTCCCAATTTTCTACCTTCCTTCTAATCTTAGTTGCATTGGCTTTGTTTGTGCAAAACCTTTTCAATTTAATGTAATCAAAATTATCCATTTTGCTTTTCATAATGTTCTCTATCTCCTGTTTGGTGATGAATTCTTCTTTTCTCCATAGCTCTGATAGGTAAACTATCCCTTGTTCTCCCAGTTTACTTATGGTATCAGCCTTTATATCTAAGGCATGAACCCATTTTGACTTCATTTTGGTATATGGTGTGAGATTTGGGTCTATGCCTAGTTTCTGCCATACTCTTTTCCAGTTTTCCCAGCGGTTTTTTTCAAAGAGTGGGTTCTTATCCCAGAAGCTGGGGTCTTTGGGTTTATCAAAAATAGATTACTATAGTCATTGACTACTGTGTCTTGCATGTTTAACATATTCCACTGATCCACCTCCCTATTTCTTAGCCAGTACCAGACAGTTTTGGTGCTTGCTGCTTTATAATACAATTTAAGATCTGGAATTGCTAGGCCACCTTCCCTTGCATTTCTTTTCATTAGTTCCTTTGATATTCTGGACCTTTTGTTTTTCCAAATGAGTCTTGTTATTATTTTTTCTAACTCCACAGAATAATTTTTTGGTAGTTTTATTGGTATGGTACTGAATAAGTAAATTAGCTTAGGTAGGATTTTATTTTATTAGCTCAGCCTACCCATGAGCAACTAATGTTTTTCCAATTATTTAGATCTGATGATGAAGGACTTTTGTGTAACTACCCTTTGTTGGACAGGTGCTAAGCCCATGAGTTTAAACTAAGGATAGCCTTCCATTAGCCTATGGGTACTTAACCCAGGATTTGTGAAATCTTCATATTTTTGAATGTCTGCCTGCCTCAAATCTCTCCCCACTCCAATGCATTTCTCATTCAGTCACCAAAGAGATTTTCCTAAAGTGCAGGTTCAACCATATCATTCCTCATTTCCCCCAATAAACTCCAGTGTCTCTGTATCACTTCCAGGATCAAATACAAAATCTTGGTAGTCAAAGACATTCATAACCTGCCCCTCCTGCTTTTCTAGTTTTCTTTCACCTTGATTTCCACCATTTACTCTTTGATCCATCCAGTGACATTACCTCCTCGATATTTCTTGAGCAAGATGCTTCCATATCTTAGCTCTGTGAGTTTTCTTTGACTGTCTCCCATGACTGGAACTCTCTTCTTCCTCCTCAACTCTACCTACTGACTTACCTGGCTTCTTTTAAGTCCAAACTAAAACCTTATCTTCTGTAGGAAGGTTTTTTCCAACCCTTATAAATTCTAGTGCCTTCTCTCTGTTAATTATCCTGTATATAGCTTGTTTTGTGTATATTTGTTTGCATGTTATCTCCCTCATTAGATTGTAAGCTCCTTGAATGTAGGGATTTCCTTTTGCCTCTTTTTGTACCCCCAGCACTTAGCTCAGTTCCTGACATGTGGTAGGTGCTTAATAAATATTTATTGATTGACTTTTTAATATTTTGATAAATTTGCTTTGATAATTGATAAATTTGATTTAATTTGCATTTCAATATAAAATTACTTTCCTTTGTGATTCTATGTATTTTATTTTTTTCATTGGAAAACATTATTTTGCCATAGACTTTACCAAATTGCCAAGGGAGTCTATAACAGACAGATACATCAACTACTCCTAGACTATAGCTATTTGAGGGAAACCACATAGATATCTTGCCCAATATCAAACATGGAGAGTGAAGGAGAGGCTTTGGCAGTCATAGACCCTGACTGCCTTCCTGTCAGCGAGGCAGCAGGAGCTCCCAATGATCTTCTTCCTTCTCTCTGTAAAAGTGGGGCATGTCTAATACCATCTAAAACTGTTTTTTTTTTAAAAATTAACAGTATTTATACAAGTCTACTCATCTCTGTTTCATAGTAGTTTATTTTAAATATTTTTCTTCCCTTCTAGGGGCAGCTAGGTGGTGCAGCAGATAAAGTGCCAGGCCTGGAGTCAGGAAGATTCCTCTTTGTGAGTTCAAATCCAGCCTCAGACACTTACTAACTGTGTGACCTTGAACAAGTCACTTAATCATATTTGCCTCAGTTCTTCACTGTAAAATGACTTGGAGAGGGAAATGATAAACCACTCCAGTATCTCTGTCAAGAAAACCCCAAATGGGGTCAAGGAGAGTCAGACATGCCTGAAAAATGAGTCTAGGTGCTGAGGATTTGTTTCTACCCACTGAAGGACTGCAAGTGCTGTTAGCATCCTCTAAATATGAGCACATTGTAATAAAACTATAGTCACCAATGTCTAGCTACAGCTCTATATTTGGGCCACATGTATAGAACATGCAACAAGGAACTAATTCTTTTAAAACTTAGTTTAATAATAGACATAAATGCTGTGTAAAGAACAATGGAATAGGAGTCATAGTACCTGGGTTTAAAACTCTGCCTCTGATGCTTACTATTTTTGTTACTTTGGGCAAATCACTTAGGCTTGCTGGGTCTCAACTACAGAATGAGAGCATTAGATGAAATGATGTCTGATGTCCTTTCTAACTCTAGAACTTTGATCCCCTGGTCTTATTTATTGTTGTTCAGTCGAGTTCAACTGTTTGTGACTCCATTTGGAGTTTTTTGTTTTTGTTTTTGTTTTTTTTGGCAAAGATACTGGAGTAGTTTACCATTTCCTTCTCTAGCTCACTTTACAGATGAGGAAATTAAGGCAAATAGGGTTAAGTGACTTATCCAGGGTCCTGCAGCTAGTAAGTGTCTGAGGCCAGATTTGAACTCAGAAAGATGACTCTTCCTGACTCCAGGCACATCACTTTACCCACTGCTTCCCATCCTGGTCATATTACTAGGGTTCGACTTTCATCTCTGTGGCTTTCTACTCATATGTGACCTTGGCTAAGCCAAGGCTAGAATGAGACTCAAGGGCGGGGATGAGCCAGAGGTTGAGGAAGTAATGAAAGTTAAATCAGTCCAAGAGCTGAGTTATTTACCTGCTTATTTCAACATAGTGTCCTTGAATAGTGGGTGTGCAAGGGCTAGCCACAACTCCTTCTGCCTTGGAAAGGGCCAGAGCTATCAGAGGCTGAGACTCAGACAGAGGGCATGGGAGAAGATTTCATTTGAAAAGAGGTACAAATTGACTTTGCTTTCCTTTATGGAATTCACACCTCACATAGGCCTGTGTAGGTGTCTATCTGGTTGTTATCCTTATAACTGGTCTATGACTGGAGGCAATATTGAACGGGATTTTATAGGATTAGAGTGAGTTGTTTGACTCTAACTGCTGGTGTAAAATCCCAACCGTTCTGAGCACTGATGTTCATTAAAGGATCTCACTCAGCTGCTCTTCAAATTTCTCATCCTAAACGGCCGATACTTAAAAAAATCCAAAAAACAAATGACATCAATAAAATGACAAATTAAAAAAGATTTCTCATCCCATATTGTCAGGAACTCTTCTTTGCATTTATTATATTCTACTTGGCCTTATACTTGTGCGTATGCATTCTACTATCCCTTGCCCCATTAGATTGTAAGCTATTTAAAGATAAGAACAGCATCTTTTTTCCTCTATCTCCTGCAACACACACCAGAGTGCCAAAAAACGTTGAATTAAATGGTTGGATGAAATCCATCTCTAAAAAAGACATCAATGATATTTAATATCCAATGCCCCTTTAACCATGAAGGGACAGCAAGCTAGAGAATAAAATTTGCTCAATTTGGAGTTAGGCTACATGACCTTGAATCTTAGTTCTATTAATTACAATTAACTGTATGACCTTGGGCATGTATGTTACTTAACTTTCTTGCACCTTGCTTTCTTATCTGTTGGACAAGATATATCCTTTAAGGTCCCTTTCAGTTCTAAATTAATGATCCTCTAAATGGTCTGGCCATTCTTTCTTGTCATCATGATCTCCATTACAACATCATTGAAATACATGATCATTGAGTGCCAGAATGTGGGTTACCCTACTAGACTCTTAGTTGATGCTATGGCTGTTCCTGGAGAGTTAATTCCAAACAAAGATATAGAACACTGACCATCTGACTCATTGACTATCTGTCATGTATGTCCAAGCTATATTTACCAATGAAAAGAAACAATGGCCTGCCTTTGACTCAGGGTTCCATTGCTAGAAAATGGTATAGTGGGCTAGAAAACAGCCATGATTTGAGCTGATTTGGAATCAGGAAGACCTGAGTTCAGGTTCCATTTTTGGCACATATTGGCTATGTGATCCTGGGCAAAGCACTTAAGCTCTAGGTTCTAGGCAGTTCTCTTATATTATCAATAACAACATAATAAAACAACCACAACAACCATTTATGTGGCACTTACCACATGCCAGGCACTGTAAAAAGATCTCATTTGATTTTCATGACAACCCTGGAAGGTAGGCAATATTATTATTCCCATTTTACAGATGAGGAAGCGAAGGGAAACAGAGATAAAGTGATTTGCCCAGGGTCACACAGCTAGTGTCTGAGGCTGGATTGCTTTCAGGTCTTCCTGACTCCAGGTTTGGCACTCTATCTGTCGTACCACCTAACTACCCAGTTGCAGAGGAGTTGCAAACTTGTATTAATGGGAGTTTTCTCATCCAGGAGCCTTCTATAGCGGTGAAATCAAATATTTAATCTCTATCTTATTTAGGTTTTGCCATGTCACCATGATGTAAATGGTACAAATGCCCACATCCTTTTGCAATCCTACATTACCTGGATATTTTGTGCTATCTCTTGCATGCAAGTCATTGTCATTAAAACTCTACAACCTTTTTACACCCACCATTTTTCTTTCTATTACCTTTTGAGTAACCAACAATTTTCATTCCTAGACAGGCACAGTGTTTCATGATTCACAGCCTAATAGCACCATATGTGTTAAATATTGGTGTTAAAATATGGATTCTTTTGTCAACAGGGTTGTTAGTAAATTGAAGAGGATTTATTAAGATCTTCCTGTGTGCCAGGGAATGTCCCGAGTGCTAGGAATACAAAAGAGTCCCTGATCTAAAGGAGTGTATATTTTATTGGAGTAACTTTAGATTGTAGAAAGTGTCATGCAGTGTCTCAACTGCAA
The DNA here is from genome assembly GCF_003287225.1 of Phascolarctos cinereus. Lineage (NCBI taxonomy): Eukaryota > Metazoa > Chordata > Mammalia > Diprotodontia > Phascolarctidae > Phascolarctos > Phascolarctos cinereus. The sequence continues at coordinate 325,964,387 of NW_027556098.1, read as the reverse complement.
TCCAGGCTGCTCATTTAAGCTCTATGCAATCTGGGTCCAGCTCATTGACCATCTGTCATATATGTCCAAACTATATTTACCAATGAACAGAATCAATGGCCTGCCTTTGACCCAGGGTCCGTTTGCTAGAAAATGGTGTAGTGGGCTAGAAAACAGCCATCCTAGGTCCAGATCCAATACTTTTTTCCACTAACCACATGAAAATTGAGTCTGGCTTCAAGCATACAGTGCTGGAATTCTCCAATTCTAGATGAAAGCACCCAGAAACTGTCAAAGGGGAAAAAAAGAAACATCTTGTTTGAAGAGTGGGGGGCACCTAAATAGGCTCTGAAGGAAGAGGATGAATTGCTTCAGAGTAATGGAAAAAGGGGCTCCTCTGTGGGAATCTTCAAGAAGGCTGTGTGCTTTATGAAAAAAAAAGAAAAGGGATTTAACTGAAAGCACTGTGCTTTGCTAGATTGTTGAGATTTCTTTCCTTCTTATTTGGATGTTTGTCAACCTTTCACGTACATGGCATACATTTTCAGTGTATTTTTCTTCTTACATAGCTCTGATGACCTAAAAAGTGGTCAGGTGGGGGACCATGAATACAATCTGATCAGGTATCAGCTGACTATGGCATCAGGTAGACAGAACTTATTCACTAATTTATTCAAGAAACCGTTATTAAGGCCTCCTAGCCAACAATGTCCTGAGTAGTATACAAACACAAATTGAATTTGATTTTACATATATATGTGTGTGTGTGTGTGTGTATATAATATCTATCTAGATAAATAGATAGATAGATAGATAGATATCTCTTTTATGTGTAGAGCACTATGCTAGGCACTGGAAAAAAAATGAATACAATGATAAACACCTCAGTGCTTTGTGCATCATTGACAATCAATGTCATCCATTCTACTTTTGTTCTTTGACACTTCAGTCAGTGGTCTCACCCTTTTGAGTCCTCCTGCCCCTAAGGCAGCTTGCTTCTCCTTCATGCCTTCTCAACTACATGCTATTTCTGTCTTCATTTTCTCAGGAATCCTCCATAAAGAGTTTACCTTTATTGATTGAGGCAGAACATAAGCCCAGCTGTTCTGACTCCAAATCTTTCCTTGACACCACGATGCAGCAGAAGACTCCTTTTACTGGAAACTGTCTGATGCCCTGGCATTGTGGAAATTTATGAGGCCAGTTTTATAGGGTTTTTCTGAATCTGCCATGCATTCCATCATTGAATCCCATTCTACATCCTAGGTATTCAAGTACTTACTCTCTATGTGGACCTGAGCAAGTCACTTAATCTTACTCAGCCTTAGTTTCCTCATCTGTCATATGAATAGGGTTGGACTTGAGAGCCCCTAAAAGTCCCTTCTAGGCCCATCTAAGGGCTCTCTGGAAGATCTGGATGTTGGCTGGCTCATGGCAAAGTTCTGAAGTAAAAGAAACTTGACAATACATACCCCAAATTTGTAAAATATGTATGCCTGTCAAGTCAGCATTTTACATATAGGCACTTACTTAGAGGTTTTAGTGTTTTTTTCTTCTTTTGAACTAGAATTATGATTTGATTGGTATGGGGACTTCTCAGTATGGAACTTCCCTTTACTAAAGCAGATCTACACATATGCTGAAACTTATAATCTTAGAAAATTGTGCAGGGATGATGACTTAACCAGAATCACATGAGCAAAATGTATCAGAGGTGGGTTTTGAACTAAAGTCCTCCTGATGCAGGCTTTCTATCCACTATGCCATGCTTTCAGTTCAATAACAATCTTACTGAATTGAAATACAGATGACAAGGTGAATGCTGCAACAGATCAGAGGAGGGAGGAGTGGGGCATTCCAAGCAAGAGTATACAGAGAAGTCTGCCTGTGTGAGGCTCAGCCCTGAAGGATGGCTATGGGAGTGGGGTGGGCTTTTCAACCATGGGCAGTAGATATGAAGAAATGTGGGGGTTTTGTGTTTTAAATTTGTTATTTCATGAGGAATATCCTGAAAGGGGTGGTTGTGGTGGTGGTGATGATAATGGTGATGATAACAAAGAAAACAAACTCTTTTCCTTCTTTATCAACATAAGGTGGTATGCCATACTGGATAGAGAGCTGGACTTGAAGTCAGAAGGACCTGGATCCAAATGATGCTCAGGTATTTTTTAGTTAAATGACCCCAGGCAAGGCAAGTAACCCCTTGTGGTCTCATTCCTTATCTGTAAAATGAGCTGTTTGGATTAGATGGCCTCCATGGTACTCTTCTAGTTACAACCTATGATCCTATGATCTATCAACAAGAATTTATTATCATCACAAAAGTAATTGCCATTTTCATTAATGATAATAATAAGGCTAGACAAAGTTCCTGTGCTAAATTTAAGTAATTTAGGTATCTCAAATGATGCTACATACCTGAAATCACTCTAGTGGAAGCCGAGAAAGAGACACAAGTTAGTTCACAGGCAACTCTTTGGATGATTACACAGGAGCCCATTTCTACAAAGATAAGGAAAAGACATTAGTGCTTTCTTATATATGAGCATCAAAATCTATTTAATTTTTATGGCCAGATAAAGTTTCTGACCTTACAGCCAGCTCCAAAGACAGATAAGTGGCCAGATTAAATGTTCCAACCAAATTTAATTAAAGCTATAACCAACATCACTTTTGTGTTATCTAGATTAGCTTCTAGCTGGTTATAATCTATGTAATGATCACGGAATGAAGGTTTCACTGGGGGGAAAACAGCTGGCTTGCAGCTATTTGCTCCATATGACAGTGTGTACAGGACCCCTTTAGGAGTGAATGTCATGTTCCTATTCTTGTAGATAGCTTAAATCATAGTTTCTTAATGTTGGAAGGTGTCTCAAGGTCATCTGATTCAATCTTTTAGCCAGTACAGGAATCTGAGCCCATGGGGGTGGGGGGACAAAAAACAATGCAGCTGAGTCAGTTGGGTGCATGGAGACGCGTTAGTTCAGAATGGATATTTCAGGGAATCAAGTTGCCACCATGAAAAAACTAAAATTTCATGATACAGGTTAGGTCACATAGATAACTTTTCCAGTATGTCCTTTATCTTGACTCCTGATGTCGTCCTGACATCCCAGCCTGAATCTCAGTTTGCTGCCACAACTTCATTGTTGCTGTTTTTTATCCATTCATTTCAGTCCTTTGGGTTTTTGACTTCTGAAGAAACTGTGGTACCAGCCCAGCTTGATTTTTGTTAAGTGAGCTCCTAATCTAGACTTGGCCCTGTCTCCTTCTAGGCAGAGATTCAAATTCTCTCACCATAGTGATTGCCTAGAGGATTGTCCATGGTGACAAACAACAGTAAGAATATATTCTGCTGAATACCTGACAAATTATTTAGCCCCCTTCTCAACATCTACAGTGATGAGTAGCTCACTACCCTGTGTGCCGGGCTTTTCCATCATTACCCATTTTCATTGACTAGAAAGTTCTCCTTTGTTTTGAGCCAAACTTTGCTCTTTGCTGCCATCATTATAGCCATTAGGATCATGAGTAAGTGATAATACCTTTTTCATTTGTTTGTTTTAATTTTACATATCTTGCATTTTACAGCAGGGGACAAAGAATGTTTCAACACTTCCTTCTATTATCATTTATCACAAAAAAGAAGACTGAAACTAAAAGGTAATTTGCATGACAATTAGATGCAACTGAAACATCTATTCATGAGTTTGTTGAATTATTATTAATAATAGAAATTATAACTAATATGTATCATTATATTACATGAAGCATTTTACAAATATTATTTTATTTCCATCTTCACCACAACTCTGATAGGTACTATTATCATCCCCATTTTACAGATGAGGGAACTGAGACTAAGAGAGGTTAAATGATTTGCCCAAGGTCATGTGGCTAGTAAATGCCTGAGGCAGGATTTGAACTGAGGTCTTTCTGATTCTAGTCCTAGCACTCTATCCACTTTACTACCTGGTTTTTAAAGTAAAATTTCTGGTACTGGAAATGTAGGCAGGGCTTTTGTTTTACTCTCTAGAAAGAGAAAATAAGATAAAGGGAGTAAGAATGAGAAAACAATACTTTTGTCCATTCAGCCTGAGGCAGAGCCAACATATGGTGATTAAATAACCTGCTTCAAAGGGAGAATGGTGTTGTCAACTTGGAGCAGGATTCATGTTGGAAGAGAAAGTCATCCAGTGCAAAGCCAGGCTGGCTTTGTGGTGTGCCAAGATTCTAGGGACTAAGACAGCAAGGTATGACAGTTGTTCATGCTAGAATTCAAGGTTTAACGGGTACAGGGCACTTTAAGTTGGGAACTTCATGTACAAAAGCAGAATAGTACCTTTTCTACATTTGCAAATGTTTAGAGTGTTACCTAAGGCACTGAGATGGAGTGACTTGCCCAAGGTAACATTTGCAGTATGTGTCAGAAGCTGGACTTGAACCCAAGCCCTCTTTAGCCAGCTCCTTTTCTTTTACCTCTTGATGCTTCTTCATTAGATTGGGAAGCCAAAATTCAGAGCATTCCATACATTTGATTGTTTATAAAGCCTCAATCTGATTCTCAAAGGATTCTAAAATTTTATTTGGGTGGCTTTTATGGGTTGTTCCTGTTAAGGTGGTCATGAGATGAATTCTCCAAAATTCCTTCTGATAGGGTGCCTTAACACTTAATTCTCTGTTGTTTATCTTCATATGCATGAAAGGGATTGCAGAGCTGGAGGCATTGAAGGGTCTACTAATGACCTATTTGGCATGAAATTCATCACTATAAATTTACAATGATTTTAAATTACTTTCCTCAGAGTTAAAAGTAAAATGTGCCTATTGTGGAGATTTATTCTCCTCAGTTTTTTTTTGTTTGTTTGTTTATTGTGGGATGTTCCAGAATTCATAGATATGGTTTTGGTGTTTATTAGGTTTCTACTTGGTCAAAATTAAAGGAAGATTAGCATAGAGAAAAGAGATTTAGATCTTGAGTCAGAAAGCCTGGGTTCAAATCTGAACTATATTATTTACTAGCATTATCACCTTGAAAGAAACCCTTAATTTCCATGAGTCTCAAGTTCCTCACTTGTGAAATCAGGATATCTACATGAGGGAAAATCCTGAATCAATGTGAATCCATGATCAGATAAATGATCACAACAGCAACGACACACAGCTTCAGAAAATATTGAACTAACAAGTAGGAAGACTATTAAAAGAGGCTACATTGGCAAATTAGAGTATACTGAGAGAATAGAAACTAGGATGCTGAGGTGACAGGAAAGTACCAGTCACTTAGCTTGATTCAGGGAAGGCTTGGGGCAGGGTAGATGGGGGGACCATGGTGGCAGCTTTCCAGTGTTGGAAGGGATGTCATATGGAAGAAGGTTTAGAGCAGAGGTGGGGAACCTGTGGCTTTGACATGTGGCCCTCTAGATGCTCAAGTGTGGCCCTTTGACTAAATCCAATTGTCACAGAACAAATTGCCACACTTGAGGACCTAGAGGGCCACATGTGGCCTCAAAGCCACAGGTTCCCCACCCCTGGTTTAGACTTTGGCTTTAACTCATAAGGCAGAAGTAGGAGCAGTGGGTGGAAGTTAGAGGAAGGAGATTTTGGTTTAATATAAGTGATATGTTCCTAATGATAGCTGTCTCAGAGTTAAAACGTCTTCCTGGTGAGGGAGCATGTTCTCCCTTCACTAGATATGTTCAGAAAGATGACAGATGGCCCCTTGTCTGGGCCTCCCACAGAGGGATGGTTTGGGGATTAAAGGCATGATTATTGAGGGAAACTCAACATTGTTCTTTACTAATCTCTCCCCTCCACAGTCCCTTCCACCACATCCATTTATAGATGCAACCTTGGTCATCTATCTCTCCTTCTTTGAACTTATAGTAGGTGAGGACAAGCCACAGGTACGGGGTAGAAAAGAGGTGGTACCAGACTATCTCTTGGGAATTTACTGACCCTAGCCAAATGTAACCCCAGTACTTATTAGATACTCTTGCTATGGATGGGGCTAGAAACAATACTAGTTCTGTGTCCTGCCATAATAGTTTAAAGATTCAAGGCTGCCCATGGTTGTTCATCACAATGAATGAACTGTGATGTACCCAGCACAGAATAATTGGGGCTTTGCTCACTGTGCCAAATTCCTGGACTCAGTTGAGGTTGGGAAATGTCCATGATGTTGGAATGTACCATAGAAGGAGGAGATACTTGTTTCCAGCTTCTCCAGAATCTGGTTACAAAATACAGTAGTGATTCAGAATAGGGCCATTCCTTTCGAAGGTGAACCTCATTTATTAGAAATATCAGATGCTGCCAGTTAAGCTGGGGATACTGGTACAGAGTGTGAAAAAGATGTTATGGCTACGTGCATATGGAGAAGCATTCTGGGTGTCCTGACCCTCCCAGTATTGCACTTCTAGTCAAAGACCAATATTTACTTTTCCTCTCTCTCATCAAGCCCCAATGCTTTTTAGCACCGTCTTGTTTTCACAGGGGCAAAGCTTTAGTTGTCTCACTCTAGTTAGGGTTTTGGTTGATCTAGATAAGCTCGAGGTTCCTTTCCACCTTTAACATTTCATAGTTCTGTAATTTAATTCCTTCTAATGCCTAGCATTAAAAATTTTAGACATCTGTAGGAGTTCAATAAATATTTGTTTAACTGAATTGAGTGTGGTAGCAATAACTCCTTTTTGAGTGTAAAGAGCTATCATATAGCAGTGAAATTACTTCACCCACACATCTACTCTTGTCAATGGCCAATGGAAGAAAGAAACCCTGATTGTAAAGAAATCAGTAGATGTTTGTCTAATCCTGGAGCAGAAAGAGGGGGAAAAAAAACAAGGCCAAAAAAAAGCCATTTTTCAAAATGTCTATGAGTCCATCACCCCATTGTAGAATTCTTATATCTGGTTAAACGGATAATTTGGAAAAGAGAAAAACAACAATAACAACAAAACTAGCAACTCTTCAGCACATTTAGATGGATTTAATCTTACAGCTGTTATTAGATTTGGGGTGGCAGCCAACTCCTTGGGCTTTCTTATCTTATTTGCTCAGCTGCATCTGACTGATAAGAAAAAGAAAGTGCATTTGGAATAATTGAGGAGCTTATATGGGTTTATGCAGGCAACTATATTGTACTGTAGTCAATATGTTCCTAAATGAGAAAAAGGAAAAAAAAGAACCGAATAAAAGCATGTTTTCTTAGAGTAGTCCTCAGTAGGACTTTTTATTCCTAGTAATACCTTTTTAGATTTTAGGATTTGCTGATTACAATACTATTATTCACAAATTCTGTATATGTATAGGTCAAAAGAATTAAACATTTATCGAATAACAAAAGTATTGGGTTTAGAATGAGAAGACCTGGGTTTAAGTACTAGTTTGTCTACTTATTAGGCATGTGGTATTGGACAAGTCAGAGAATTTTGCATTTTGAAGGTACCTCACCGGCAGAGCTGTAACCAGCACAGAATGACTGGGGCTTTGCCTTACTCACTGGACAACAGGGGCGTGGTTCTTTTCTGTGGTGGTGGGTATGGTGATCCTTTATCTACAATAAGCTACCATACCCAAGGGCATTCCAAAGCAAAGTGGCACCTCACTCAATCAAACATGTCAAACAAACAACCATGCATTTATTAAGCACCTATTATATGACAGATCCTAGAGATAGGAAGATAAAAAAGAAAACTCTCTCATCTCATAGAACTTAGGTTCTATCACTGGAGATAACATGTGTGTGCATATGTTATCTATATAACACACATGTTATATAGATATACTCATATGTTGTATGTTTCTATATGGTAGGCACACTTGTACACATTTATACATGCATGTATATGTGTATATGTATATATGTATAATAGAAATTATAACTAATATATATCATTGTGTTATATGAAACATTTGACAAATATTATTTTATCTTCATCTTCACCACAACTCTGATATGTGTATTTTTATCTCCATTTTACAGATGAGGGAATTGAGAGTGAGAGATTAAATGACTTACCCAAGGTCATATGGCTAGTAAAATCTTGAGGCAGGATTTGAGCTCATGTCTTCCTGATTCTAGACTCAGCACTCTATCCACTGTACCACCTATAACATTTCTACCAAGAGTATTTTATTAGACGTCAGAGGCACTTTTGAGGCACCGGGACTATTTCTCTGCTATGGGCTAGACCCTGGATCTTGGACAGAGCCATAAATAGGAATTCTTAAGCCTGGAGTAAATTTAATTGAGTTGGGGGGAAGTGGGAATAGCTCAGGGGCACATAAGACATACTAACTTTAGTGTAGTCATGCCAGGAAAGGGGGGAGTTCATTCCCCAGAAAGTTAAGCCTTTATCTCTGTGGCATGAATAATAATTCCCAACTTGCTAAGTGCTAAAGAGAGGAGAGCTTAAGTAAGGAGGGGTGGAGAAAGCAGACTCCAAGACAGTGCTAATACATCCCCCCAAAAAATGTACCTTGGATTCATATATGCATGTATGTATGCATATATCCATATCCATATCCATATATATCTATCTAATCACTGATAGAATGATTAACAAAAACCTCACTTGTCATCCCATTATCCCTACACTTGATCTCATACATTCCTTCCTGAGAGTATGTCCAAAAGAACTCAGATAGGACAGTACTCAGATAGGATGATACATCTTTCATCAATCAAAAAAATCTCCTGCACTGAAGGCCATCTCAAAACCTAGCAGCAACTCAAGTGGGGAAGGAAATCAAGAAAATCTTATGAAATGCAATCTTTCTTAACAGAGAGTGCCTGGGAAGAATGTGTGTGTGTGTGTGTACATGCACACGTGCATAGAGTGTAGGGTCATGAGTATGGAGGTAGGTAGGAGTGGAAAAGAAGGAACAGAGGTTAAAGGATTGCAGAAAGACAAGGATGTTGGGTGCTGTGCTTGTCAGCAGAGCTATATAGTCAGAAGATTGCTCAAGGTATTCATTGATTGTGAACATTCATTGATGTCAATAAATATGTTAGCTGCTTGGGGGTAATAGGAGAGACAGAATTTCAGTATAAGATGGCAATTCAGCCAAAGTTTAGCTGATCACCTTATTGATATATTGTAACTAAAACATATTCAAGGGGCAACTATGTGGCACAGTGGATAGAGCATGGGTCCTGAAGTCAGGAGAACTTGAGTTCAAATCTTGCCTCAAATGTTTACTAGCTGTGTGACTCTAGGTAAGTCACTTAATCCCAATTGTCTCAACCCCTGCCCCCCCTCCCCCACCATAACATATTCAATTCCATTAAAAATATACATATTAACTACTTTTGACAAGCACTGAAGTAGGCCTTGGTGCTTCAGAGACAAAGATGAATTAGTCCCTGACCCTAAAGAGCTTCCATCCCAATGGGAACATAATGGTAATAGGTAACATTTATATAGTGCTTTAAGATAAATATTTTTATAAATATAATTTCATTTTATCCTCACAACAACCCTGGGAAGCAGCTATTTTTAATCCTCATTTTATAGTTGAGGAAACTGAGACCAGCAGACTTTAAGTGATTTGCTCAGGATTACGTATCTAGAAGCTGGATTTGAACTTGGGTCTTTCTGTTTCTGAGCCTATCTGCTGTTCCACCTAGTAAGTAAGTTAATATAAGGTAGTTTGAAATTATTAACATGGGAGTATTATAGAAAGCTCCATAGAGGAGGTTGTATCTGAGCTGAGCCTGGAAGGAAGACAAGAATTATACTAGGTAAGATTGAGATGAGGAGGAAGTGCATGAATACATTTCAGGTATGATGGGGTGCAGAGGGTGGGCAAAGTGTTAGCTGGGACAAATACATAAAGCTTTAAGATTGCACATTGAATTCAATGTTGTTGTTCAGTTGTTTCAGCTGTGTCTGACTCTTCATGACCTCATTTGAGGTTTTCTTGGCAAAGATACTGTAGTGGTTTGCCATTTCCTTCTCAAGCTTATTTTAGAGATGAAGAAACTGAGGCAAACAGGGTTAAATGAGTTGCCCAGGATCACACAGCTAGTAAGTGTCTGAGAACAGATTTGAACTCAGGTTTTCCTGACTCCAGGCTGGGTGCTCTATCCACTGAATCACCTAACTGTCTAGATTTAATTTGAGGAACTGATTGTAATTCAGTTTGGCTGGAATGTAGAATGTGCACAGGATAGTAACATGAAATAAGAATGGAAGGGTAGGTTGGATCAAGATCATAAACAGCTTTAAATGCTGGGCTAACATACATAAGACATTTGGAAAACAATACAAGGTAGCATGTATTTAAGGCTAATGCACACGATATGGTCCATTTGTCTCAAATTCAAAATGCCCAGTACATAACAGTGTGCTTTGCCTGTGGAAGGCTTGTTATTTTCATTTTTGTGTATCACACTGTTTGTTGTTTGTCCTTTGTTCTCAAAGAGGCACATGGCATCAGGGAGGTGATGTCATGACTTGCAGTTGAATTGGATTTAAGTGAGGGAAGGCTGTGCAAAATTACCAGCCTCACTTTTTCCTTCAGAGTAATCTGGGTCCAGTGGCCAGATGTAGGTCAGGATGACTGGAGATTTGCACAACTATTGATCGATTGTTTTTGTTTCTCTTCACAAAGACTTTTTCAGACAACTGCCAATTTTTCTGAACCAAGGAACTTGGGTGGGGAAAGAGGAAGCTACAAGTCACCCAAAGCAACCCCCATCTCTGTATGTTTTTGGATTCCAACTATAGACTGTAAATGGTGGACTTTTATAAGACACAGGGATAAGTGAGGGCTGGAATATTAATAATAACAGCTATAACTCATGAGTCCCTGGGGCTGTAAAGTTTCTGAAGGGCTTTACTCACAATCCTCTGGTAAGGAAGACAGCAAAAACATTTTTGTCCTCATTTTAGCCAGTGGGAAAACTGAGGCTCAAGGAGGCAAACTTTCTTATAGTCACATAGCTGATAAATGTCAGGGCCAAGATTTTAACTCAGATCTCCTGACTCCAAGTTCTGAGTACTTTCCAAACAAACACATTGCTTCACCAAGAGTCAGGGAAGGTTAGTGAGGGATGGGAGGGATACTCAGAGATGATATGGGACAGCATTGTGGATAAATGAAAAAATGGTATCCAAACCATGGAGGTTGGCAATGAGCCTGCTGTGTGAGAAGCAGAGATTGACCTAATGAGAAGGAAAGGTGGGTGTCTGTGTGAGGAGGAAATAAACCCCCAAAATGGAAATTCTCAGAAGAAGAAAGGATTACACAAATACCATTCTTTACAAAACAAACAAACAAAAAAATAAGGAAATAAAACAAAATAAAAAGGAGGGGTGAGACAGAGCAGGACTTCCAGCCTCAAGTCCTGCCTCTAACACATTTTTCGACTTTGGGCAAGTCACCTAAATTCTTTGTTCTGGGAAGCTCTCTAAGATCATAAATTGCAAAGAAGGTGCTGACCTGCATTGGTAGAGGAAGTTTCCTTACTAATAAATAACAGGTCGAGGCCCTTTCCCTACAAAACAAACAAAAACAAAATTAAGTAGTCAGTCAAGGAGTGGCTATTCAAGAGGCTTATGAGGATGATTTTTTTTTTAATAGTAGAAAGGTACCTGAACTGGACACCACTATTCATGTGCCTTCCTTTTGAGATTACCTCTCCTCTGTTCTCCTCTCCTCTCCTCTCCCATCATTTCCTCCTCCTTCTCCTCCTTCTTCCTTCTCCTCTCCTCCTTCTTACTTCTTCTCCTTCTCATCCTCCTCTTTCTTCCTTCTTCTCCTTCTCTCTATCTCTCTTTCATAATAATTTGCATTTTCTCTCCATTAGAATGTTTGCTCCTTGAGGGCACGGGAATGTTTTTGCCTTTCTTTGTATTTCCAAGGTTCAGCAGAGCAGCAGGCACATAGTAAACACTTAATAAAGGCTGATTGACAGACCGTGTATAAGTCACAACTTCTCTGAGCCTCAGTTTTTTTTTTCTCACCTATGAAATGGGGGTGATAATTTCACTTTCTACTTCACTGGGCTGTTAGGAGAGAGACATTTGCAAACCTTAGAATATCAAATTAATGGAAATATCTAGCTTCTTCTCCTCCTCCTCTTCCTCATCATCTGACCTTCCCACCACCATTCAACTAAGAAGTCTTTCCTAGTCAAATATATTATTAGTATATAATTGTTTGCAGGCAGTCTCCCAACTGGACTGTGAGCTCCTAGAGAATAGAGATTTTTTTCCCTTTTTTCTTTTTTTGTATCCCTGATGTTTAGTAGGGCTCCTGGAACATATTAGGTGCTTAGCAAATTCTTGTGACTGAATAACTGGAGCAAGTTCCACTTGATTATTAAATGCTATCAGTCCTAGACCATGGGACTGAACTTCTAGCCTGTGGAAATAGGCTACTTCTCACTGGAGCTAGTCTCACAATCAAATCTGGTCTTGCATGCAGTAGGTGACTAATTTACTTATGTTGAATTGAATTGAATTAGCTGAGAAGCAACACAAGTGAAGATTTGGGGGACCTCATTCCTAAATCTCAGAACCTGCCAGACCACCCTGCCAGCATTTAACACATTGCCAGAAAAGTGCTTGCTTTATCTTTTATTGACACAAAATGACAACAAATATCATCATTCGCATTCCGGCAGCAAACCCAGAGCAAACTATGCTCTGGTGACAACAGCACTGGGTATCTGCCGAGGCACGTAGAGGCATCCTTCGCATAGATGAACATGAAAATTCAGGAGGCTGCTCTCCAGTGCGTGATAATGCCTCCGTGGGGATGCTGAACAAGTTTGTTTGGCTTGCTCGCTGTTTGTTTTGTGCAATTCTGGCCTTCTATGTTGCAGCCTGGCTACCATTCCAACTGCAGCCCAAGAATCAAAAGAAAGTTAGTCAAGTAAGAAAATTGAAAAAAAAAACACTACCAACAATACCAACACAATTTAAAGAAAACCTTTTTTCTGCCTCTACTCCACCTCAATAAGAATAATCTCACATTTTCCTCTCTTCCATGAAGCAAAACCATTTAAAATCTCATTCTCTAGTACATTGTCTGCTCTTAATGAACACTTATTGTTGAGACTAATAATAGCAATGGTAATTAAAGTAGCACTGCATGTATATATGTGCATACATATACATATACACATGTACATGCATATACATATACACACAGACATACGTGTGTGTGTGTGTGTGTGTACAATATCCAAATATCACATTCCAGGGAATCAATATAGTTTATGTACTATGGAATCCAAGATACCTTTAAATAAGGAACTAACCATACCATTAGAGTATTTAGGGTATGACTATTTTATATATTTAAACTTTTGCTGATAAATATTCATCTCTTAACTCTAATTAAGGGGACGATCAGAAAGATTGCACAGAGCATCATTTTTTATAAGCTGGCTGTGTAGCATATTGACCCCACAATCTGGGGCGCAAAATGAACCCCAGATTTGAAGTCAGATGCCTGGGGTTCTTATCCTAGCCTGGCTACTTACTACTTATCAGGTCACACAAGTTACTTCCTCTGTTTTTCCCCTTAGAAAACCTGCACATAGGTGATAGGTCTATGCACATAGCATCAAGTCAGAGCAGAGATGGAGCTCAGAGGCCACCTGGTACAAATGAGGAAAATGAAGCCCAAGGGTGATAACTGACTTGCCCAAGGTAACATAGGCAGTAAGTGTCAGGACCAGGATTGAAACCCAGGTCCTCCGACTGCAGTCAGTGTTCTTTCCACTGCACCATGCTGCTTGGACAACATTAAACAGTCAGTAGGGGGTAGGCAGGAAGATGCGTGTTCATAGTCTGAACCCAGTGTTCTTTCCAAAAGAACACCTTGCCCTAGTAAAGTCTCTGGCTTCATGTAACTTCATTGTCCAACTTTTCACAACCCAGAATCATTACTTCTCCACTTTTTTGCCACTGAATGACATCGAGTTCTTCCTTCAGAACTTTCACTTCCTTCTTAGAACCTTTCCAGTCTAATCTCTCTCTCATCTCTCCCCCACCTCTAAATGCTATCAGGTTGTCAAGTCTTATTGGTTGTACTTTCCTCTCTAATGCCCTCCCTCTTCTGTAGTCTGACACTGCCATCACTTTGATGTAGACCCTCATCATCGCATGCCTAGACTTCTGCAATAAATTGGTTTTCTTGCCTGTAGTCTTTTCACATTGTAGTCTATCCTCCACTCAGTTGCCCCATTGATCTTCCTAAAGTGCTGGACAGACCATGCCACTTCTATGTAATAAACTCCAGTGGCTCGCTATTACCTCCAAGATCAAATATAAAATTCTCTGTGTGGCTTTTAAAATTCTTCATAACTTGGTACCTTCTGACCTTTCTAGTCTTCTTCCACCTCATTTCTCTCTTCTCCTCATTTCTCTTCTCCTCACATAAAGCACTCCATCTCCCAACTGTGCGATCTGTACCCCATGTCTGACGTTTTCTCCCTTCTCATCTCCATCTCCTGTCTTCCTTAATTTCCTTCAAATTCCAGCAACATTTACAAAATATTTATAAAATTATTTTTAAATGAAAATCAGCTTTTTCTCTAACCCCTCTTTGAGAGACAAGACAAACAAAACCCCTGTTACAAATACGTATAGTGAAGCAAAACAAATTCTCCCATTAGCTATGTTCTAAAAATGTATTTGGGTCTGTAGGCTGAGTCTATCACCTCTCTATCAGGAGGTAGATAGCATATTTTATCATGAGACCTCTGCAATTGTGGTTGATCTCTGAACTGATCAACAATCCTAAGTCTTATAAGGTATTTTGTAATATTGTTATTATTATATAAATTGTTGATTCGTCAGTTCATACTTGTCTTCTCAGCTTTCTCTGAAATCATCCCTTTCATCATTTCTTACAATACAGTAGTATCCCATCACTCATATACCATAACTTGATTAGCCCTTCACCAGTTGATGGGTACTCCATTCAGTTTCTAATTATTTACCACCACTAAAGAGCTGCTATAAACATTTTCTACACATAAACTCTTTTTCTCTTTTGTTGATCTCTGCAGGTAGATTTAGTAGTATCATTGGGCCAAAAGTATTCCCAGTTTAATAGGCTTTTTGGGCACAGTTCCAAATTGCTTTCCAGAATGGCTAAACCGGTTCACAAATCCACGAATCATACATTAATATGCCCTGCTACCCACAGACTTTCCAGTTTTTGTCAATTTTGCCAATATGATGATTTTGAGGTGAAACTTCAGAGTTGTTTTAATTTTAATTTCCCCAATTATTAATGATTTAGATAATTTTTTCATATGGCTATTGATAGCTTGGATTTTCCTCTGAAAACTTCTCATTCATATCTTTTGATTGTTTATTAACTAGCAAATGGCTCTCATTTTTATAAATTTGACTCTATTCCCTATATATTTTAGAAATGACCTATTTGTACAAAAGTATTTACAGCAGCTCTTTTTGTGATAGCAAAGATTTGGAAATCCAGGGGATGCTTACAAATTGAGCAATGGTTGAACAAGTTGTGGTATATGATTGTGACGTAATACTATCATATAAGATGCCATAAGAAATGATGAACAGGGTGGTTTTAGAAAAACCTGGGAAGACTTATATGAACTCATGCAAAATGAAGTGAGCAGAACCAGGAGAATAATGTTCGCAATAACAGCAATATATAAGGATGATCTATTCTGAAAGATTAAGCTACTATGATCAAGATGATGAAACTCCAATGATTCATGATGAAAAAAAAATGCTATCCACTTCCACAGAGAGAACTAATGAACTCTGAATGCATGAGGTGTATTTGTTTTTCTTATTTTATTTATTTTTGTTTGTTTTCTTTTGCAACATGACTAATACAGAAATGTGTTTTACATGACTTCACAGATAAAAATGATATAAAATTGCTTGTCTTCTCAAGGAGTAGGGAAAGGAAGTAAGGGAGGGAGAGAATTTGGAATTCAAAATATTAAAAACTGTTACATTTTATTTTACATACCATTGGCAAAGCATATAATGAAAGAAATAAAAATAAATTTTAACATTGCATCTATTATTTTAATAAGAATATAAGCCACCCATATGGGATTTAAAAAAATGATAACAATTATTTGTGAAAAAAAAATTTAAGAACACAAGACATCTGCCATGTTTGGCAGGAATGGCAATAACACAATCTAGAAAATTACTCTTCCTCTAAGTAGTATCTTTTCATTTTTGATGAACAAGTCAATGTCTCTGTGGAATTAACTGTGCACATTCTCTGTGGTAGACAGCAGAACCTGTATGTCACAGTTCTAGGTGTGGATATACTTGTACTAGAATGTCTCAGTCAAAATTTCTTCAAAATTAAGATGACTGTAGACAAATGAGGGAGAGAGGCATTAGAGCTTTTTCAGCTACTTCCAAGCTATTGTCCTAGAGATATTTTTCTTTGGGAGAACCTGATCTCTGCTTTCTCAAAGGTGCTTATTTCTTGAGGTATGAAACTCCACAGTGCTGCATTATTAGTACCTTCAACCACAACTGTAAGTAGGGTGGTGCCCTGAAGTTTTTGATCTTGGCCACATGCAATTTTAGTTGCATTGACATTATTTACTCTCTTTTAGCAAGTATAACAATCTGAGGTTAGTATCTAATTGACATAATAATTCATTGAAGGAAGCTACCAAAAAGCATAGTACCTCTCTTTAACCTGAAAATTAAAATAAGCCCCTTCTTAGGCTGGGTTCTGCACAGTTCCCCCTCATTCTAGCAGCAGATACCCATGAAGATCCTTATCCTGAGTCTCTATCTCCCTGCCAAGTGCCAAGGCATGGTATATTATGATTTTTCCCCTCTGGTCCCAAATTAAATTTTTCTTTGTAAAAAGGTTGATTAGCAATCATTCTCATCCTGATCCAGGCACCAAAATTGTCTACTATAGTTCTTTTCTTACCAGAATCTCTATGTAGGTCATAATGGGAATGAGTTTTATCCCAGTGGTCTTAGCCATACTCCTTGAATGAGTAAGAGATGAGCTTTTAGAATCAGAATCTTAAAGTTAGATGGGACTTGAGAAGTTATTTTTTTCTTTTTATTTCATTCTGAAATTAATAAACAGCAAATAAAATACTTGATTATTAGAATTTATAACACACTTCAAAGTTTACACAGTACTTTATTAATATTATTTCATTTTATGCCCTCAACAACTTTGTGAGGTAGGTGTTAGTATTATTATTATTTTACAGATAGAGTAACTGAGGCTGAGACATGTTAAGTGACCTACCCAGGGTCATAGAGCTAGTAAATATCCAAGGCTGAATTTGAACTTCTCTTCCTGACTAAAAGCCCAATGTTATGTCTAATGCTTTATCCACCATGCAACCTGACTTTATGCAATACATTGTAGAATAGCAGAGGACTATATATGAGACTGCAAATAAGGGATCATTTATCACAAAGAATCTCATCGACAAAATCTCTGACAGCTTGACTACCCAGTCTTTGCTGGAATATCTCAAGTAAGAGGAGACTCACTACTATCACACAAGTCAACACATTTCATTTTTGGACAGTTCCAATTTTACAAAGATCTTCCTCTCTCTGAAATATGCCTTCCTACAACTTCTTCATTTCTAAATCTCCCCTCCAGAACCAGTTCAGTTTTTCTTACATAAGATGGGATTGAAATTGTGATTTCTTTGGCATAGGGAATATCCAAAGAAGAAACTCATTCTACACATGCATGTCAATACCTTTTCTGTAACAAATGGTCTGAGAGAGCATTATAGAGCCCTGAGACTTATCTTGGAGCTGGCTTCTACCATCTTATGAAAGCCAATTGTTCAATTTTCAATGTGAGGTTTTACACTTCAGCAGTTGATACAAATCAGGGCTTGATTTATTGCTTTATCGATTGTCTAAATTTAAGGAAGTGATGGAGAAAATCTTAATAAAGCAGATTAAGCTTAAATATATACCATGGATACATTTTTATCCCCAGAGAGCTAGCTGTTAAACCTTTACCAACATACTCTTGAGTGAGAGGTTAAGTCACTTGCCCAAGGACATACAACCAATATATGTCAGATGTGGAACCTGAACCCAGGTCTTTCTGACTCTGAAGCTGTCTCTCTTTGTACCATACCATGTTGCTTCCATAAACTGTAAAGAATATTATGTACTATAAAATCTCATATACTTGCAATCAATGTTCATGACCACTGCCCTTTAACCAATTGCTATTTTTTTCCTTCAGTCTAAATGCCTCTAGTTGCTTCAGCTGACTTGGTTGTGAAGTAGTTTTGAATCTGCTTGAATATTCAAGCTTCTCTGTTTCATCAGCCCTCTTCAGTAATATTTGAAAAATGTAAGAAGAGCAGAGCTTGGCAATTTATAATCAATCTTGGATCAGTTTCTGCAAAAATAAACAGCATTTTTGATGTAGGACAAGAAGAGGGAACAAAACAAGCCTTTCATCTATGGGAGCTGCTTTCTAACAGATTCCCTTTTTATGCAAGCTTCCTTTTTCAAACCGTGAAGTCCCTTTAGGACTAGTGTGATGTTTTGCTTCGTAAATAGCTTTCACCCTAGACTTTGAAATGTCACCATTAACAATGAATTATCCCAGGTGTATGAGGAGCACTGTGGCCATCAATAGTCTGCTCAAAAAACTCTTGAGGCTCCATAATAACTGATAAAAGAAAAAGTACATGGGAGAAAGAGATGATTCAGTAAATAAATTTGACTGGCATTAAGTATTTAACATGGCGGCTGGCACTGCCAAAGCCCTCCATCAAACACATAATGGCAGGATATACATTCTTGGCTTACTGTATGCCTCTGACAAGACCCAAACAGTTGGGAAGCTTTAAATTGTAAGTGACAGCTTTTGATAGATCTGTCAGGCTGAGTAGGTTTATTTTAAAGCTAAAGGGATAAACTATAGCTTAGTTGGAATGAGTTTGCTCCCATCATTTTCAATTATGGACATTTCAAATAATGAGCTACTGTTGTTTTCATTCCTATAATTACATTTTATCCTCTTCCCAACTTAAAAAAAAAAAAGTAAACTACCTCATGATAATGTCTGCCACATAGATGATGGAAAACTCTATCATTTGGAAGTAATAGTCTGGTCAAAGGTACCAGTTCATCCTTTTTTTTTTTAATGTAATAGCATCTGGAAAATGCACAGAGTAACTTTGATGACATCTCCCCACATGAAGACACTGGGGAGCCTACTTCCTAGAGAATTGTGATGACAAAAGTGCTTTTGAGAGACTAAAGAACATGAGTAGACATTCTGCAAGTGGTTTTGATCTTCTAATCATCTGGCTAGAAGGGGCCTTTAAAACTGCCTCTGTAAAAGTAACTGGAGTATCTTCAAAAAAGACTGAATTAGTTCTGGACTAGTGTCTTTGTCTCAACTCTCTTTGGTTACACTTGGCTGTGGAGGTTTACTCTTTTGTGGACAACATCTGACGAGAGATAATTCTGTAATGTGGAAGTGTTGAAGTCTCTTTCCCAGGTAGGTCACTTGGCCCCAGAAATAGGCCTTAGGCTTTGGCCTCTGTTTCTCCTTTTCTATGCCAGTTGAGGGGATTAGAATTTCTAATGTCATGAATTTTGAAAGGTCAGGGCACCTCAAAATCCTGGAATTCCAGAGACTGGGTTTTCAGCCAGTGCAAGAAACAAGGAGTGACATTGGAGAGTGAATTTGTGACCCAATCCAGTAGTAGCTAAGAAAAGATTCATCCAGTGGAGACGCTGCCTTTGGGAGTGAACTTGGTAGAACCAATGGTATATAGGAACTAAGCTAAATTTGAGCCAATTGCTCTTACTCCATCACCCCCCAGAGAACAAAGTGGTATAAGGAAAAATATGACACTAAACCACTGGGAAGAATGTTTGTACTTTGTTCTTGCTATATCTTGGCACTTAATATTTTAAAAAATAATATTTCATTTTCTCCCAATTACATGCAAAAATAATGGAACACTTTTTTTTTTTTCTGTATAGTTTTGAGTTCCAAATTCTATCCCTTCTCCTTTCCTTCCCCCTTTCCTGAGATGGCAAACAATCTGATATAAGTTATACATGTGCAATCATGTAAAATATTTCCATATTAGTCACTTTGTGCAAGAAAACTCGAACCAAAAAAAGTGAAAAGTTTGCTATATCTTTGAAGTACACAACTTTTTAAAAAAGTTAATTGATATTTACTGGTTAAATAGAACTGGGGAAGTAGTTACTAATGCCTAACAGTGAGGGGAAAAACCAGTGGGGGCTCAACCCAATGACATTAGAATCACTCATCATAGTCACAATGAATTATACTCCTCAAGAACTCCTCAGGAAATCCAAGATGTAGCTTCCTGGCCTTGGGAGAGTGAGCTATAACATATTTGCCACAGTTGCATTCTGCCTACATTTTTCACATTTCACACATTTCAAAGGATCAAAGATTTGGAAACGAATGCAATCTTACAGTACATCTAGAAGAACTCCATCATTTTTTAGAGGAAGTAAAGCCCAGAGATATGTTGATGACTTGTCCAAGGCCATACAGATAATGTCAAAGAGCTGGAGTCTGAATCCATACTGCATGCCTTGTATAGATTAAAAAGTACCTTTGTTTGCATAATCTTTGATTTTTTACAGCTATTATTTTTACAGCCCATTAAAGGTAGTGGCAGAGGTACTTTGGAAGCAACTTTGCTTAGGCATCTAATCCAGAAAGCATCACAAATGTTGAATGAAAGATCAATAAACCACATCTCTGCTGGAGTTGAGAGGTCTTAAAAAGTGGAAACATGGGGGTGAATATCTGGAAGGGTGAGATTTCTTTAGCTAGTGGAATAGAATATCCTTGATCCCAACTAGCTGGGAGAATGGGATTCTTAAAAGACAGTATATATCTCAAATTCTAATGATTAGAATGGATGGTACAATTTCATCCTCTAGATTTGTGAAGTATGTAAAGGAATTGAAGGCTATCCTACTTCCAACCTCATCTGAATTTTTTTCCCATTTAATTTAGTTATTTTTAGTTTTCAACATTCACTTCCACAAGATTTTAAGTTCCAAATTTTCTCCCCATCTTGGCCCCAAGATGGCATGCATTCTGAATACCCCTTCCTTTAATCTGCCCTCTCTTTTACTCATCTGAATTTTTATCTGCACTTCTCTGTCCAACTTGTCTGTGGAGCCAAGCTAGATGGTAAACGAAGCCAGGATCCTGAGAAATGCTAATATAAAGGCTGAATCAGTAGAGCTATAAGGGCACAAGATAAAGAAAATTTTCATCATGTCTAGGGTATTCACACATTACAACAGAGAGAAGGAGGGATAACATGGAGAACAAGCTTCCTAGACACTTCTTGGGACATGTCTAAGCAAGCCAACTCTAATAAGATAACTCACATATGTAGACCTATCAAACATAGTTTCTGTGCATGGTGCACCTTATCTCTAATACAGTTTGTCAAAGATGTTCATATATGATATACAATAGGGTAAACATGGCTTATTTTTACTTCTGCTAGTTCTGGTACTTGTAAGTCAGTTTCATAGAGGACTTTAAATATCCTAAGCAATGGGAATGAAAACAAGAAGCTGAGAGGAAAAGAGAAAGAAGGATATTCTTTCAAGAAAAGCAACTTCTGTGATGTTGAAGAAAAAAAGAACTACCCATAGGCTTGTTTCTGTCTGAAGGAGAAAAGAGACAGAGAGAATCAGAAGAATACATGACTGCTATGTTCTTGGTGTGGAAGAAAGTCTCAGTACTCTGCATCTGTGGCCCAAGCCTCTCAGAAACAAATGTATTAATTAAATACTAAATCCAAACACCTTTTCTTAGAGCAATAGAAATCCAGAGGGATAGAGGTCCAATCTTCTTTTGAAAATCTCTCTGAGAAAAGCCATTTTTCACTTTTAATTTATAGGGCTCAAGAACAATGACAAATTTACATAGTCAAAATTAAACAACAGTATAAAGATTAAGTAAAAAAATTTGATTCATCATCAAACAGAGAAATAATAACAACTTCCAGGATACCTTGTAGAATCATTTACCTCAAACCATTCAATTCCTTTATAACTACTCCCTATTAGGACTCTTCCTCTATCTGAGGTAAAGGTGAATGAACTCAGAAGATACTTATGTCAATTTAATTAATTGAAAAGACATTCTTTCTTTAGTCTGATAATTAATCCTCATAGGTTTCAATAGGGAAGATTTTTCTCTGGATCAGTCTTCTCCATTGAGAAACTTGAACTCAATAGGAATGATGTAAAAAAGATTTCAGTGCAGGCCATTGATTCAAAATTGATAGTTAAAGGAAGTGATAAGCTATCCTATTTATGCTGGCTCAAGAATTTAAGAATAAAGTATGATTTTAATTTTATTTTGCAATACGTAACCTAAGGAAGAAAGAAGGAGGGTTTAGTATGTTCGTTTCCATTACTGATTGCATTTCATATGAGAACCTATTGAAGAAACTGGAGGTTTTTAGACTAGACAAGTGAAAGCTTGGTGCAGGGTTGGGGAGAGACAGTTTCCAACTGTTTGCAAGGGATTAGTATTGTTCTATTTGGCCTAATAGTGTTCATAACCTGTGGCACTGATTAGAAGTTGCAAAGACATTTTTAGTATCAATGATTGGAAAAAATTCCTAACAACTGGAGTTAGACCAAAATGAAATAGGCTATCTCAGGAAGATAAATAGTCCCCACTCACTGCAGGTACTTGAGCAGAGGTGAGATGATGATCTGGCAGGGCTGTTGTTGAGGGAATTTCTTTTGGTTATGGGTTAACTAGATGGCCTCTGAAATTACTTCCATTGATTTCATGTTTCTGTTAGTTGAGAAATAGATGCAATGTAGTATCATTCTATCATCCAGAGATCTTGGAGACTAGTGAAAGAGAAAATGCAGATTACCTTCATAAATAGGAAAAGAGAAAGGAAAACTCCCTAAGGAGGATGACCAAGGGAGCTGTTCTTGGGAGGATATTCATCCATACTTCTTCACTTCATTTCTTACATGTGCATCATAAGATCACACACTGAACATCAAACAACACAAACATGTATGGGAGGATTTTCTGTCCTTATAACCCAATGGCCTCTAAATCTTTTCTGTAAGAAAATCACTTATTCATCCCACTCCCCATATCCTCTGGGCTTTATGTCTTCCTACATAATAATGGCTGGTTATGAGTTAATTAAAGAACACATATATATGCACACACACACATACATATACAAACAAACAACCAAGCCCTCTTAATGTATTAGTTAACAACTACCAAATTTAACAACTACCAAATAACAGAAGGTCTTTAAGGATCTATAGTAATGTTCAAATTTCATTCTACTGTAGTGAGTGAAATTAGCAAAAAAAGTAAACTGAGGCACATTTCTCTGAGCAAGATAGCATTTTATTCATAGGACACAAACCTGAGAATAAGATGAATTAATGACTTCCTCAGTTTTCAGCCAAAGACCTTGAGCAAAAGGACAACTGCCTCTTTTATAGGTTTTGGGCAAAACAGGACAAAGAACAGAACAGGGTAGGTAACATCATGAGGTTGAAAGCAACATGATTGTTACATAGCTGAGGTATGGTGAACAACACGATTAGTTGGAAGCTGGGAATGGGGGCTTGCAACAACCAACCAATTTTCCCTTCTGAGATTAAGAAATGTTCATTGTTTGAGACTAGCTGCACACATTTTGAAGGATAGCTTTGATGGGGTATGGGCCCAAACCGAGACCTTTGCCCTTTGCTCCAAAAAGAATTTGGCTCCCTTTTGTCTATGGGCCCCAGAAAGCCCTTAAACTTTTCTCTGGTCTCAAATGGTTCCTTATCTACTCCCCTTAGCTCCCTTTGAAAGCCCTAGCCCCACCTTTGGATCTTATGCAGATGCCTATCAAACTTCTTCCTTCCAGTTCCCTTCATTATCTATTCCCTTGTCTATTCAATCTCTCAGAACTTCCAGTAGGAATTCTCACCTAGACCATTTTCCCAGCCCCCTCCTCTGGCCACCCAAAGTTACTTTAGTGTATATAAGATCCATCCTGGACCCCATTCAAATGCTGAGACTCTCTCATGCCTAAAAGGGTGAGACTTTCTCATGCCCACTCCTCCCCACAGGCATTACTAATGTTCAGATTCCTTAAGAGTTTGACCTGTATGGTTTATCTCTAATAAACTTTTTCTCTGGCTGGAAGAAGATTTGGGTTGAATTCATTCAGGCAGGGCCTGCGTCATGATCTTGGGGTTCCAGCACCCCCAAACCTCTAGCCCTCTTCAGCTTGGTGATGTGAAGATATTATGTCCACCGGAATCCTCCAACTTTAGCAAAATTCCTTGAAGCAAGAAACAGAACAGTGATTAGCAGAACAGTGATCAACAGAACTGAACTTCCAATCTTAACCCATTATAAGCCAGTTAAATTCTGAACTAAGTTCAGAGACAGAGAACCTTGATTTAAGCAGTTATAGGACAAAAGGAATTAATTGTCCATAGGATTGATAAGAAAATGACACAGAATCAAATTTAATCTGCTCACTACTTTACTATGTAGATTCCTAACTGAATACTGGAGGGCAGCCACAGTGTGTAGAGTACTGGGCCTGAAATCAAGAAGATTCATCTTACTGAGTTCAAATCTGGCCTCAGGCACTTAGTAGCTTTGTGACCCTGGACAAATCACTTAACCTTGTTTGTCTCGGTTTCTCCTCTGTAAAATGAGCTGGAGAAGAAACCACTTCAATCTCTTTACCAAAAATGGGGTCACAAAGAGTTGGACATGAGTGAACCACCACCACCCCTATCACAACAACAAGTAGATACCTACCAAAGTCCATTCTGTTCCATTAAACCTTGTTTGCCCTCAGAAGCAATGACACTCCCCTCTACCTCAACACTACACCATATACCAGAGTCATAGAATTTCAGAGCCAGTCCAATACCTTTTTTCTACAGAGCCCCAGATAGGACAAGTGGCTTGTCTAAGATCCCACATGTAATAAGTACCAAAGCTGCTATTTAAACCCAGGTCTCTGACTACAAATGATTAATAGCTTTCCTTTGTGCCATAAATCCCATTGAGCTTGAAAGTTGGGGCATAAAGATCTACTTTGTATCAGAACTAGCTTTGAAAGGTTTGGAGAATCTCATTAGCAGGTGAGCTTTCAAGTGCTTATTTAGTCATCTATGCATTTATCTATTCACTCATTCATTCATTTCTTTTGTTATTCATTTATTCATCTTTCTAACAACTTACTGATTTATGGGTGTTTAATTCTTTAGTAAGAGCACCACACAAAAACAAACAAACAACAAAAACAAAACAACCATTCTTTGAAGGCAGGGGAGGGCTTATCATTTGTGTTGCTGGAGGGGTCTTCCTTGTCAATGAAAGATTTGATCCTTGTGTGTTTAAGTAAATCAGGGAGTACAATAGCGGTAACAGCTCAGAACAAGTGGTTGTGCGTTTTTAGTTTGCCCTATATAGCTTTAATTGCATAATTTAATTTTAACAAAGGATGCTAACAATAGTTTGGACCTAGCTGCATGTAGTTTTACTTACAACTTCTTTCCATTAATATTCCAGTTTTGAGATAATAGGGTTGCTCTCTTAATATCTAATAAGGAGCTCTCATTTAGAAGAATCCAGACAAAGCTGGTAGGTGCATGGTATATGCAGGAAAGTGGAGTGTAAGAGTCAAAAATCTCACTAATGAACTATGTGACTTTGATCAAGTTACCTCCCCCCTTAGTGGATCTCAGTTTCCTCTTCTGTAAAAATAAGGGGACAGATTAGATGATTTCCAAGATCTCTTCCTCTCTAAATCTATGATCCTACCCTTTTTCAGAAGTGGCATACCCTTCAACAGCCCAAAGCCACCTCCACACCATAAAGTATTATGGAAGAACTATGGCATAAATTTCTCGCTTAATTACAGGGAATTCACAATAACTACAATACAAAGAGGCTTCAAGAATCACACATCCATGAGTTTAAGTTAGAATGTAAGACTTTTTGCACAACAGCTTTTAATCACAGTGTGTATATATGCATGTATACACACATACATGCACACATACATGCATGTATACATCACACACATGTATATACATGCGTAATAGAATACACACATGTACATGCATACGCACATGTATATCCACAAATGCACAATGCATACATGTGCATATACACACATACGTATACACATACATATGTGTGTTGGAAAGGAACAGAGAAGCAGACATATTGCTTGTGTTATTTGCTACAAGTCATATAATCTTTCAGTATCTGCAAGCCTTACTCCAAGACCATTTAAGTGACAGAGGAGAATGCAACTATGTGTGTTCATAGTGGGGTTTTCTCATTAAGATGCCATATACTAATGAAGCTACAAGGTAGGCCCCAAACTAAAAAGCAAACCAAACAATATCTCCCTACCCCCAAAAAAGACAGAAAACAAGCTACTAACATGAAGCTTGGTTTGACCTAAGTTCATATTTCATGCATTCCCCACTTCACTCCCAACGCACACATTACCAAGCTGGCAAAGGAGAATTGTAAGCATTCTGAAGATATACATGGTTTAGTTGCTGTTGAGACAGAGCCTCACATAATGCAGCGCTAATGGTTCAACTCAGTAGGTAGAAAGTGTGACTTGGTACCCAGGTACCCATTTTTCCAATGCTGGCTTCTTGGTCAGTGAGTAATAATCTCCCGGGGAAAGGGTACCATATGTTGATGTCAAGAAATAGGAAGGCCATTTGAGGTTCAAGGCCTTCAATCTTTCCTTTTTTTTTTTTAAGTATTGATGTGTTTTATTTTTGCCTTACAAATATTTACAAATTACAGCCACTTCATGAGAGATCTCTTTTAACAAAGTAAAACAATTAAGAAGGACTAGTAGTACAGGAACCTTACCTGAAAGTGAATGCAACATTCCACATCTATAGCACTGACCACCTCACTATCATTTTTAAAATTAACAGAAATCGATTATCTACCACTCCCATGAACCACCTCAATGAAGAGAAAAGAAAATTCCTGGAAACAAATATGCATAGTCAAGCAAAACAAATTCCCTCAATGGTTGTATATATATGTAAATAAATAAATAAATGTATGTGCACATACACATACACATGTGCATACAAATACACATGTATTTATGTATAAGTGGATTAAGGGTGCAAATAAGGTATGTGTATATGTGTATATGCACCTACCTACATATACACACATACACACCTTATTTATACCCTAAATCCATCACCTCTCTGTCAGAGATAGTATATTTCATCATTAGTCCTTAGGAATCATGAATAGCCACTTATTGATTATGGTTCTTTTATCTTGCAAAGTTGTTTCTTTTTGCAGTGGTGGAGTTATTCTATACATTGTTTTCCTAGTTCTGTTTATGTGCTCAAAATTGTTCATTTTTATAACATTGATGTTATAGTACTAATTGTTCTTC
Organism: Phascolarctos cinereus; assembly: GCF_003287225.1. Taxonomy (NCBI): domain Eukaryota; kingdom Metazoa; phylum Chordata; class Mammalia; order Diprotodontia; family Phascolarctidae; genus Phascolarctos; species Phascolarctos cinereus. Next base: position 325,936,930 of record NW_027556098.1, on the reverse strand, counting down.
TGATTTTTAATTCACTAGGATCGGTTCATTTAAGTCTTTTCATGTCTTTTTGAAATCACGTATTTCCTAATTTCTTAGAGAATGATAGTAATCCATCACATTTATATAACACAACTTATTGAGTCACACCTCAATTGATGCCTTTGGTTGGATTGCAGTTGTTTTTTGTTTCATTTTTTGGAGGCGGTTTTTTGCCACTAGAAAAAAAAACTGACATGAATATTTTTGTACATATAGAAACTTTTTGTCTTTCATTGAACTCTGCAGGCTACAGGCCTAGCAGTCATATAGATGGGTGAGAAGGCATATACACTGCTCAGTAATTTCTTGTGTATAACTCTGTTGCTTTCTAGAATGGTTGTACCAATTTATAGGTCCATCAGTAGTGCACCAAACAGTGCCTGTTCTCCCACAGCCCCTCCAATACTTATCATTTTTCTGTTTTCGACACCTTTGCCACTCTGGGTGTGAGGTGGAATCTCAGAATTGCTTTAATTTGCATTTCTTTTATTATTAGTGATTTAGAGAACATTTTTCCCATAGAGTTATAGGCAGCCTGGATTTCTTTCTTTGAGAATTGTCTGTTCATATCTTTAGATCATTTATTGATGGCTTTTATTCTTATAGATTAATAAAATCTAGTTCTATGAGCAATTTCTATCTTTTAAATAGTACAAAATTGTTTAGATAACTATAGTTTTGTAGTATAGTTTGAAATGTGAAATTGCTAGGTCTTCTTCATTAACATTCTTTTCATTAGAGATTCTTGACTTTTTTTTCTTTATATGAATTTTTAAATTTTTCCTCGCTTGATAATATAACTCTTTGGTAGTTTGATTGGCATGCTACTGAGGAATCTGCAAATGGAAGTTGTATTGAAGAGGCTGGGGAGAAGAGCAGCAGGCTGCAAGAAGATTGTAAAAATTGTCCCTAAACCTTGTTCTCAATTTAATCTCTCTGTGTATGGAGGAACTTTTGGGAGCTCCAGTAGCTGAGTCTGTGGACATGGAGAGAATAGCCCTAATCAAGGAGGGTCCCTGGTCTAGTTGACAGTTCTTCAAGGAAAGGTGAACTTAAAGCAATCTTGACAAGCCCCAAGTTACCTAGTCAGAGGATGGAGATCAACCAAAGAGATGATGCTGTAATTACAAGCTAAGGGTCATAGCTGGAATTTATATCAGTGTGTGGAACAGTGGAAAGGACACTGAACTTGAACACATGGGATCTGAGTTTGAATCCTACAGTTGGGCAAGACACTTTACATCTCTGTCTCAGTTTCTTCATCTGTAAAATGAGGGGATTGTAGTAGTCAAGGTGTGAGATCCATTACAGCTTTAGAGATATGATACTGTGACCCAGTGATTGACATTCAGGTGGTAGGCAGGAAATGTGAGTTCAAAGGTCACGCTCCATACTTCTTTTCCCCATTACTCATTTCAAAGATAATGCAGCTGTGGTACAGACAACAGAAGATTTGAGGATCTTGTGTTGTAGGGTATCTTAGAGATCATCTGGTCAAGAGGTTTCAGAGACTTGGTCTCTGTCTATTGGTTGCGTTGTGGTGGCAACATTACCAAGTGTGACCTGAACTAGATTAAAATGTGATTGGAAATAGTTAACAAAATAAATAAAAAATGCAACAGAACATAAATAATGTTAATACATAGTTTTTTAGGTTAATAAACAGCCTACAAGGAGTTTGACACAACTGAATTAGTCCAACTTCCTCATTTTACAGATGAAGAAACTGAGGCCCAGAGAGTTTCAATGATTTGAACAAAGTTACAAAAGTAAAAAGAGGCAGAGACAAGATTATGAACCTGGGTCCTGAATCTTGAAATCTTGTACTTGATATGATGGTCAATAAGAAATTCCTGTAAAATAGAAGAAAGGGTAGAGATATCCAAATTGCATGATCTTTTTCATTTGTCACAGTCTTCTTTGGAGATGATTTCTTTCTTTTCTCCTATCCTGAGGAACAGAGAAGCTGGAGGTGAAACAAGTGGAGAGTAATAATGTGAGATGATTCATCTGGGTTACAAATCAAATCAGCTCATGAGCCACAGCTCAGTAATTGAGAAAAAAAAATCAGCATCTATTTGTGTCTTGTAATTCATGCCCACTCAACCAATTCTCTGTGTTAGACCAATTTGTAAATATGACCCAGCTAAGCATCCCATTTGTATTGTGGTATCACATCCTATAATCCTATAAAGGATAACAACTCTGCTCGTAACAATTCAATAATCCTGGAAGCCAGAAGTGAAATGTTTCCGGGGCAAGGTAGCACTAGGACATCAATCACCTAATGGGAATTGGGAATAGCAGAATGGCTATTGCAATGTCTCATAAAGACCTGAGAAGAGCAGCCTTGTGGACAATCCCAATTCACCCATTCAATTCAATAAACATTTTGGCAATGGGCTTCATGTGCAGAGAACTGTTCTTGAACTACAAGGCATTGGAGGAGATCTAGAAGCAAAAGAGATGTAGTATTTGTCTTCAAGGAGAATTCCAACTAATGTGGAGAATTCAGTTCAGTTTGGTTCAACTCAGTTCAATTCAATTCAATTCAAATATTTATTACAAGTATATATTATGAAAGACACTGTGCGAGGCCATGGGGATATAAAGGCAAATAATAACTTACCCTCCTCTGGGAGCTTACATTCTACTGGGACAATAATCACCCAGTCAAGAAGAATTTATTGTGTCCACTCTGTACTAGGAGGTATGTTCACATTAAGGTTTGTAATGTGACTTACATACATTATGTCATTTGATAGGATGCATGCACAGATAACTGTCATGAAATGAAACATGGGATAGCAGAGTAGAGAAGCACTCAGCAGAGCTTTCCCAACCTTCCCCTCTAAACAACTTTAAAATAACACCTCACATCAAATTGTGGAGTGGCAGAGTGTATACTCTGTGTTTTGGGAAGAATCTCTTCCATATCTGTGTGGAGGAAGGAATGGAATAGGGAGAGACTTCAGGCTGGGAAAATCACTCATAAGGGTAGTGTACTAGGTCAGGTAAGAAGTGAGTGTGAGCTTTGGCTATAACAGTTAGTGATCCTGTAAATAGAGAGGTGGCCTGGGTATACTAGACATTGTAGAAGCAAAACTGACAGGATTTGACAACTTATTGAATATATGAATTTAGGAAGATTGTGAATTTGAGGATAGATTATTCTGAGGATTCGAAGACATTACAGAGGAGCTGCCCATGCTTACCAAAATGTCTCACTCCTACACATTTCCGTTGATTCTTGTGGGGACAGAATACACTTAGCACTTTGCACAGTGTCTGGCACATAGCAAGTGCTAAATAAATATTTATTGATTAATTGGTTGATGCTGCCCAGAGGAATTTAAAAAATATTGCCCAAGATGACGAAGTCCTGATTAAGAAAGTGTTGACTGGAGGGGCACAGATTCTTTTCCTTTTGAAAAAAAGTTTTCAAAACTTTGCAGCTCATCAAAAAGCTGGCATGTAAAAACGTGATCATGGACTTCTGGTCCATGGCTGAGAATGTGGGCATGATAGTCTGCTCAGAAGCATCCCGTCTAACAAAGGCAGGTACAAATGAATTTACCAGCGATTTTGCAAATTTAATTAAAAAAAAAAAGCTTGAAAACCAAATTGGGAAGGGAGAAAACTGCCTTTGTATATACGTGTAGGGAACTCCTGAGTAAGCATACTTGATCCAACAATTCAGGTCAGCACCTTTTTCTGCAGCTTATATTCTCAAAGAATTGTACTGAACACTACAAATTTAAGTGAATCGCCCACAGTTACACATCTACTGTCGCTCACTCACTCAATAAATACATATTAGACATTTACTATTTGTCAGGCACTTTGCAGTATACAAAGAAAAAAGCAAAAAAGTAGTCCTCCAAGGAGCTAACACTCAAATGGGGGAGAAAACCTATTTACATAATAACACACAAGACAGATGCAGACTAGATGGAAGATGACCTTGGGATGATGTCAGTGGGTGGTGAAACTAGGAAAGGTGTTTTGGAGTAGGTGAGGGATGGAGAACCTGCAGCCTTGAGGCCACATGTAGCCTTCTAGGTCCTTGGGTCCTTTTGACTGAGCCCAAGTTTTACAGAGAAGTCCTTTTATTAAGGGGATTTGTTCTACGAAGTTTGGATGCAGTCAAAGGGTCACATTTGAGAACCTGGAGAGCCATGTGTGTGTGGCCTACAGCCAATTTCCCCACTCCTATTGGTTCATAAGCCAGGGCTTGAAGGAAACTAGTTATTCTAAGAATTAGATGGAAGAAAAGAAAGCATTCTAGGCATGTTGAATGGCCAATGCAAAGGTAAGAAGATGGGAAATCAAATGCTGTTTGTTAGAAGAAGCAAGTATGCCAATATGGTTAGATTGTAGAGTGCATGGATGGGGGTAAAATATAAGGAGATTAGAAATATAGGAAAGTGCCACATTGTAAAGTGCCCTAAAGGTCAACCAAATTTATATTTGATCCTGAAGATAATAAGGAGCCATTGAAGTTTTTTGAATAGAGGAATGATTCTATTCTTTAGAGATACTACTTTGGCAACTATAGTATAACATGGGTTGGAGTGGAGGAGGCTTGAAGCAGGGAGAGCTGGGAATCTAGAGCAAAAAGATAATACACAATTGAATTGGTCTATCAATGGATAAAAATTGAGAAGGAAGGCAAGGGTACTCAAAACAGGAGGATGTGGAACACATGGGTGACAGCAACATAATGAATATGACCATCCTTGTTTGAAGCTGGAGTGAGGGAATTGGTCATAACAGTTGAGTACGTTAAGTAACTGGAAAGTTAGGGTATTTAAGGGAACATGAACATGCATGTTGAAGTTCCCTAGAATGAGATTTGGAGCTGGGGTGAAGACAAGACTCTGAACCAGGCAAAGAATTCATCAGTAAAGTGGAGAGAATATCCTTGGGGTAGATAGACAATAGCTGTGAGAATATGAATTGGGTGAAAAATTTGGATTGAATGAACCTCAAAGAATGACAAGAGGTATAAGGAGACTTTGGAAGTTAGAAGGGGCACAAGGTGTAATAATAACAAATTTTATTGATATGAAGCCAGAGATTATAAAATCCATAGTCCATGTTTTGTATTGGTACAACCCTTAACTGTAACACCTGCCATGTTGCTCTGAATTGGGGCAAGCCTTGAGGTAGATATGGGAGTAGTTTGTTCCAGCTCTGCTCTATGATGGTGTTGGGCACTCAATGGTCCAGAAACCTAGGAAGGAGGAGGGAGGTCATTTGCTCCAGTGGTCCACAGCCTCCAGGTCAGAGGTGGCACCTGAAACCAAGGCCAATTGCTTATCTCCTTCGCTTTGCTGCTATGGACAGAAAGATGAAACAAATAATGAAATGACAGTCTCTACTCTCAAAGAGCTTACAGTCTATTTCTTGCTTTACTACCACTTTGAGAAATAGGTAGTATATTTATATCACTATTTTGCCAATAAGAAACCTGAAGTTCAGAGAGGTGAACTTGCAGTTACTAAGTAGGATTTCAGAATTTGAATCTATGACTTCCAATTCCAAATATAGGACTCTCTCTATTGTATTATGCCAGTTCTCTCTATATTACAATCCTGTAAATTGTATTACCTATAGTAGTTAAAAGCTACAGTGGGAATGAATTAATCCCCTAAGACATATAAATGCCTGAAATAACATATAAGGAGGCCTGGTGCATAAGAGCGGGTAGTGTGGAGAGGTGAGTTCAAGAGTTGGTTTTGAACAGTAAGCTATGATGAGGGGGAAGCTTAAAACTGTACTTTTGGGACCCCCTGAACAGGAATGGGGATAACCATGCAAGGTTATTTGGAGAGTAAAATGAGATAATTTATTTTTAAATGCTTTGCAAAAGAAAAAAAATCTATAAAGTCAGGCATTATTCAATTCAATCTGAGTTTATTGAACTCCTATTAAATGCAAAGCACTGGAGGTAGGGACTGGATTGGAGGAAGGGCAACAGCATAAAGTAACTTCTATTCAGTGTTATTCCTTTCTTTCCCTCTGAGACCTCTTGGCTAAATTATATGTATTGGCTTCATTTGGTTTGTATGTAGACATTCCATGTCTAGATTTCTAGGTCTGGCTGCTTTCTCTTATGGCTACACTGTACAACTCAATAGATTTTACATCCTACAAAGCTTACTAGCAGGGAAGCCTGGACAAATCACCTAAACTGAATATTTTTAGATGACTCCCCAGGACTTATTTTGTTATTGTTTATCTTTCATTTAAAAAAAAATTATTAATTTATTTTGATTCATCAACAATCACTTCCATATGCTTTTGAATTGAAACTTTTTCTCCCCCTTCCTCCCCACCACCCTCCCGAAGAATGCACACAATCTGATATAGGCTTTACATTTACATACCCATTAAACATATTTTCACATTAGTGAAGTTGTAAGTAAAAATTAAAACCAGTAGGAGGAACCATCAGAAAGATGAAACAAAACTCAACAGAAAGTAAAAATAAGTGATAGTGATTCTATTTCCATAGTTATTTCTTTGGATGTGGACAGCATTTTCCAACCCAAGGCCTCTGGAGATGTCTTAGATCCTCGTAATGCTGAGAAGGGTTCAGTTTAACAATCTTAGTCATTGCATAATGTGGCTGTTATTGTGTACAAAGTCCTCTTGGGTCTGCTCACTTCATTCAGCATCAGACCATATAAGTCTTTCCAAGTTTTTCTGAAGTCAGCCTGTTCATCATTTCTTATAGCACAATAGTATTCCATTACATTCATATACCACAACTTGCTCAGCCATTCCCCAATTGATGGGCATCCTCTCAATTTCCAATTCTTTGCCACCACAAAAAGAGCTGCTATGAATATTTTTGTACATGTGGGTCCTTTTCCCATTTGTTTGATCTCTTTGGGATATAGCCCTAGAAGTGCTATTGCTGGATCAAAGGGTATGCACATTTTTGTAGCCCTTTGGGCATAGTTCCAAATTGTTCTCCAAAATGGTTGGATCATTTCACAACTCCACCAACAATGTATTAGTGTTCCAATTTTCCCACATCTTCTCCAACATTTATCATTTTCCTGTTTTGTCATGTTGGCCAATCTGATAGGTGTGATGTGGTACCTCAGAGTTGTTTTGATTTGCATTTCTCTAATCAATAATGATTTAGAGCATTTTCTTATATGACTATAGATGGCTTTAATTTCTTCATCTGAGAACTGTCTGTTCATATCCTTTGACCATTTATCAATTGGGGAATGGCTTGTGTTCTTATAAATTTGTCTTAATTCTCTATATATTTTAGAAATGAGGCCTTTATCAGAGAGACTGGTTGTAAAAATTCTTTCCCAATTTTCTACCTTCCTTCTAATCTTAGTTGCATTGGCTTTGTTTGTGCAAAAACTTTTCAATTTAATGTAATCAAAATTATCCATTTTGCTTTTCATAATGTTCTCTATCTCCTGTTTGGTCATGAATTCTTCTGTTCTCCATAGATCTGATAGGTAAACTATTCCTTGTTCTCCCAGTTTACTTATGGTATCAGCCTTTATATCTAAGTCATGAACCCATTTTGACTTTATTTTGGTATATGGTGTGAGATTTGGGTCTATGCCTAGTTTCTGCCATACTCTTTTCCAGTTTTCCCAGCAGTTTTTTTCAAAGAGTGGGTTCTTATCCCAGAAGCTGGGGTCTTTGGGTTTATCAAATAATAGATTACTATAGTCATTGACTACTGTGTCTTGCATATTTAACCTATTCCACTGATCCACCTCCCTATTTCTTAGCCAGTACCAAGCAGTTTTGATGATTGCTGCTTTATAATACAATTTAAGATCTGGAATTGCTAGGCCACCTTCCCCTGCATTTCTTTTCATTAGTTCCTTTGATATTCTGGACCTTTTTTTTTCCAAATGAATCTTGTTATTATTTTTTCTAACTCTAAAAATAATTTTTTGGTAGTTTGATTGGTATGGCACTGAATAAGTAAATTAGCTTAGGTAGGATTGTCATTTTTATTATATTAGCTCCCTACCCATGAGCAACTGATGTTTTTCCAATTATTTAGATCTGATTTTATTTGTGTGAAAAGTGTTTTGTAATTGTGTTCATAGAGTTCCTGGGTTTGTTTGGAGGTAGACTCCTAAATATTTTATAATGTCTACAGTAAGTTTAAATGGGATTTCTCTTTCTATCTCTTGCTGTTGGGCTTTGTTGGTAATATATAGAAATGCTGATGATTTATGTGGGTTTATTTTATAGCCTGCAACTTTGCTAAAGTTGTTTATTATTTCAAGTAGTTTTTTACTTGATTCTCTAGGATTCTCTAAGTATATCATCATGTCATCTGCAAAGAGTGATAGCTTTGTCTTCTTTGCCTATTCTAATGCCTTCAATTTCTTTTTCTTCTCTTATTGCTAAAGCTAAGGTTTCCAGTACAATATTGAATAACAGTGGTGATAATGGACATCCTTGTTTCACCCCGATCTTATTGGAAATGCTTCTAGCCTGTCCCCATTACATATAATGCTTGCTGAAGGTTTTATATAATGCTATTTATTATTTTAAGGAAGACTCCATTTATACCTATGCTTTCTAGTGTTTTTAATAGGAATGGGTGTTGTATTTTATCAAAAGCTTTTTCTGCATCTATTGAGATGATCATGTGGTTTCTGTTGGTTTTTGTTGATATGCTCAATGATGCTGATAGTTTTCCTAATATTGAACCAACCCTGCATTCCTGGTATAAATCCTACTCATAGTGTATTATTCTTGTGATAAGTTGCTGCAATCTACTTGCTAGTATTTTGTTTAAAATTTTTGCATCTATATTCATTAGAGAAATTGGTCTATAATTTTCTTTCTCTATTTTGACTCTTCCTGGTTTAGGTATCAACACCATATTTTATATAAAAAAATTTGGTAAGACTCCTTCTTCACCTATTTTCCCAAATAGTCTATATAGTATTGGAATTAATTGTTCTTTAAATGTTTGATAGAATTCGCATGTAAATCCATCTGGCCCTGGAGATTTTTTCCTAGGGAGTTCATCAATGGCTTGTTCAATTTCTTTTTCTGAGATGGAGTTATTTAAGTATTTTACTTCCTCTCCGGTTAATCTGGGCAATTTATATTTTTGTAAATATGTATCCATTTCACTAAGATTGTCAAATTTGTTGGCATATAGTTGGGCAAAATAATTCCTAATTATTGTTTTAATTTCCTCTTCCTTGGTGGTAGCTTCGCCCTTTTCATTCTTGATACTAGTAATTTGGTTTTCTTCTTTCTTTTTTTTAATTAAATTAACCAAAGGTTTATGTATTTTATTTCTTTTTTCATAGTTTTATTTATTAGTTCAATAGTTTTCTTAATTTCAACTTTATTAATTTTTCCTTTGGTTTTCAATATTTCTAATTTGGTGTTTAGTTGAGGATTTTTAATTTGTTCTTTTTCTAGTTTTTTTAGTTGTATGCCCAATTCATTAATCTCCTCTTTTTCTATTTTATTTATGTAAGCATTTAGAGATATAAAACTTCCCCTAAGAACTGCTTTTGCTGTATCCCATAGGATTTGGTATGTTGCCTCATTATTGTCATTATCTTGAATGAAATTATTGATTGTTTCTATGATTTGTTGTTTGACCCAATCATTTTTTAGGATTAGATTATTTAGTTTCCAATTATTTTTTAGTCTATCTTTCCATGGCCCTTTATTACATATAATTTTTATTGCATCATGCTCTGAAAGGATGCATTTAATATTTCTGCCTTTCTGCATTGGATTGTGAGGTTTTTATGCCCTAGTACATGGTCATTTTTTGTGTATGTGCCATGTACTGCTGAGAAAAAAGTATATTCCTTTCTATCCCTATTCAGGTTTCTCCAGAGGTCTATCATACCTAACTTTTCCAATATTCTATTCACCTCCTTAACTTCTTTCTTGTTTATTTTGTGGTTAGACTATCTAGTGAGAGGGGGAGGTTCAGGTCCCCACTAGTATAGTTTTGCTGTCTATTTCTTCCTGTAACTCCCTGAACTTCTCCTGTAAGAATTTGGATGCTATACCATTTGGTCATATATATTTAGTAATGATATTACTTCATTGTCTATGGTGCCTTTTAGCAGGATGTAGTTTCCTTCCTTATCTCTTTTGATTAGATCTTTTTGCTTTTGCTTTGTCTGAGATCAGGATTGCTACCCCTGCTTTTTTACTTCAGCTGACGCATAATATATTCTGCTCCAGCCTTTTACCTTTACCCTGTATGTGTCACTCTTTTTCAAATGTGTTTCCTGTAAACAACATATTGTAGGATTATGGTTTTTAATCCATTCTGCAATCCATTTCGTTTTATGGGAGAGTTCATCCCATTCACATTCACAGTTATGATTACTCTGTGTCTTTTTCTCCATCCTTTTTCCCCCATTTATGCTTTTCTTTCTCCTTTTTCCTTTCCCCCTTCACTAGTGTTTTGCTTTTGACCACGCCTCCTTCAGTCCCTCCCCTTTTATTATCCCTTTCCCTTTTCTTCCCCTTTAGTCTTACTGCTTCTTCCCTCCCTTCTTTCCCCCTCCCTTTTCTTTCCCCTTTTCCCTCCTACTGCCTATAGGGCAAGTTAGATTTCTATACCTAACTGATTATATTATGCCCTTCTTGAGCCAAATCTGATGAGAGTAAGGTTCAAACAATGCTCCCCCCCCTTCTTTCCCTCTGCTGTAATAGGATTTTGTGTTTTCCTGTAATGTAATTTACCCTTGTCTGCCTCCTCCTTTCTCAGTACATTTTCTAAGATCAGATTGATCCACTTATTTGGATCCATTTAACCCACTTGATTAGATTTTTTTTTATCATTACATCAAAGTCAACTAATATCCACCCTCTTTATGTATACTCCTTTAACAAGGTGTAATAACAATACAGTTCTCAAGGGTTGCAAGTCTCATATTCCCTTGTAGGGGTTTAAACAGCCCCCCCATTAACAACATATTGTATCCTTCTGTCCCATTTACCTTTTTAAGTCCTTCTTGAGTCCTGTACTTGAAGATCAAATTTTTTGTTGAGCTCTGGTCTTTTTATCAGGAAAGTTTGGAAGTCTCCTATTTGTTGAATATCCACCTCCTCCCTTGAAAAATGATGCTCATTTTGCTGGGTAATTGATCCTTGGCTGCATTCCAAGCTCCTTTGCCTTATGGAATATCATGTTCCATGCCCTGCGGTCTTTTAATGTAGAAGCTGCAAGGTCCTGTGTAATCCTGACTGTGGTTCCATGATATTTAAATTTTCTTTCTGGCTGCTTGCAGCACCTTCTCTTTCATCTGGTAATTTTGGAATTTTGCTATTATATTCCTTGGTTGTCAATTTGGGATCTCTTTCAGGTGGTGATGTGGATTCTTTCTATGGTTATTTTCCCTTCTGGTTCTAGGACTTCTGGGCAGTTTTCCTTTATGATTTCCTGAAAGATACTGTCCAGGCTTTTTTTTCATCATGATTTTCAGGTAGTCCAATAATTTTTAAATTGTCTCTCCTGAGTCGATTTTCCAGGTGGTTGTTTTACTGATGAGGTATTTTACATTTTCATCTATTTTTTCATTTTTTTGTTTCTGTTTGACTGATTCTTGCTCTCTCATAGAGACATTAGTTTCCATTTGTCCAATTCTAGTTTTTAACAGATTGTTTTCTTCTGTTAGTTTTTGTACTTCCTTCTTCAACTGGCCAGTTGTGTTTTTTAGGGACTTGTTTCCTTCAGTATCCTTTCTGTTAGTTTTTGTCCTTCCTTCTTCAATTGGCCAATTGTGTTTTTTAGGGACTTGTTTTCTTCAGTGTATTTTTTTTCCAATTGGCCAATTGTTTTTTGAAGGACTCTTCTACCTCTCTCATTTGACTATTAAAATCCTTCTTGAGCTCTTCTAAGAAGGCTTTTTGGGCTTCAGACCAGTTCATATTCCCTTTTGTTGTTGCAGATGTGGGGTTGTTGACAGTGTTGTCCTCTTCAGAATTTCTGTCTTGATCTTCACTCTTCTCATAATATGAATCTATGGTACGTTTCTTTTTACTCATGGTGTTTCTTTATTCCCTGGCCTTTAAAGAGATTGAGCTCTCCTGCTGGGAACAGAGGGTACTGACCCAAGCTTCTTGTGTTGGGAGCCTAGGTCTTGGTCACTGGCTTTGTGTCTGGGGCCTCTTATGCTGGCAATTGGAGGCTGTAGGTTTCTGGCAGCTTACCTCATGTTGGGCTGGAATCAGCAAGGCTGGAACTTTCAGGCAATTCTAAGTTGCCTGCTTTTCCTTTCCTTTAGCTTTCTTCAGCTCCTTTTACAGGCAGGATGTTTATCTGCCTGGGGCCCCCTGCAGTGTTGTCTCCCTCTTTCTCTAATGCATGGGAGAGTCCTTTCCCGGTGGAGTGCCGAGGCACCTGTTGGTTTTCTGAGATGGTTTCCACAGGTTCTCCCTGCCCTCACTGAGGTACTTGGAGGTCCAGGTGTTGGGCTTCAGGATTTCTTCACAATTGGAGGCTGCAGGGCTCCTAAGCTCACCGTTGGAATCAGCAAGGCTGGGGCTTTAGGAAGCCTTTAGGTTGTTTTCTTCACCTCCTTTCAGATGAATGCTGCAGGGTACTTATCCACCTGGGGCCCCTTGTAGTTCTGCGTCCCTTATTTTTGCTGAGGCACTGGGAGACCCGTGTGCTGGGCTGCTGCACTGCTGCTCCCTGTCTTTCTTCTAGTTCAGGTTTTCCAGGGCTTTTTTTTTTCTGGGGTGATTTTTCTGGATTTTCAGAGGTTGATAGGGGAGAGTGAGAGTGACTACCATTTCACTTCGCCATCTTGGCTCCCAGAAGTGGAACCTTATCTTTCATTTTTGAAGAGGACTAATGACATTATAAAATTGGAGTAAAATAGTGGATGATGGGTGATGTCTTGACTCAGAGGTGAATTGGATTTAAGCGAAGCAGAGTTGCACAAAATCCAGAGACAAAGAAGTCCAATGGCAAGGCAAAAGTCAGAATGACTGGCAATGACCCAGGATGCAGTGGATGACCTTTGTGTTTTTGATGTCTGACCAAGATCTAAGCACTCCACAGCTCTTGCTTCAGCTGCCTTCGTGGCCATTGAAAGAAATTGTTCTCATCTGCCTATTCCTCTAGAGGAAATCTTCACATGTTTGGGTTAGACATCCCCTAATTCACTGATAATCTTGGGTCCTGTTGTTTACCCTCAGCCTGGAGCCACAGATTAGAGGGTGAAAGTTGAACACCAAAGACAGGATGAGCAGTCCTTAAAAGGGCTTGACAAGCCCTCACATTAGAGATGCTAGTCCTCTTAACACCCTGTACACTCCTAGGTCTTATCTACAGATTTATGAATGGATTGTGATCTGAATTGAATACAGATCTGCACTGGTAGAGGAAGTTCCCCATGTTGGCGAAATTACAGTTTTTTCAAGCATTATGATCTTTCAATATTTGCATAATGTGGAACTAAAAATAGGAAACTCTATTGTCATGTTGTGTCTTATAAAAGGAGCAATAATAATAATAATAACCTTGCTTTATTGTCTTGCTTTGATGTTTCTTTATAGCATGGAGGCAATCTTGAGTTTTTAAAGCACAAAGGCCATCAGTATGAGCACTCTGGAAGGTGATAGGATTTAGAAGTGGAATGAAGTCTACATCTGCAAGGAAGATCATCTAGTCTAACTCACTTATTGTACAGGTGAGGAAATTAAGCCTCAGAAGATTTAAGTGATTTTTATAAGATCAAGCCAGTAATTAGTAACAGAGATGGGATTCAAATCCAGATCATCTGGCTACAGGTTCACTGTGATTTCTAACATACTATGATTAATGCTATAACTAGGATAGAGTACCTAGAGCATTGCCTCAGGGCACTGAAATTTAGGGGGCACAAAACTGAACTATTGTACTTCTTTTTTTTTTGGCTTTTAGGCAATTAGGATTAAGTGACTTGCCCAAGGTCACACAGCTAGTAAGTGTCAAGTGTTGGGTCTGAGGCCAGATTTGAACTCAGGTCCTCCTGACTTCAGGGCCAGTTGAACTAATGTACTTCTTATGGAATTTAGAAATAACCAAATCTAGTTCCTAATTACCCAGAATTAGTTAAAATAGAAAACTATCAGTTTGTCATGAATTGTTAATTACACTGGTATGTATGCCACTATAGGAGCTAATTCTCTGTTGCTTTCAATTGAATTTATCTTAATTATGGAACTTCATTATTTTTATGTCAGGAATTACGATGTTGATTTGAGAGTGTACTTCTTGCCTCAGGCATATTTCCTGCTGTGTTCCCCAGATGCCACAATTGTTAGTTATAGCTTTGACCATAATGGTCTCCTACTAATTCAGTTCAATTCAGTGTTTACTATGTGCCAGTGATCATGCTAGGTATCAATGAAACAAATACAAAAAGGAAGCAACCGCACATCTCCAGGAGCTTCATTCTAAAGAAAGCCAACATTTACAGGTAAACATATTTAAAATTTAAAATAAATAAAAGGTAAATGCAATGGCATTTTAGAGTTCATGAGAAGCATCATGGGGAAAACAAGAAAGTGCCATTGTGTTAGATGGTGCTTGAGCTGAGTTTTGGAAGGAATTAGGGGTCCCAGTTGGGGATAGGATTGTAGACATGGTGGAGAGCCTTTGCAAAGCTATAGAGGCAAGAGATGGAATGTCCTAATTTTATATAGAAACAGAAAGTAGTCCAGTTGACTGAAATGTAGAGTGTATGGAGGGAGAAATAATATGAAGTCAGACCAATTAGATAGATTGGAGCTAGATTCTGAAAGGCTAAATGCCTAAGAGGGAAGTTTGTGTGTGATCCTGGAAACAATAGGGACCTGCTGGAGTGACTTGAGAAAAGAGGAAAGATGCAGTCAGATCTATGCTTTAGGAAGATTGCTTTAGGAGGAATATAGACTAAAGAGGGGAGAGAATGGAAGAAGGGAGACTGATTAGGGGGCTACGGGAATCTTCCAGGCTCTCAACTCCCATATCCAATTAGTTGTGATCTTGTCCATTCCACCTCTGAAACATCTGTCCTCTTCTCTGTACTCATTCCATGGCTGACCCAGGTCAGGCTTTTAGCACTTCTAACCCGAACAATTGCAGTAGCTTCCCAACTGATCTCTTGTATTTATTCTCTTGTCTTGTAATCTGTCCTCCAGAGAGCGACAAGTAAATATTACTCAAACACAAGCTGACCATATCATTCTCCTGCTCAAGAAGCTTCATTGTGGAGGTAATGAAAGTGGCCTCCTGCTGCCTTTCAGGTGAAATACAGGCTCCTTGCTTTGGTTTTTAAAGTCCTTTGCAACATGATCACAGCCTGTCTCTCCTTCCTGATTACACATTACTCATCCTTACACATATGATACACTAGCCAAATCAACCTGGGATATAAGACATTCTGCCTGCTCCCCATATGATTTACCTGTTTTTCAGGCAAAAAATGTTGACCCTTCTCATATATACCTCTCAGATCCCCTAGCTACCTTGAAGGTTTAGCTCAAATACCAACCAGTGTGTGTGTGTGTGTGTATACAAGTGTATGTATAAAAATGTATCACACATACATGCAGACATAAAGGGAGAGGGAGAGAAGGAGAGAGGGAGAGAAAGAGGTTTCCCTTTTGAATTGGTATCTCCAGACCCTAGCATGATGCTTGGCCCGTAATGCACATTTAATAAAAGCTTATTGATTGGTGGATTGAAGGCTTGAAATAGTAGGGTAGTGGCTATCTGATTGGAAAGAAGATAATGTGACATGTTAGGGAGGAAGAACTGAGGAAATTTCACAACTGATTGGATATGTGGGTCAAGGGAGAGGAAAGAATCAAGGGTAATTCTTAGGTTTGGAACATGAATGAATGGACAGTACTCAGAAATCCTTTAAAAATACAGAGTGGTAGATGGGGAGGAGGGAATAGCCTGTAGTTTAAGGACCAGTGTAGGTAAGGTTTTGACAGGCTGATCACAGGTGATGGCCAGTACGTGATGACTTGTGGTGGGGCCCCCATGAAAGTGATCTAATGCAGGAGCTTTGTTCTACATTGTTTGAGGGAACCCCCCAAACCAATGAAATCATGGATCTGTGAAATAATACCATGGTGGCTCACTCTTCTCCAGCAATTTAGAGACTACAGAGCACTTTTCTCTTGATAACCTGTGAGGCATGAAGCTCAAGTATTCTTGTCCCTGTTTTATACATCAGGAAAAATAGAATCAAAGGTAGCAGTCAAATGACTTGACGAATGTCACAAAGCTATTAAATGGTAAGTCTGGACAAGAATACAATTATTCTAAATCTAGTGATCCTTCCATTCTCCTACGTTGAGATTGTGTGGTGTTCTATTGGTGTCTACCTGGTGTGCCACTTTCAGGCATACAAATCACAGTGGCCCTGTCCCCTGACATTTGGTTTTGCATACACATATCTCATTTGCCAACTGTCCTTAGGCTTCCTATGTAATTGATGCCTCTGGGCTTTCACCTCCAACAAATACATGTTGTCTGAGATTATGTTTTCTGATTTCCATTAGCTCATATTTTTTTTTACAAGCTGGAACTCATTTTCTTCTTACTGGCTCTGAGACATCATCCCTCTCTTTCTCTTCTCTTCTCTCTCCTCTCTCTCTCTCTCTCTCTCTCTCTCTCTCTCTGTCTCTCTCTTATTGCAATGTCCTTAGTGATACATATTTTTCCCAGATCATATTTAGAAATGTTATTAAGCCATGCATTCATTAAAATGAACAAGCATTTTATTCATGGAAATTGAAATAGAGACAAATAGCCTTTAAGATAGTGCTCAAAAGGCTTTCCAAAAATCTGCAGAGTAAATTAATGTGCTCTTAACCCACTTCTCTGAGTTATTCCATTTTTACCTCAGTGACTAGGCTCAATGGAGATTGTAAAATGGTTACAGATGAGAACCAAAAGTTATTAACAACAGTATATCCGAACAGGCCTACTATCCCTGATCTCCTTGGGAGCAGCTGAGGCCCTTTATCGAATTCCATTCTGATTCATCATTAATCTTTGGTTCCTTTTAGCCAGGTTTCAGAACAAAATCATGTGATTCTGTGCCTATGAGAGCCTTATTATGTTAAGGTTGTGACTTGGTTTATTGCAGTCAAAAGACTTGGGCTTGGGTCTTGACATTATTACTTACATTGTTACATTTTCGTAACTCCAGTACTGGAAGGGACATTCGAGGACATTCATCCAATCTCCTACTTTTACAGATAAAGAAACTGAGGATCATAGACATTCAATCACTTGCCCAAGGTTGCATAGCTAGTAAACAGCATAACCAGGATTGAAATGTATCACCTACAAGGCCAAGTTCAGAACTCTTTCTGTGTCATCACAGAGTCTCCTCTGTGATCATGGGAAGCTCACTTTACTTCTTCAGACCTCAGTTTATTCCTCTGTAAAATAAAGAGCTGGATTACATACATGATCTCTCACTCTCCAGTTTATTACTGACCTTAAACCTTGGTGCTCAGAAGTTAACAAGGTACCCCAGAAGAAGTTTTTCCTGTGACCTCCTTTTTCCTGGAAGTTATGCCTTTCACTAAAATACATGATCTCATTTGCTCTTGTGGTTGTTACATCGAACTGCTGACCAGTGCTGAGCTTTCAGTCCACTAAAACCTACAGATCTTTTTTTAGCCCAACCTTGTCTAACCATGCTTCCCCATTCTATGCTTTTTAAATTGAATTTTGAACCTAACTATAAGACTTTGCATTTTGTATCAATTTAATTTAATCTTATTAGATTCAATTCAATGGCTTAGCCTGTCAAGGCCTTTTTGAGTCTTAACCCTGGCCAACCAGGGTGGTAGCTATATATTTCAGCTTTGTGTAATCTTCAGATTTTATGAGCAAGGTGTCTATGCCTCTATGCAAATAGTTAATAAAAATACTAAAATGTAGGGGCTAACCACAGATTTTCCATGAATCCTAAGGGAGACCTGACAAAGTGACCAGTAGTGATTACTCTTTGAATCTAATCATGAATCCAATTACAAATTTACCTAATTGTATTATTGCCTAGGCCATATTTGTTCATCTTCTCCTCAAGAAAAGTATGAAATGTTTTATCGAAAGCTCGGATAAAATCTAGGTAAACTATAACTAAAGAATTCCTCTCATCTCCTAGTTTCATAATCTTGTCAAAAAAATTAATTAGTCTGGCACAACTTATCTTTGAGGAAGCCATGCTTGCTCTTTGGAATCACTGCTTCCCTTTATAAATGTTCACCAACCATCTATTTAATGATCCATTCTCAGATTTTTCTTCTCTAACCCATGAACTAATGGACTTATAATTTTTAGCCTCTGTTTTCCTTCCTTCCTTCCTTATTCCTTCCCTCCCTTTCTTTCTTCCTCCCTTTTTCCTTCCTTAAATTAGGACATTTTCTTTTCTCCAATAGTGTGGAACTTTTTCTGTGCTTTTTAAATTAATACTAAAAGCAGCACAGTAGTCACATCTTCCATTTCTTCAGTTCCTGGAGATATAATTTTTGTAAATGAGGTGACTTCAAGTCATCAAGAGAAACTAGTTGCTCACATTCTATCTCTTTATTTGTCTTGGGTATCAACCCCCCACTTAGTCATTTTTGTTTTGCTATTTCCACTTATAATACTAACATACATTAACCTCCCTGCCATTAGGATGGGCTAGTTTTCATCTAAAGCTGTAGAACAACTGAACTTGAAGCTTGATTAGTCCAGAACACTGAGACTCATGATGTTGCTATAGCCTCTTGGTAGCTTAAATACAAAGGCCAATACAGGGGGTATCAGGAGCTCTTTCCTCAGGCTTGACATGTGCTTTTTGCTGATGCCCCATCATGGCCAACAAAAAGGCAGGGATGCTGTGCCCAATTGAACCAATAATGTATCCTTGATGAATACCCTCTTGTTCTATGGCTAAGTAAACTTCCTTCTATTAACTGTTGGAAGGTCTTAGAGTATTTCATCTTTGTTCCACTCCTGATTCTTAACCAAGACTGTCTTGAATTAGGTCTGGCCCATAATACTAGAGCAAATGGTATTCTCCTTAGTAATGAAAACAGCAGCAACATATGAACTGTATAGCTGTAAATGTACAATATGAATTGCATACTTTCTTTTTGTTATCAATTATCACTATCTCATTTAGCTCCAAGCCCAGGTCTTTTCTCATTTGACGCTCAATTTTTCTTCTCAATATAGCTAAAACAAAATACCCGTTTTGTTGTTCTTAGCTTCCCCTGCTAGCCTCTGTTTATTCTGATCTTTAGCATTTCTGATATTCCCTTCAAAGGACTGTAAAGCTCTCTTACATTTCTTCTTTATCTGTTCTTACTACAATATTCTGTACATATTTTTAATATCTTAAATGTGTTGTTGAGTTCCCTATGTTTCCATATCACTCTCTTCAGGCAACTCCTCATTTTCTTCCTAATTGAATTTTTCTTTGTATCTTCAAATTTTTATTCTTGTTATCTTTTATTCCTCATGGGCTAACTTTCTATCATTTTAGTTTGTGGTCTCTTCTATCTATGTTTCCTCTGACTCTTTTGAAATCCTCTTTCTCACAATCAAAGAGGGATGCCAGACTGTGTTTGGAATTACTCTGCATCTCTAGCTCTACTTCTGTGTATAGGAAAGAGCAATAATAATCCTGCCCACCCTGAGTTCCCATAGTTTTCCACCCCATCAACCATATTCTCCCTGTTACTGAGAAACAGATCTAAAGCAAAATTTTCTTTTGTTGGTTCCTCCACTTTTTGAAGGATAAAATTATTACCAGGCCAAATCAAAATGTTTTAGCTATTCTGCCTTTGGCAGAAAAAAGAGCTCCAGTAGATATCCGGTTAGTTGAAGCCTCCTACTATATCATACATTTGTGCAAGGCTTTTGTTCACCTTTGCAAACTCATTTATTTCCTTTTCCTGCTCAAGTGATCTGTCGTATGTTTCAATGACAGAATCATTTCTGTTTCTCCCTCCATTGACCTTCACCCAAATATTGTCCATTTTACATCAATTTGGTTTCTATATTTTCTTACAAAAGTATGGCTTTTTAACACACAATTCTACCCTCTCTCTCTCTCCTCGCATCTTTCCTATTTCTTTTCGAAAAAGCATACATACATATCCAATTCTATCTTATAAGTGTAGAGAAGCAGAAATGTCAAAGACATGGCCTGAATGCTTCACACAGCCCACAGTACTGTTGATTGTGGCCCATATTAGATTAAAAAGTAATTGGGAAATATTTAACAAAATAAATTTAAAAAATGAAATAAAACATAGATAGTGTTAATATCAAGGCAGCAGATGGCTCAGTGGATAGAGCACTGGACCTGGAGTCAGGAAGAACTGAGTGCAAATCTGGCCTCAGACACTTACTAGCTGTGTGAAAGCCACTTAATCTGTCTTTGCCTTAATCCATTGGAGAAGAAACTGGCAAACCACTCTAATATCTTTGGCAAGAAAACCCCATGGACAGTATGATCCACAGGGTCATGAAGAGTTGGGTGTCACTGAATGACTGAACAACAATGTTAATATGGTTTTCTGAGTCAATATGTGTCCTGCAGGGATCCATACGTATCATTTAATGGCCCTCTGAAGTTCAACAGAGATACTCACACCTACCTCCACCCCAACTCCCCTACCCACATATTTACCTACCCCTCTCCCATACCCACATGCACACACGCATATGTGGAAAACAATCTTTTTTCCACACCCGAGTGGTGAATTCCACCAGATACTGCATTTGTCCTAATAGGTCTTCCTCCCTTCTTGCTCTTATTATTGTAGTTTGTCTACATAAGTCTAGAGAGACTCTGATAGGCTCTTGAATCATTAAACTAATTTATGTAATACAATAGCCCTACAAGGCAAGTGGAAGTCAGAAGAATCAGCAGAAAGACACACTCAGGATCTCTCTGAAGAACTTTAGCATCAATTATGAGACATGGGGGATGCTGGCATAGGACCAACCAGCATGACGTGCCTACATCAAAGAAGATACTGTGCTCTATGAGCAAAGCAGAATCTCAATACACAAAGGAAATATGAGATGTGCAAATGTAGAGACATCTCCATTCCAAATATTCAGACTATTTGTGCCTGACATATGGTAGAGCCTTCTGAGCTCATATTGGACTGATCAGTCACAGTCAAAAACACTATATTCTGACGTCAACATTATAACATTCTTGGTCCTCTTCGAGTATGAAGGATGATCAACAAGGTATTACAGGTATGATCATTTCAGTTTTGCAGATGAGGAAACTGAAGCTTGGAGAGGTTAACTGACTTGCCTACGGTTACACAGAGCCAAGACTCCAGAACTAGGTCTTCTTGACTCTATGTTCATTGCTGTTTTGAACTTGTTGCTCTGTTAACCAACTCTGAGGTCACTGTCTGGAATGAACTTTTTCCATAAAGCAGAGTCACAAGCCATAGGACAAAATAAACATTCAGAGGGGTTAGTTTTCATATACAGAATTAGGAAATTTGAGTTCTTGAAAACCATACAATGTTGTCACAAGTAGCAATATTTTAGAATTGCAAGGAAGCTTGGAATTAAACATCATCTCACCATTTTATTACTGAGAAAACTGAGACACAGAGAGTTATAAAGTTACCTTTGATAACAATTTGCCAAGCATTTCTTTATCATCTATTGTGGGTCAGTCACTCTGCTAGATACTGGGGATACAAAGGTTACCCTCAAAAAGGTTATAGTCTGCTACAGGGGTATGATATATATGCAGAAAAGTAGATACAAATGTTTATGTCTATACATATATGTATATATATGCATATATATATACACACAATAAATACAAAGCAATTTCAGGATGGCATGTGCTAGTTAATAGGTAAAATAAAGAAAATCCTGTAGCAGTTGATTTGAGGGTAATGGTGATTAGGGAGTGTATTCTAGATATGGTGGGAAGGACAGGGAAATGGGGAAGCAGCCCAGAGCACAGAGGTAGAGAACGGAAATGAAGAAGGAAGAAAAAAGGCAAGAAGGAAGAGGAAGGAAGAAAAAAATCCACTGTGGCAAGCACTTTACAAAGAGCATCTCACTTGATCCTCATAACAACCCTGGGAGATAGCCCTATCGTACATGTAAGAAAATTAAGGCATAGGTTGAATGACAGAGTGGATGATAGGTCAAAATAGAGCTCAGGTCTTCCTGACTCCAGACCCAGCATTCTGTGCAATATAGCACCACCTGTCTAGCTAGTCAGTTGCATAGTTAGAACTAGAACACCTTCTGATGACCAGCTTAGCACTCATTGTTCTACACTAGCTGTTATCTAACTATTCCTATTTCATCAACCCTTTATTTCTGGAGATAATTATATCAGCACATTTTCTTTGGAATTGTTTGCATGGATGAAATGCTTAAATTGCCATAGTCAGTTAAAAAGAATAATTTTTTCATTATATCAGTTTTGTGCATTTCCCTCAAATGACTCCTACTTAACTTTTATTCATCTTATCTAATAATCAATAGTAATAAATACACCCTTGAATTACCTATAAATTCAAAACTTAAGCAACCCTAAGTTAATAAAAATCTTCTAAATGAATGTGACTTTCTTCTCTCATAGCTCCATTTATGTGGAAAGTAATTCCCCAAATCTCTTAAGGCGCCAAAAAATTGGCTTGTTTTTAACAGAGCTAATTTTGTCAGTAATAATGAAACAAAAGCAGTTTTCATTAATGTTTTCATCTCTGTTAGTGTAAAGAATAAGACTAAATTCAAACTTAAATAATGATACCACTTTGGATTCTTTTTTTTTTTTTTTTACTTTTCATCTCACACATATATACCACACACAATATGCAATTTTATTTTTCTTAGTATTGTCAACAGGTGTTGGAAAGATTGTATTATGTATTATTTTTATTTTTTTTTAACTTTCTTTGTGGCCTTAAATAATTCAGTTTACCTCTCTGATCAATTTCTTCTCCTAGAATCAGTCAATTTCCTCCCCTAGAAAATGAGAATTTTGTAAGGAATAAAGTCTAATGGAATACGCAATCAATCAAAAAGTAAGGAAACCTGGGTTCTAGTCCCAGCTCTACTATTTATTGTCTGGTTGACCTTGTACGAGTCACTCCACCCCCCACCAAACTCAGACTTTAGTTTCCTTATCTTAAAAATAATATGATAGGACTAAATGAGTGATGAGCTCCTTGATATCTCTAAATATTCTGTGATTCTGACAAAATCATTTCCAGTGTTCTTCCTTGGAAAAAAATTTTTTGGGGGGATTCTGTCAATAGAGATGAATTACGATCCTTATAAAAAAGACTCCTAAGGTCAATAATTACCTTAAACAAAATACGTCTCTTCTCTTGTGGCGGTCCCACAACACTTAGGAGATTGTAATCTTGCTGTAATCTGTCCTGTTAGACTATATCTTTTTCTGTGTGTGTTTATTCTGCTTATTCTATTTTAATATATATTTTTATTTATTTATTTTTAGTTTTCAACATTCACTTCCACAAGATTGAGTTCCAAATATTCTCCCCATTTCGTCCCTCCACCCACCCTAAAATGGCATGCATTCTGAATACCCCTTTCCCTAATCTGCCCTCCCTTCTATCTCCCCCCTTCTCTTATCTCCTTCCCCTTCTATTTTCCTATAGAGTAGGATAGATTTCTATACCTCACTGCCTGTATATCTTATTTCCCAGTTGCATATGAAAACAATTTTTAACATTTGTTTTTAAAACTTTGGGTTCCAAATTTTCTCCCTTTCTCCCTCCCCACCACCCTCATTGAGAAGGCAAACAACTCAATACAGGTTATACATATGTAGTCATGCAAAACATTTCCATAGTAGTCATGTTGTAGAAAACTAACTATATTTCCCTTCATTCTAACCAGCCCCCCGCATTTATTCTATTCTCTCTTTTGACCTGTCCCTCCTCAGAAGTGTTTGCTTCTGATTACCCCCTCCCCCTTCCCTTTATCATGCCCCTCTCTCTTATCCCCTTTCCCCATATTTTTCTGCAGGGTAAGATAGATTTCCATACTCAGTTGAATGCATATGGTATTCCCTCCTTAAGCCAAATCTGATGAGAACAAGATTCACTCATTCCTTCTCACCTTCCCCCACTTCCCCTCCTCTGTAAAAGCCTTTTCTTGTTTGTTTTATGTGAGATAATTTATCCCATTCTACTTCTCGCTTTCTCCTCTCAGGATAATCCTCTCTCACTTCTTAATTTTGTTTTCCAGATATCACCCCTTCATCTTCAACTCACACTGTGCCCTTTATCTATCTATCTATCTATCTATCTATCTATCTATCTATCTATCTATCAATAATTTCCCCCCCCAACCTCCCTAATAATGACAAAGATCTCATGAGTTACAAATATCTTTCCATGCGGGAATGTAGACAGTTCAATCTTAATAAGTCTCTTATGATTTTTCTTTCTTGTTTATCTCTTCATACTTCTTGAGTCTTGTATTTAAAAGCCAAATTTTCTATTCAGCTCTGGTCTTTTTATCAAGAATGTTTATGTTTTTTTTCTTTTGGTCTGTTTTTTTTTTCTCGCACAACCTGACTAGTATGGGCATATATTCACATGATTGCCCATATATAACCTACATCAAATTATTTGCCATTTTAGGTAAGGAACAGGGGAGTGAGTGAGGGAGAAAATTTGAAACTCAAAGATTTTTTTAAATGAATGTTAAAATTTTTCTTTACATGTAATTTGAAAAATAAAATACTATTAAAACTGATGTCTCCCTATGAAAGTTATAAAGTCCTCACATTCCTTCCCAGCCCATGATGACTTTGTTCAGTTTTATTGATAAAATGCAAACTCTTTGTCTTTCCCAAGGAGTGTGTCTATGGAGTGGGGATTGAGTAAGGAGGGAAGTTTTATCTTCATGTCTCTTCATGGAAACTTAAGTGTCTAGGCATGGCAGCAAAGGGAGAGAGACATGGAGAGTTAAAGGGTTCCTGGATCAGGATCAGGCTCAGACTACAGGACTGTAAACCAATAGTAGTGTAAAGGCCCTGATAGAATTAGCTGCCTACAGTAGAATGACAAAGTAATAGTTCACATGGGAGCCAGAAGTGAAGATGGAGTTGCAAGGGAGAGAGATCTAATAAGGAAAAAATATCCAAAGTCAATTATTAAATTTTTAGTGTGAATATTTACACTCAGAAATTGGCAAACACTACAAATCAGGGTTGGGTTGATTGTTTTGTGATGGCCTAGACTTAAGAAAATGATGGAGAAAATGTTAATTAATGTTAATAATGTAGATTAAACTTAACAGTACATATTGGATTTTTCGAGTCAGTTGCTAAAAATTTAACAGCAATCCCTATCTTTCCTTAAAATTCCTGTTGAAATTTCTAATTGCCCAAAATCTGTCCTTTCAGGTTAAACTCAAATGTTACCTTTTCTATGGAACAAGAGTTTCCTTTTCTTTGAATCATCTTAGCCTTATTCTCTTAATACATCCATCCTGAGTGTCATGTAGTGAAAAAAATGATATAATGAGGTTTTGAGAGACCTAGGTGTGTACCCTGACTCTTATATTTACTAGCTGGGTGATCCTGTTTTTTCCACTCTCTGGTCTCAGTCTTCTCTGTTATGTTGTTGTTGTTCAGTTATTTTTCAGTTGGTCCTGACCTTTTGTGACTCTATTTGGGATTTTCTTGGCAAAGATATGGGAGTTTTGCCATTTTCCTCTCCAGCTCATTTTACAGATGAGGAAACTGAGGCAAACAGGATTAAGTGACTTGCCTAAAGTCACAGAGCTAGTAAGTATCTGAGGCCAGATTTGAACTCAGGAAGATGAGTCTTCTTGAGTCCAGGCCTGGTGCTCTATCCACTGAGCCAACCAGTTGCCTCATCTGTAATATGAACACAAATATTTTCACTACCTATCTCACATTGTTAATGAGTAGTTCTATGAAAAAGCAGCAGGATACTATAAAGATCAACCAATTGGTTACTCAACTCAAAACAGGTAAAGGGATTCCTAGCCCAAGTTCTTCCATTCATTCACTGGGTGATTTTGGACACTTCCCCTTTCTAGACCTTAGTTTCCTCATCTGTCAAATGAAGGCAATTGGTCTTGATGATGACCATGATGATGACTGGCATTTTCATAGTGACTTAAAGATTGCAAAGTGCTTTGCTTGCATTATCTCACAGATATTGTCTAAGATCCCCTCTAATCGTGAAATCCAAGAAGTCTGTGCTCATAAAAACATGTGAGTCAGTGACCCTGCCCTTATCTTCATCATGACAGTCCTTATGGAAGCAGGATTTCAAGCTAGGTAGGTAAGAAAAGGGGCCTTTTGTCAGGCAAGTGGCTGACCTGTATGAGAACACATAACCTAGCTAACCTCGCAGTGTGCATGACACCTACACTATATATTGCTTTAAAGTTGTGAGTATTGCCTGATGAACCACTGTGGTTTCAGGTAAAGATGTGCAGTGAATGACAACTTCTCTAAGCCAGAAGACCTTGCATCTTAGTCACGATTCTGCTTTCAACTTACTGCCTAATCAAGGTCAAATCACCTCATCTCCCTGGGCTTCAATTTCAAAATGAGGGGATTAAACTTCCAACTTCTGGACTCTGTCATTGTATGTTCTATGTGGCAATATTTACACATTCTAAGAGTGTCAGACTCATACCCCTGAAGAAGTGACAAATCCTGCCTCAGACCCTTTCCTAACTATGACCCTGGGCAAACCACAGCTCCTCTCAGTCTCAGTTTCCTTATCTGTTAAAAAAGGATAATGAGCACCTTCTTCACAGGGTTGTTGTGAGGAACAAATGAGCTAATACATGGACAGCACTTTGCAGACTTTAAATCTCTATAAAAACACAAGTGATGATGATGATGATGATGATGGTTCTCCCACCTCTCAGTCCTGTGATCCTTGTGATCGTTCTGTAGTTTATGATCCTGAATGGTAGGGAAGGGGTAGGTTGCATTAGAAGACCTCTAAGAAGTTTCTCTTTCTAGTCCTCTCTGACTCTACTAGAGAAGGTAGCAGGTTGCTATTTTACATTTTAAGCAGTCAGGTTATCTGTACTTCCATGGACAATTCTTTCCTATCTTGATGCTCATGGATCTGTGATTATGAGGATGTGACTACTTTCTCCAATAGCACAGGTTGCAACTCATCAAGAATTCTCATCCAGTTGTTGATTTTCTGCCGTAAATCTTTCGTGAGGAGTTCATCCAACAGTCTGGGGTCTTACTTTTGATATCTGGACTTTAGGTGCATACCAGGCCAGAATATGGGCTGTCCATTGGTTCACCTTCTCTCTCATTATAAGACTGGTCCACGTTTTTTTCCCCATATTCAGTACATGGAAAATAATTAGAAGAACATATTTCCATGATATATTGTTATGATCCTAATTTCAAGTTGCATATTCTAGGAATAAATGCCATGCAAAATTTAAAGGCCCCACAAGAATGATTGGGTTTGAATTACATCTTCCTTAGTAATATGTGCAATTATCCACCAAGAGGAAACATACTTAGCAATTTTGAGCTTGTGGTTAAATAAGTGGGCAGACAAAAACGACGAACTTTGCTGCCTTTTGAAATAGGCAAGGAAATAGAAAGGTTGAGGTCTGTAAAGTTTAATTTTGGTTTAACTAGATTATGTTGAAGTGTTTGTCATTCAGTCAATTACTTAGTGCAGGTAGATGCAATTTCCTGCTGTGTTTTCAGGTCCCTGATGACATTTCAGATCTAATCTACTATAGAATGAACCTCAGTGACTTGCTGAATAATCTAACTGTATGGATCGGACAGAGCCCCTTGCGAATACCCTAGTCACGTTGTTCTGCTATGACTGGAAAGGGCACGTTGCTTCCCCAACCAGTAATGTGCAGAGAGTTTAATAGAGGTCTTCACTAGAGATTGAATTGCTTATCCTTCCCTTTGATAAATATTTTACTCGGGCCCTACTATGCACAAGGTCCTCCGTTAGTCAGTGAGGGAGACAGAGTGATGAATAAAAATAATAGCTGTCTATAATTTACAAAGTGCATTTATTAGAACCATCCCAAGAATATTTGCAAGCACAATAAAATTTATCCTCATTGTACATGAGTGAACAAAGGCTCAGACTTGTTCATGGCCTCAAAGCTTGTAAACAGCCTACCTGGGACATAAATCCAGGACTAAAGAATCCCTTCCCAGTGGTTCTTCCCTATGTCCCTTCCACCCCCTCTCTTCCTTCCTCCTTTCTTTTTGTAGCTTTTTACCATTGCATATCCAACTTATTAGCTATCTTTCCCACATTTCTCCATTTAGGGATCAGTGAACTCAGCTGGTGATTTCTGATACACAAATCTTAGACCGACTCTGAGACAGCTCATCTTTATTCAGCTCATTCCTTTTCTATAACCTGTGCATGGACTCTAAAAGAGAAAGAAAAGAAAAACAACAACAACATGAAATGCAGAAGAACAAATAGCTGAGGAAAACACAGCCACTACCACACTCTCAGACACCTGTCCTGGGAATGTTGACATTTAGGAGTATATACATATGCAGAGACAAAGGGTGAATATTCTGGACTTTTTTTTTTCAGCCAAAGACAAGTTTATTAGAACATCCATCATATTGGACAGACTCTTAAGGAGTCTGAACATTAGTAAGCTATTGGCTAGATTTTAAGAATCTGAGCATGTGGCTAGATTATATGAATCTGAGCAGTGGCTAGATTTTAAGAATCTAAGCATCTTAATGGAGACAAGATGGGCCTTATATACAGAAAGACTATAAGAAGGATCTAGGAGTGGCCAAGTAGTCTATGAGGTAATAGAACTCCAGGGACCTGGACCATTTGGCCAAGGAAGAATGGAGCCTAGATAGGATTAAGGGTGGGAAGTGGCCTGGGGCCACAGGGAGGTATAGGCTAGGTTAAGGGTAACAGAGAATTGGGAGATTAGGTATAGCCATAATGAAAGGCCAGTCCATGGGATTATAGCCTCAGGCAAATGTCAATTTGCCCATGTGGAAAAGTCCAGGGCTTTTCCTTTTTGGTGTCTAGATCCCATCCTCATCACTCCCCCCTGAAACAAATGGGACACAAATTCTTGTGGGGCAAGGGCTGAAGGTCTTGGCTTCTGAAACTGCTTCCTTCTGGCAAGCAGCAAAGAGCTGTCCCTGCCTGGAGGGGGTCCCAAAGAAGAGGTTTACACAGGCTACATCCAGGGAACAATGGGGGGACATTGGCTGGTACCCATTATTTGCTACCAACTGTAGGTGAATGGCCTGTAGTCTGGAAGCCACAAATCTGTCAGAAAAGACTGCAGGGACCAGATAGAAAGCAGGGACTAGATTTAGGGCCCAAATATGAGAGGATAAAACATCCTTAGCTATGTTTGGATTCAGATAATTATTTTACAACCATGCAGTATCAAATCCACCTCATAGACAGACTCAGGAATAGCCAGGTGGGTAACATTCCTTTTCAAAGGAGCATAATGGGGAAGCTGAGCCAGGAGGCTCCCATCTTAGACTGAGGTTAAAATTGTCCTCTCACCTTTCCCTCATGCTAACTTCCCACCAGTATCACATTCTCTAAGTAGCTTGTGGCATTTCCCTCAGATGGTAAATTATTGATTATTGAAGGATTACTATGATCCGTCAGACAACTCAAAGTGAAATCCTATGAGCTTTTACTTCACACAGCAAGTTTCACTAATCACAGCTTAGGAAAAACTTTTCCAGGATTTACATCTCAAACTTAAATTTGTCCTGGTGTAACAAACCAATCATTAGAGATTTCTATATACTTGCGAATTCTCAGCAAGCCATAACCCAAACAAGCTTTTTGGCTAGTCTACACATTTAAACAATAACCTACAATAGCCGAATTATTTTAGTGTTAATCAAATTATGAAAAGTTGCTTCATGTAACTGATACAAAAAGTTCACCAATTTGAAACTTGAAACAAACACATTACCAGTCAGGTGACTTCAATTTTGTTAAATTCATTTCCAAATTACTTTACACAGAGAATCAACATCTTCTCATTAACAGTTAAAACTGCAACTTTAAAAGAGCATGCTTAGCCAAGTTCAGAAGCCAGCTTCTTTACTTGAACAGGATGTGCTGAACCAGGGTAATGCTTCCAAGCAAAGGTTGCCCTAGGACCCAAGGCCATTGCCAGTGGGGCCCATGCTGTAGTTGCTGCACCTCACCCCTCCTTCCTTTCCCCAGGTGAAATTAAAGAGCAAAAATTAAAGGTGAGGGGGAAAAGATGAAACTCTCTTCTCCTATGAGAGGGGTTAACAGATACCCTCTTGACTCAAGGGAAAGGAGTGGGAGAAGCCAGGGTTGTAAGGAGGAGTTTCAAAACTCCTCAATGACCAATCACAAAGCCTCCAGAATCTGCCAAGATATTTTCAGCTGTTCTAACTTTTCTCTGTAACCTCCATGTAGGAGGGAAAGGAGTAAGTAAGCCTCAGGGAACCAAAAAACAACTGCAGTTTTCCCCAATTCCCTAGCACTGAGAGGATTGACAGAATTGGGAATACACTTCCAGATAGGACATCCATCCTTGTCCTCGATGCTGTGGAAGGTGTATCCAGCTCCATGGCCTTGAACCAACCCAGTGAACCGAGAGTGTAAAGAGCATCAGGCTGAATGCAAGACAGCCTCATAACTGCCTGAAAAGCACCTCCAAGCCTTGGTGCTTGGAGAGCAACCCAAACTGCAGAGCAAGAAAGGAGGGGGAGGGGAGGCTTGCATACCTTCCAGTCTTGGCTGGAGAAGAACTTGGGGTTAGGCAGTTTCCCATACAGGCCACCAAAATGTTGAGGTTTAGGGGCTAGAGGGTGCTGGGACCCCAAAACTCACAACATGCAGGTCCTGTCTGAAAGAATTTGACCCAAGCCTTCTTTCAGCCAAAGACAAGGTTTATTAGAACATCCATCATATTTAAGAAACTCTTAAGGAGTCTGAACATTAGTAAGCTATTGGCTAGATTATAAGAATCTGAGCAGTGGCTAGATTTTAAGAATCTAGGCCTGGGCTTTTTTTTTTTTTAACCTGTGCTCTTCCCACACAGTCCTCCTTGTAAAGCATCAAGTATCAGTCACTTAAGCATCACAAGGGTGGGTCTATCCAACTCTTACCT
Source organism: Phascolarctos cinereus (assembly GCF_003287225.1). Taxonomy (NCBI): domain Eukaryota; kingdom Metazoa; phylum Chordata; class Mammalia; order Diprotodontia; family Phascolarctidae; genus Phascolarctos; species Phascolarctos cinereus. The sequence goes on along the minus strand of NW_027556098.1, from coordinate 325,905,726 downwards.
TTGTTTAAATACTATCCTTGTCCCAGCTCCAGTGGAATTGCAAGTGTCTGTGCCTTCTCAGAGGCCCAGGGACCTATACCACCTTGCAGACATATGATACTTTCTTGAGTGTAAGGGGAAAAAATGAGTTAAACATGCACTCTCCCATTCAACCTCTTTAGGTCTGAATTTCATCACCTGTAAATGAGGAAGCTTGTACAATATGACTTTCAAAGTAACCTTTTGTAATCCTAAGATCTCTAGAAATTAACTGTAGGGAATGAAAAATAGCAAGCAAAGGATTATAAAAAACACAGGAGAGAAATAATCCAATAAAGGGCTCAGCTATAAAACTCAGCCTTAGATGTCTATACACACATGCACAAAGTTAGGTAACAAGCATAGTGAGCTAAATATCTTAATTCAAGAAGGCAAACTGAGTTTACTGGGCATTGTTCAGACTCATAGGCTCCATGACTGGAATATGACATTAGAAGGGAATGTCTTACCCAGAAGAAAGAGGCAGCAGGCAAAATAGCCATGCATGTTAAGAAAATATGCTTATGTCAGTAAATTTAAAATTTAGAGGGGATAAACATGGTACAGAGCTTTGGAAAAACTTCAGAGGCAAAAATAGAAGTGATATTGTTATTGGAGACCACCTGGACAGAAAGACATTTGCTGGAGCTATTATTTTGCCAAAAATATGAACAGCTAATAATTTCATGGCATACCTTACTGACCATTTTATTTTATACTACAGTTTATCTGAAATTGACTTGAAAGCAGGGATTCAAGCTCAATATAAGGCAATGTTGTAGCATGGAAACTAAAAGTAAACTCAATATGAGTTAATATTATATTATGAAAGATAAGGCAGCTAAGTGGTATAGTGGATAGAGTACTTCCTGTACCCAGGATGCCCTGGGTTCAAATCCACCTTCAAACCTTTACTATCTGTGTTACATGTGATGTGTGATAAGGCAAGTAACTTTTGCCTCAGTGTATGGCAGTTCCTTCATCTGTAAAATGGAGATAATAAAAACATCTGCCTCCCAGGATTTTGGTGAGGATCAAATGATATATTTTAAAGTACTTTGAAAAACTTAGAATTCCATAAAATGTTAGCTCTTATTAAATGACTACATAAAATAGTCTAGTGTCTGTAGAGGGCCAGCTTTGGGGAGTTGGAGGGCTTAGGCCACCCCGGGTCTTACCTGTAGTTTGTACTAAGCCTGACAGCTGTGAAACTCAGGATGTGGGCTCACCACCCCCCTGTTCCATCTCTTGAGAACAGGATGCAGGAAGGGAGGAAACGGATGGGGTACAGGACAGGACGCAGGAAAGAATGTAACAGACAAGGTACAAGAAGTAAGGAAATCACCTAATTAGATTTGTACTTTTCATGAATAACAATGTTACTATTGCTTGATACAGTACTATATAAGCCTGAGCCCTCAGATCAATAAACAGAGTTTGTTCTTCACTGCTCTCACCTGGCCCGTGAATCTTTCTCTCTTCACACTCTGCCAGCATCAGACCACAGCCGGGGACGCAGGTGCTCCCGGCAAGTGTCTAGTGTCTAGAATCAAGAAGATGAAAGTCCTGCTGTATACTCTGCCCTGGTTAGGATCCACCTGGAAGTAGTATTTCAGATGTGGATAGTAAATTCCATGAAAGACACTGATAAACTGGAAAGCATTCAGAGGAAGATGACCAGAATGGTGAATAAGTTCAAGTCCATGCCACATGAATCCATGTTAAATTAACTAGAAATATGTAGTCTGAAACAGAAAATATAGAGGAGTTGCAAGTGAGGAAATGTTTTTCAGTTGTGCCTGACTCTCTGTGACCCCATTTGGGGTTTTCTTGGCTGTGCTTTGGAATACTGGAGTGTTTTGCCATTTCCTTCTCCAGTTCATTTTACAGATAAGGAACCTGAGGCAAACAAGATTAAATGACTTGCCCAGGGTCACAAAGCTAATGTGTCTGAAGCCAGATTTGAACTCAGGAAGATGAGTTTTCCTAACTCCAAGTCTTGTGCTCTATCCACTGTGCTACCTAACTGCCCCAGGTAAGGAAATAGAGGGAAATAAATAATTTAAAGATATTAAAGATTGTCATATGGAAGAAGGTTTAGACTTGTTCAGCTTGGGCAGAATTAGGAGCTAGTGGTGGAAATTTCAGAGAAGGAATTTTAGGCTCAATTTAAGTACATGGTACTGTCCCTTTCTTATGTAATCACTTCATTTACTAAAAAGGCATTCATTTGAGAAGCAGAGAAAAGCAGCTTGAGAAGAAACAGTTCTGAGGACATAAGAGAAAACAGCTCCTCATATAAAAGGGTGGAGAGAATCTGAGTGAAAGAAGCTTAGCTGCTCTTTTTGGTGTTAAAGATAGGTACAGTGCATGGTTTCCCAGCAGCCAATTTGAATATGATTATTTTCTGGATTTTGGAGTTGTTCTGGGCTTGACCTGACTCAGGAAAACCTCTGGTAGCTTATGCTCAATATGAGACGAGGATGAGACACTTGTAGCTTATTAAACAGTTAACAAAAGGAGATTTATGTAGCCATACCAGATAAGGATCTTCATTAAGGATAGGCATTGATCAAAATTTAATCCAGGTGAGCAAAACTCCCTTGCCTGAGTTTCCCATTGTTTCCCATCAGGCAGACATCAGAGAGCACCTGAAACTCTTTGTGGCAATTTTATTATCAGATGCACAGAAAGTTATATCAACAGTCTAATTCTTTAGTCCTTTGATCCAGTCAGATGACTTCAATATTTTAAAGAGTAAATTAGCCTAATTTGCATGTAGGCAGGTGTTAAATTATTGCTCCTGCCACAATTTGTTGTTCAGAAATGCTGATTCAAAGATATTTTGGGACAATGTGGTACAATTGTATATGGACTATTTCTTACAAAATATGTGGATTTAAGGTTTCTCAAACTAAGATAGAAGTAAATTACTACGCATAAGGATGTCCTTATTTTAGATAGGAGAGTCAATGAGAAGCCACAGCTTGAAAAGCCATTTAATAAGCTAGCTGAGAAGATTCCAAAAGCTTATGAGAGAAATTGAGGAAAGTTACTTATAGAAAACAACACAAAAGCTGGTGGAGCTCAGAAATAAAAAAAGGAACTAAATATATCTGGTACCAATGTACTAGAAACAAATAAGCTCTGTGGATGATGTGGGGAGATGATCTGATTGAAGGGTTATTTTGATGCTGGGAGATTATTGGAGAAAGCAATATTTTATGCTCTTTAAAGAACTGTCCAATGAAAGTCTGTCTTGCTTTCTAAGATATGTACAGAACGAGAAAGAGGAAAACCCTTTGTTGCCTATAGATAACAAGATGTGAATAGTCTTACAGATTCAAAGATTTAAGGGAACTGCTTTTCATTAAAAGAATATAAAGATACTTTTGTTCATACCCAAGGGAGCAGATATGGGAAGCTCTTTGGATCTTAAACTGAAGGCTATTGTCAGCTAAAAAAAAATCTTAACAAAGCTTTAATAGTCTGAGAGTAGCAGAGAAACTGTTTCATCCACCAGAATAGTAGAGAAGCTAAGAGGCATTGGTGTGGTAGAATACAGAATGTTACCTAAAGAGACTACAGACATTCAGTCTTGTAGTCCAGAGCTACATCTTGCAACTTTGCCTAGGCACCTGGGTTTCCCTAATGATATGCCTGCCTACTAGGTTTCTGTATGTTTTGTGTTCATCACCTCCTACGCTATTCCTGACCATGAACACTGTGTGCATTTGTGGAAGAGTGTGACCCAGGTTTAGAGGTGGGTTATTCTGTTTTGTTTATTTCTGTTTTTATCTTTTATTTATTGCTATATTATGGTTATTATTGATATTACTGATTAACCTTTTTAAAATGCTTCATGTTTAATAGTTGGTAATGTCATTGTGAATGATTTATATAAAGGGAAAATACACCTTTGGGGGCTCATGAAATCTAGTTTTACCACGCCAGAATTGCCCTTAGAATCCTGGCAGCTGAGTTACAGCAGTATGGTAGCTAAGAACATTGCTTTCTCTGTGAAAAATCTCCCAGACCTGAGACAGTGTGCATAGGTTGGGGTGAGTGAGCCAGACAGAGAAGGAAGGAAAGTTGGGTGCTATATTGATGCCACATACTTTATACATGCTACATCAGGAAAAAAAAGCAAACAAACACAAAACTTTAAAAATCAGAGTTATCCAAAAGTGGAATATGTTGCCCTGGGTGGTAGTGGCTTCCCCCTCATTAGAGGTCTTTAAATAGAGGCTACATAATCAGACTGTTGAAGAGAACATTCTTGGTCACCTATATGCACAAATAGATAGTTTCTGTGGATTTTTTCCATCTTTGAGATTGTGTGACTCTGTTGTGCACTTACTGTCTTGTAAGCATGAGTGGCCATCCTTTGTAAAAGTGTTATGTCCAGACAGGGCATTCAGTTCAATTCTACTCAAAAAAACAATTTACTATAACTTTTACATCACTATACTTAGCATTGGGGAGAAATATTTAAGGATGAAAAGGGTAAAAAAAAACCCCACCCAACTCCTTTGCTATCAGTTCTCTGTTAAAATTATCCTTCTCTTACCATTGGTGATGTAACCTGAGGACCCAACACCTCGTGCTTTGCCTGGCCTTTCATGGTCAAGGTGAAATATAAAGAGCTGACCCCCACCCCTCTCCAGTGTTCTCTTTCTTTTGCTTATTGTGTCCCTGTACCTTCAATTGACTCTTAGAAAATCTCCAAATATAGCTTCAAACCAAATATGAGGGTGAAAAGGTTCACCACACAAAATATAATCCCTCAAAGTAACATTACATTATTGGGTATGAAACAGCTTATGTTTCACAGAAAATGAAGCAACTCCAAAGAATTCCCTAAAGCCTACCAACTATATAGAAAATGGATAAAAAATTTACAATAGCCCATAAGTAAACAATACAGTTCTTCTCCCTCTCCAGTGTTTGCCACTTTTCATGGCATTCTCAGGTCCTCTGGATTCATAGTGCCATATTGCATTTGGATTTTCTTTGGAAGGGAAATAGATTGGGGCTACTGATCCTAATACTCCAGCAATACCATTGACATAGCTCCTGCACATCATCCTACTTATAAAGAAAAGCCAAGGAGTTATTAAGACGGTACAGATCCCTAGGATAGGGGACTGCTTCTTCAGCAGTTCTCCATATATGTTGATCTTCTAGGAGGATTATGCACAATAGGCTAAGACAATCAGTCTTAGTGGTGGGTAAAAAGGAGGTTGTATATGACTTAATGGGAAATGACTAACCAGAATATCATAGCTTTTTTGCCTAAAGAGAGATACTTTCTTGTTGTCATGCCCCTACTAGGACATAACACAAATCATGTGAGCTTAGAATTTTGGGGGAGTAGGTTGCACTAAGAGATGAGTTTAAGAAGGGAGTACTTTCTGGGCATGGAGGACAACCTGTCCAGGGACACAGAGGTAGAAGAGAAGATGCTGAATCTGAGGAACAACAAATACACTTGCTTGGTTGGAATATAAAGTATTGAAGCAAAGTGATGTGAGATAAGCCTGGAAAGCTAAGCTGGAGCTAATTTATAAAGAGCCTTACATGCCAAGCAAAGGAATTTATATTTTATTCTAAAAAGCAGTATGAGACATGTGGATACAAAACCAAATTAATCCACACTCACAAAGCTTATATTCAGTTGTGTGTGTATGGGAAGAGAGACACAATACATACACAAACAAGAAAGCAGAGAGGTTTTCAAGAGTGGGAGAACAGTAACCACTGAGATATCAGGAGAGGCGATGACAGGGGTGGCAACTGAGCTGAGCCATGAAGGGATCTAAGGATTCTCTGAGATGGAGATAAGGAGTCAGCAGACTTTCATAATGGCAGAGAGTCTGTGCAACATGTCCCATTTTGGAAAAAAGCTCTAATGATTAAGAAATTCTTCTGTACTTTAAGCTGAAATCCCTCTCCCTGTAACTTTTGTCGACTCTTCCTAGTTTTGCCCTCCAGGGCCAAGCAGAACAAGTTTAATCTTCCACATGACAACTTTCAAATATTTAAAGATTGCCAAGGCTCATCAAACCTTCTGGCTATTACCTACTTCTGCTGATTCAGCTAGAAGAAATCCACAATGTATCTCTAGTGACCTTGATAGCCTAGATAGCAATATGGAAAACTTAGGGGAGGGGGCAGTCTGGGTGGTGATTGGGAAATGAAGAGCTGTCTATGTACAACAGATATATATTGAAGATGGGTTTGTTTGTTTTTGTTTGTTTGTTTTGCTGTATCATATCTTAAAATTTTGGGAATGACAAACTCCTATCAAAGGAGAGCATCTCATGAAGACCAGAGGAACATGGTTAGCAAGAGAATTACCCCACTGGACAAATGGGCTTAAAATGGAAATTGTTCAGGAGAGAGATGCCAACCAGGGTGATATACAACAGAAACTATTATGGCAGCCTTCTAGCATCCCTGCAACACTAGTCAGTTGGGTTTTGGTGATATTGCTAACTGAGTTAGCAGGCTGGCCAATGCTGCAAAATTGGTTATATGAATTTAATAAATATAAGTGGTTACTAGGATTAGATCATCATGATGACAAAGAGGCAAGAGGGTGAGTGGCTCTCCTTTCTGTTCAAGAACCATGACAAGACAAGATACATTGAAACCAGTCAGAAATACAAGTACCCCATTTGTTGGAAATGCTTCAGCATAAATGAACGCTAAAGAAAGTGAACCATTAGTGCACAGAAGATGGACTGAATGATGAGTATTTTACTTTTGTGCTGGTCCTATATTGTAACAAAGTTGGAAACAAAAACTCATCACTTATAGGCAATGGCTTCATACCGATTCGTTTTAAATGATACCTTTCACTCCAAGTCACACAAAAACATATTATTGGCCAATGCAATATAATCATAAAAAACTTCATTCTTAAAATGTAAGTTAGGTAAAATGGAAGAGCTATTAAAATCTGACAAGAGTAAAATTGAAGATGCTGAGGTCATTGAAAATATTCACTTAATATAAACTCCAGACATTATTTCTAACAATGACATGGATGACTAAATAAGCACCAATAACTCAACTGATTTTGAAAAGTAGATAGCATATTTTGGGTTTAATTCTCAGGATATAAAACACTTCCCTTTTGAGTTGGACAACAGAAATCCAAATGTCAGATCAGTTATAACAGAACAGAATATCAAAAGGTGTTATCTGCTATAACCATAATGAATGAACACATTTTCCCATGGTGTTTAACAGAAAATGTAGAAACATTTCTAGATCTACACATAGCTGTATATAACAGTTTCTATGGCAAGGACCATGGAGGGAAATGGTCTATTAAAGGATAATCCTAAAGACAGGCATCAAGCATAAAACAGAGATGACTGGAAAAAATACTTCAAACAATTCTTTGAAGTTGCAAAAAAGCTAGAAACTAAGGAGGTGTCCATTAATTTGGGGAATGGCTGAACAAATTTTGGTATATGAATGTAATGGAGTACACTGTACTGTAGGAACTGATGAATAAGGTGGTTTCAGAGAAACAATATGATCTGATGCATAGCCATAAGCAGAAAAAGAAATATAATTTAGATGATAGAAACAATATTGAAAAAGGTGAACAACTATGAAAGACTTAAGGATTCTAATCAATCCCATTACCAACAACGATTCTAAGAGACTGATGATGAAGCGTGTTAGCTACTTCCTGAGAATTAATGTACTTAAGATGAAGAGTGAAACACATTTTTTTTTAACATGGCCAATGAGGAAATTTGTTTTGCTTGAATGCATATATTGGTTACAAGGGTCCCATCTTACAAATTTTAGGGAGAAGGAAGGGAAAGAAAATAAATGATTGTGAATTGAAATTTTAAAGGTCTATGGAAGGACATTAAAATTATATACATATTGAACTAGGTCATACTGTAGGAAACTTGATATCAGTCTTGCCCAGTTAAAGGGACAGGAATCCAGAAAACAGAAGAATCTCAGAAATTCCAGGTTCTGGTAGTCAGGAATTGGAACTAAAGTTTTAAAGTTAAGGCAATAGGAGTTAACACAATGTAAAGAACAAAATATGCAGTTCAACATCAATCATAAAGAGATCAGGGGCAAGAGAGAAGTCCTGAAGGAAGATGTGTAACTTTCTTGTCTGCTTTGTGATCATAAGAATTGCTACTTAAGTATCAAATCATTGTCAATTGTTTAGCCCTTTGGGCAAACCATTTATTCTTAAGAACAATATTTTAATGAATGTCATCATACTAGCTGTGAGGTGATACAGTGGATAAAGCACCGGGCCCAAAGTCAGGAAGAGCTGAGTTCGAATCTGACCTTAGACACTTTCTAGCTTTGTGACTCTGGACAAAGCACTTAACCGTTAGCTGCATCAGTTTCCCAAAATGTAAAATGAGGATAATAACAGCACCTACATTGCAGGGTCATTGTGAGGATCAAATGAGATAATAATTGTAAAGTGCTTAGCACAGTCGTAGGAACATATTGAGCAATATGTAAATACTTATTCCCTTCTCTTCTCTTCTCTTCCCTTCTTTCTCTACCAAATACTCTTTCCCTCCAAGCTACATGGAAGGAGAAAACTTAAAAAAAAACCTTTAAAAAATCCAGAGATTTAGTAAAGGAATAAAAATCACATGAGAACAGGATGAGGGATATGTGATCGCAGTGGTCCCTCTGTTACTGGAGGTGTGGGATCACAGTATGCTTTCAATTATACTACAGAGCTTATATACTACTGCTGCTTTTATTCAACTGAAAAAGCAGTTATTTTTATCTATCTTTATAATGTTTTCTTTGACATCAAATATTTTAAAAAGGAAGACAATTATTAGTCCTGGGCCATACCTCACTTAAAAAGATGAGAATGATATTATCATCAATGTACAATAACCACAAAATAACATTTATATAATGCTATAAATTTTGCAAACTACTTTATATATATTTTCTCATTTGATATTTGAAACTGCTTTGTAAAGTAGTATAAGTACCAGGAAGGACAATAGATATGACATAGAAAGTACAATTATGGAAGAGGTATCCAGTAAAATCCAGAACAATTTAGGGAAGATGATCTGGAATACTGACATTGTCTCAGATCTCCATAGAACAGGGGTTATTAATGTGGAATCTATGGACTTCTAAAGGATTTATAGGTAGATGTTACAGGGCTCATAATGGTAGATAAGAAGAAAAATACGTCTTTATTTTCATCAAACTTTAACAGAAATTTAGTATTTCCTTCAATTATTTAAAAATATGATTTTGAGAAGGAATTTGTAGACCTCACCAGAAAGACATGATGAGTCCATGACAAAAAAATAAAAAGTAAAAACTCATATTAAGAAGGAATACAGAGCTCAGGTAGTAAGCAAAGAAAATGGATTTGAGATTCTGAGGTTCTGATTAAATCTGACATCACCAAGAAGAACTAGAGCAAAACATTTATACATCTTGGACCAGTTTGGAAGGCATACTTGTCATTGTCCTCTCCATTGTCAGGTCCTCCTGACACGAGGACCAGTGTATAGAGCTCTGGCCTTGGAGTCAGGAGGACCTGAGTTCAAATCAAGCCTCAGACACATAATGCTTTCTAGCTGTGTGACCCTGGGCAAGTCACTTAACCCAATTGCCTAGACTCCTTCCAAATATATACATATATGGTTTGTCATATCCTTCTCCACATCATTTTACAGATGAGAAAACTTAGGTAAACAGGGTTAAACGACTTGCCCAGAGTCGTACAGCTAGTGTCTGGAGCTAGATTTGATCTCATGAAGATGAATTTTCCTGATTCCCAGTCTGTGCTCTATGCACAGCACCATCTAACTGTCCTTGTATTCATATACCACAGTTCAATTAAGCATCCCATGCTCAATAAATGGACCTACCAAAAAAAAGCGTTACTTAAAATTATTCTTCATTGTGCCATTGTGTCTCATTCTACCCCATTCTTCTTTTACCCCACCTTGGGGTCATAGCTAGCAAGTCTATTACCCAAGGCAAGCAGCACAAAGAGCATCTTCAAATCATCTTTTTTATACACATACTCTTAGGACTGATGAGACACCTTAGGGAAAGACATTGGACTTTGGGCTATATAACACCCTGGGCAGGAATGCCATGGGGTATCATTGCCTTGATAGGAGACAGCTACAATGAGATTATTAGAAGCAGAAGCCATCTCTGGGAGTGGCAATATGACATGCAGTATCTAAGGAAGACATCACCAGTTTTATGATTGGGGATGGGGTGAGGGAGAAAATTTCTCATCTTGTCATTTCCCAATTTAACAAGTTATTTTTGCTAAGGAAGTCATAGCCACTGATGTGGTATAAGTGCTTTTAGCACCCTCTAAATTATATTTCCCTGAGGCACTCATTAATCTGATCACTGGCTTTGCCCCCCGTGAATGTTGTGATGTTCTTCCTGTCTGTCTTACATCTAACTTCAGATCTGCCATTGACACATTGTAGGATGTGCTCTCTTGTGTGTCAGCAGGCACAAGGTATCTGTAATTAGCCATATTGGCCCTACATCACCAGCTATGGCTTTTATGAACTGGGATGCTCTAACTAGATGGGAGCAGTTTGAATTAATTTTATCTCTAGTTAGTTTGAACTGAAACCTAGCTATGGAGCAAGGAGCATATATGGACCACTTTATGGTTCCAGGGAACAACTGCTCAAACTCCTATGAAATTTCCTTGCAGGGTTCTTTTACCTTCCTTTGGGATACTTTTATTTGAAAGTGCCTGAGTATGTTATTTTTTTAATCACAATAATTGTTTTATATGACTCTTCTGATTCATTGCGCTAGATGTGGGAATTACTTCAGGATGGTTCATCCCTAGAATATGGCACTGGGAGGGTATATCTTGTTCAAAGGAACAGGTCTAAAAGAATAGGAAGGAGAGTGGCACTGGATGTCCAGAGTGTATACATCCGCATCCTTGGTGGGGCAATAAGAAGCCATTTGGGTGATTTTTTTTGGGGGGGGATTGATATAGCCAAGAATGGCAATGGACACTAATGTTCATCTAATTCAATCCCCTCATTTGATAGAAAAGAATGAGGCCTAGAGAAGTTATGTGACTTGTCTAAGCTCAAAAAAGTAGCAAGAAAGAAAACCAGGATTTGGCCCATTGTCTTCTGACTTCAAATCCAGTGATGTTTCCATTTATCCATTCAGACTGTGAACTTAGTCTTACAAATGTACCGAAGACCAACTTTACCTATACCACAAGTCTGCATGGGATATACATCTTTTGTGACATTTGCCACCAATTGGCATTGGAAGGTTGGAAAAGTGATCTCACTGATTTCACATCTATTTAAAAAATGTAGATTGGACTAGAGGGCTTTGTTAGCTCCAACAATTCTATTGTTCTGTGTTCTAACTTCATATGCTCTAGATCCTAAAATTCTAAGACAACTTTCAGTTCTAATTGATTCTATGTTTGATTTTGCAGCACACATTAGGAGTAGAATGGGGAATAGTGCAAAGGTATCAGACTTGTGGTCTGTGGTCGAAAGTGCAAGCAATAGACTGCACAATCCAACATAGACAATGTTAATTTTGATTTCCTAAGTCAATATATCATATGCAATGATATGTTACTACTTGAGTTTTACACCTCTGGTTTAGTGAATGTCGCAGATTTGGAACTATAAAGACATGTTTACACTCCACCCCCCAACCAGTTCTGACATTTATTAATTAGGTAACCCAAAGAAAGCCACCTAACTTCTTTGAATCTTAAATTGGAATCTCATCTGAAAATGAGATAATAATACCCATGTTACTCAAAAGAGAAGAAATTGGTTTAAAGCTGAAATAGGATAATATATGAAAGTTTCTTTGCAAATTTGGAAGCATGATATAAATGCCAGCTATTATGATGTTTCATAGTGGCAAAACAGTTTGAGAAATAAGATCCAGTTTGTATCAATTTTTCCAACTCTCACTACAAGATAGTTTCTTATCTTATATCTCATTTTGAAAGCTCTGGCTTCTTCTGTAATGGGCTCCTGCTGATGAATTCACTAACAAAAGGACCTGTATCAATAAATGGAGACAGAAGGAGAACAGAAGTTGGATTCTATTATGCAGCCACGTGCCCTGGGACCCAAGGTGGTATGCGGATGAAGGACATTATTTCCTTTCTTCTTTTATCTGCATCTTCGAGTCTCAGCACAGCCGGTGTGGGGCTCTAAACAGATCTTGGTATCATAAACAAAGGCCTCTGCCTTCTGTGGAAGAATAGAAATGAGTTGGTTTGATGGGCAGGAAATGAAAAAAAATGACTTCCCACAAAATGTCCACCTGAACAGAAACCAGAGGAGCTAAAACTAAACATATGAAGGCACAATTATATTTCCATTAAATGTTTTCATCCTTTTCCATGAGGCTACAGTAGCTTGACAACTTGAAGAGACTCAATGAAATATGAACATATTTTGATTGGAAAAATTGAGACTTCTTAATGAAAACAGTAAGATTATTGTAATTAAGGGGTCTGCCAACATAGCCACTATTTTAGTAATGGAGAAGAAGATTCAGATCTAAGAGAGAAAGTTGAATGTCTGCAGATAAAATCGATAGAAGTGGAAAAAAAACATTAAAGTCAAATAAAAGTGATAGTTATTGTGATTTATTTGTGCTTGAATGTCTCTCTCACACCTCAAATACATCTTGTCCAAAACTGAATGCCTCCTCTCCCCTCTCCCCATGCTAACTTCTCTTCCAGATCCCTCTATTTTTATTGAGGGTCCTACTATACTACCAGTTTTAAAAACTATAAATTTTCCTAGACTCTCTCTTCTCCTTATCTGCTTACATTGGTCCATTCCCAACTCTTGACTATTCTGCTTCCAGAATATGTCTTATATCTGTCCTCTTCTCTCATGAAACTTGTTCAGATCTCATCACCTTTTCTCTGGACTATTCTTATGGCCTCCTTTCTTCAACTCCATCCTCATCTCTCTTTAATCCACCCTTTACAAAGCTTCCACTATAACCTTCCTAGAGCATACATCAGATTGTGTCACTCTCTTTTCTAAAAACTTTCAATGTTCTCTATTGCTGCTAGGAAAGTAAAAATTCTTTATCCTGGAATTTAAGGCCATTTGCAGTTGGCCTCCAAGATGATTTCCAGTTTCATTTCAAAGTACTTTCTTCATATATTCTACATTGTAGTCAAATCGGACTATAACTTCACTCCAATTATTTTTTTACCTTCATATTCACATTGGCCATTTCTTGGCCTCTGTGGGGCAGGTGAGATGTCCTAGCTGAAGCAACAAGGTGTACTGAAGAAAAGAAAGGAGGTAAAGTTGGTACACAAGTAGGTCAGGCCACTGTTACTATGTTTAGTATTCCCTTTCCTTAGACTGCAGTGGAATCAGCTCAAGATCTAGTGCCCAAGACTCCTGGGAATTGCAATGCCCACAAAATGATCAGTTCTACTTGTAGCCTGCCCCTTATAACCATCAACAAATCTTCTGGAATGGGAGTCTACCATTCCTTCCCCACAAAACATGAACCACTGCCCAAATGTCACTGATAGGTAAATAAGACCAAGAGCCATGGGAATAGCATCTCCCTCTTAGCCCAATTCCTGCTACAAGTCCATCCCCCAACACCTATCATTTGAGAAGGCTACCTTGTGGAGATACAACCTGTTACTTGCCTCTATAAATGCCATAGCCACTGCCTCCTCAGTATTTACAGCTGCAAAAAGACCTTAGAAAAGAAAGTTTTTGTTATCAATGTCTTTGGCAACATCATATGGTTCTACATCAAAACCAGATATGATCCTATTAGTAGTAATGACATCAAAGAAGATGCATTACTAACTGCTTTGCTATTGCACTCTAAGGACCATGGATCTTTCCATGTGGCTTGCAGCTCAATCCTCATATCTTCCCTATTAGAAAGTGAGTCTCTTGAGAGTAGGAACTGCTTCTTTTTCTGTTGGTGTTCCCAGTACTTAGCATAATGCTTTGCCCATAATAAGTTCTTAATAAATGATTTTTCATTTATAAATTAATAAAACTGGAATGTTCAATGAATAAATGGCTGAATGAATTAAACTTGATTCCATGCCTCTCCTAAACAAAAAATGGTTGAAGAAATGAAGATTCTTTAATTCTCTTGCAATTCATGATACAGGTTTAAACCTTAGCTCTTCCATTTTGTCCTTTACAATTCATTCTTCAGTCTTAGTTTCCTCGTCTGTAAAACAAAGAGACAGCTAAGAAGTATGGTGGATAGAGTACCAGATTGATAAATGCCTCCTCAGGTATATTTTTGGGAGAGATATCTTTCCCTCCCCGTTGTGCTTCTGAATTTTTTGGCCTTCAACACCATGCCCCATGAAGAGTATTTTCACTTCCCTCTTCCCCTTTCAGCTCTCTTTTATACATCATCTTCTCCAATTTGAATGTAAGCGGGCATTACCTTTCATTTTGCTTATATTTGTATCCTTAGAGTTTAACACAATGCTTGGAATATATTAAGTGTTGATTAAATACTTGCTGCCTTGCCTTGCCTTGAAATGAGTAAGTACTTCTTCTTTTTCTCTGCCTTTGTCTCTTTTTTTCTCTGCTTCTATCTTATTCTAAATATTCCCTCTCTTTCTTCCTGTCTTCTTTCTGTATGCCTGTCTGTGTCTCTGTCTGTCTGTGTCTCTGTCTATTCCTCTCTCCCTCTCTCTCTACATTTCATTCTTAAAGTACATTGTTTGCCTATTTTACATTATATTTATCTACATATGTATCATACTGTCAATGGCCCTGGACTAGAAGTTGGAAGATTAGGGCCCAAATCCTGGCTCTGCTTTTTAGTAGCTTAATGACCACAGGCCAGGCACTTTACCTGAGTTTTCTATTTCTCGTGTGTAATTCAACTCAATTTAGCAAACATTTACTAAGTGCCTGCAGTAAGCAAGACATTGATCCTCGGACTGTTATTCCCTGATCAAAAACCTTTAGGAGCTCTTTATTACCTATATAATCTTTTTTAGCCCAGCACTGAAGGCTCTCTCCAATTTGTCTCTTACTGTTTCTAGCCTTATTTCATTCTCCACCCTTTCATGAACTCTGTGTTTCAGACAAACTGGACTGCTCTTTCTTCTCTGAATGCACATAAGTTGTCCACTGTGATTGAACTGTGCACTCCCTCATATTTATCTTTCTTCAGGATTCAACTCTTTCCTATTAATATATCATTACTATTCCTTGAATAGTAGACTGTAACTTTTGAGCCATACTGTGCACTTAGCTCATTCCTTCATTTTTAACATACTCTGCCTCCTCAATTTTCCTTGGATTAGACTTATTTATGTAAATTTTCTCTTTTACCTCCCTGCCCCTAACCTTGTGAAAGTGCCTTATGGGCAAAAACTGTTTAAGTTGAATTTTGTGTTCCTAAAACCTAATACAGTACCTTGCACATTACTACCCCCCTCCACTTTTAGTCTAGACTCCTGATTTCATCGAGGAAGGAAAATCCCAGTGTGGAAATTTCCTTCTGTGAACCAGGTCAGCTTCTCCTCTGTAACTATCTTATTGGCTTGCTTGGGTCACAAAGAAGTGATGTGATTTGCATATGGTCACACACCTGCTTCTTATCAGGGATGAGTGCTAGTTTTCATGATTCTAGCCACTTTCTGCTTGAACCTAATGTGTAATTCAGAAATGGTTGTTGCCTTAAATCACAACATTGTGAAGAAAGCACTTTGCAGATTTAAAAGCACCACAAAAATGGGAGCTTTTAGAAAGCTCAATAAGCTGCAGAAAAGTAGGAAGGAACTAGAGCTTCCTTAGCTTTACATGCCTCCTTGGATTTGCCCCTTACTGCTAGTGCCTTCCCTCTGTTGGGTATTTCCCATTTCACCTGTCTATATCTTGTTGGCACATTGTTATCTGTATGCTGTCTCTCCTTTTAGGATGTGAGCTCCTTGAGGACAGGGGCTGACTTTTGCTTTTTGTTTTTTTTGTATGCCCAGCACAGTGCCTTGCACATAGTAGGCACTTAACAAACACTTGTGTTGTTAACTAGTACCTAGTGTCTGATAGAGAAACACACATGTAAAGGTACTAATAATGGTTGATTTGACTTGTGGAATGTTGATTTATTGAACAAGGTAGTCATTGCTCCATAACCTTATTAGAAGTGAGAATACATAGCAGGTCCTCTGGGCCTCTTGCACTTTCATTCAATTAATGGTCACTTATTGAGTGCCTACTATGTGCTATGTGCTGTCCTAGTAATAACCGACATTTGTAGAGTTCTTTAACATTTGTAAAATTGTTTGCACACTTTATTTTCTGTCATTTTCACAACAACCATGTAAGGTAAATGCTGTAGTTAGAAATTATCTCCATCTCGTAACTAAGGAAAGGAAGGACCAGAGAGGTTAAGTGACTTGCCTTTAGTCACACAGGGGCAACTAGATGGGCACAATGGATAGAGTGCTGGGTCTGGAGTCAGGAAGACTCATCTTCCTGTGTTCAAATCTGGCTTCAGACACTTACTAGCTGGGTGGCCCTGGGCTAGTAACTTAACCGTGTTTGTCATAGTTCCTCATCTGTAAAAGTTATCTGGAGAAGGAAATGGCAAACCACTCCAGTATTTTTGCCAAGAAACACCAAATGGGGTCAAGAAGAGTCAGACATGACTGAAAATGACTGCCTGCCCAATAGCTACGTAGGGAAGGAATGTTTGAGTTAGGATATGGACCCACATCTGTCCTGATTCCAAGTTCAGTGCTCTGTCTACTATGCCATGCTTCCTTCCAAGTCAGTCACATTTTTGGGGGGAGTGAGAGTGAGGGATGGGACAGTGATTGAGTGAATGGAAAACTGGATCTGGAGTCAGAAAGACCTGAATTCAAATCCCGTCTCAGAAAATTACTAGCTGTGTGACCTTAGAAAAGTCACTTAGCTTTTCTTTTGATTTAAGTTCTTCATCTGTAAAATGGGAATAATAACAGCCCCTACCTTGTTGTGACTATAAAGTAAGGTAATATTTGAAAAACTCTTTGTGAACCTTAAAGTGTAATATAAATGCTAGCAGCATCATTGTCATTGTAGATAACCCATTGCACCTACCACATATCTTTCAGTTGCCCTCTGGTCACATGCAATTATGAATCTTTTGAAGTGGATCATCACCAAGAGAATATTGCTTCAATAAAACTTGTTTCTTAAGTAATAGAAAATGCTTTATGTGCATTATATCATTTGATTCCCATAACAACTTTGGTATATATGTAGTGAAAATATTACTGACTCCATCTTAGAGATGGCAAAACTGAAGATGCTTAGAGATGTGGAGTGATTTGTCTAAGGTCACATAGCTAGCAAATGTCACAGCTAGGATTTGAAGCCAGCTACGAGGCCAGTACTCTCTCCTGTACAATAATAACATCAACAGAATAATAAAAATATAATCATAGAGTCTGGGATTGAAAGAGAACTTGGGCAAAATCTTTTGCCCCTGAAGGTGTTTTGTTGATTCCTACATAATATAGTCATTTCTGGGGGTGAGGTTGGGAGGAACCCTTCCCTTACCTCTCCATACTAAATTGTTCATTCTGGCAAAGAAAACTAAGAAAAAAATCTGATATGTTAATCATATTTGATAGTATATGTATAACATTCTCCTTCAGCAGTCTCTGCCCTTGTGGAGAGAAGTAGTCTTCGTTATTTCTCCTGTGGAATCTTCATTGGTTCTTCAGTTACCCAGATTTTGGCATTAAGTAATCTTTTTATTCACACCATCAGTTCATAGCCTATATTCCTCTTTTGCTTCTGCTTATTTCTTTACTTTGCATCCATTCATAAAAATCTTTCCTCATTATTTTTTTAGCTGTACAGTATTCATATGTCAGTTTTTTCCTGTCATTCTCTAATCAAAAGATATATATATATATGTATATATAGATATAGATATAGATATAGATATAGATAGATAGATAGATAGATAGATATTTCATTTCCATTACTTTGCCACTAAAGACTTCTCATAGATACATTTAGTATATAAAAGACCCTTGTTTCTGTCTTTGACCTCCTTGGGTAAATTCTTAATAATGAAATTGTTGAGTCAGAGGGTATGAAAAGTTTGCTCACTCTTCCTACATAATTACAAAATGACAACCACTCTAGTTGGATCAGTTCACAACTCCACTAAACATTAAAATATTTACTTTCCCTTAAGCTTTAGAACATTTCTGTTCCCAGTTGTTATTTTTGTTATTTATATTAGTGTGTCAAGCTCAAATAGAAACGGCAGCCATTAAACATTAAACATATTGACTTAGCCCATATAATAACATTATCTTTGTTTTATTATATTTTTATTTATTTTGTTAAATATTTCTCAATTACATTTTAATCTGATTTGGACTAAAGTTGGGAGTGTTGTGGCTGCATATGAACTGTGGGTCTTGTGTTTGACACATCTGGTTTCTATGATTAATTATACTAATTATTTTTCTAATGTCAAACCATCCCTATATCTCAGATATGAATCTAACTTGGTCTTAGTGAACTCTATTTCTGGATACATTAATGTAGTTTAGTTAGGTATTGATCTACTTTTTTGCATCAATTTTAAGGAGTGTGATTGCTCTACACTTCTCTTTCCCTGCCTTCTCCGTCCCTAGTTTGAGTATTGGGAATGTGTTTGTCTCATAAAAAAGTATGATATAGTTCTTTCTGCCTTTATTTTGGGGAGTAATTTTTATAATACATGCATTAATTATTTTTAAATGCTTGATAAAATTTGCTTTTAAATCCATCTGTCCCAGTTTCCCTTGACCCCCATGCCCTTTTGGCGGTCATTTATATGATGCAATACCTTCTTTCATTTATTTTTTGAGGTTAGATTAAGATCTCTTTCTTGTTTTGTTCCTTTCCATTTTAAAGGAAGGAATTAAATGAGGAAAAGAAAAAAAAGATTCTCATATAAGTGCCTGTCTCTACATAAGAACCTCAGGGACCCGTTGGACTGTTTTTTTTCCCCTTTTCCTTTAGAATGCAAAGTGAAAAGGAGCCACAGTTATTACTAACAGAAGGTATTCTTTGGTTGAAAGATGGAGCTATGCAAAACAAATTCATTTGATGTAAATTTTCTTTCCTCCATACAAGAGGAAGTGTGAAAAGAACAGCAAGTGTAGGGAGAAGATTAAAATGTAGCCAGAACAGTGTGCATTCCCGAAATGTACTATTTCACCTCCCATTCAGACTTTCTGAGAACAAGAGAAAGAAGGAAAAGGCTCAGAAAAAGCTTAGTGTATGATTGAGGGGCAAGCAATTTCTGAAAAAATAGGATGTGAAATGTGTTGCAGCTACTTTAGAAATAATAGGAGTAATAGCAAGAATTCTTTAGATTTGCAGAATATTTGAATCCATCAATAAGCATTTATAAAGCAACTACTATGTGCCAACTACTATTCTATGCACATGAGGATAAAAATATGATAAATGAAACAATCCCTGCTCACAAGGAAGCGATAGTCATTGAATCCTCTGACAACCCAAGGAAGGGCAATTATTTATCTATCTATAGTCTATCTATCTATCTATCTATCTATCTATCTATCTATCTATCTTTCTATCTACTATCTATCTATCTATTTATGTATTCACTTATTCACTCATTCATTCACTTATTTATTTATTCATTTATTTATTTATTCATTCATTCATTCATCTATTTATCTATTCATTCATTTATTCATTCATTCATTCATTCATTTTTTGACCCAATCATTTTTTAGTATTAGATCATTTAGTTTCCAATTATTTTTTAGTCTGTCTTTCCATGGCCTTTTATTACATATAATTTTTATTGCGTCATGATCTGAAAAGGATGCATTTAATATTTCTGCCTTTCTGCATTGGATTGTGAGGTTTTTATGCCCTAGTACATCGTCAATTTTTGTGTATGTGCCATGTACTGCCGAGAAAAAAGTATATTCCTTTCTATCCCCATTCAGTTTTCTCCAGAGGTCTATCATACTTAACTTTTCTAATGTTCTATTCACCTCCTTAACTTCTTTCTTGTTTATTTTGTGGTTAGACTTATCTAGTGCCAAGAGGGGGAGGTTCAGATCCCCCACTAGTATAGTTTTGCTGTCTATTTCTTCCTGTAACTCCCTGAACTTCCGTAAGAACTTGGATGTTATACCATTTGGTGCATATATGTTTAGTAATGACATTACTTCATTGTCTATGGTGCCTTTTAGCAGAATGTAGTTTCCTTCCTTATCTCTTTTGATTAGATCTCTTTTTGCTTTTGCTTTGTCTGAGATGAGAATTGCTACCCCTGCTTTTTTTAACTTTAGCTGACACATAATATGTTCTGCTCCAGCCTTTTACCTTTACCCTGTATGTGTCACTATTTTTCAAATGTGCTTCCTGTAAACAGCATATTGTAGGACTATGGTTTTTAATCCATTCTGCAATCTGTTTCCATTTTATGGTAGAGTTCATCCCATTCACATTCACAGCTATGATTACTATTGTGTCTTTTTCTCCATCTTTTTTCCCCCTTTTTATGCTTTTCTTTCTCCTTTTTCCTTTCCCCCCTTCACTAGTGTTTTGCTTTTGACCACCGCCTCCTTCAGTCCCCTCCCCCTTTTATTATCCCTTTCCCTTTTCTTCCCCTTTACTCTTACTGCTTCTTTCCTCCCTTCTTCCCCCTCAACCTTTTCTTTCCCCTTTTCCCTCCTACTGCCCATAGGGCAAGTTAGATTTCTATACCTAACTGATTATGTTATGGCCTTCTTGAGCCAAATCTGATGAGAGTAAGGTTCAAACAATGCTCCACCCCCCCCTTCTTTCCCTCTGCTATAACAGGACTTTGTGTGTTTTCCTTTAATGTAATTTACCCTTGTCTGCCTCCTCCTTCCTTAGTACATTTTCTAACATCAGATTGATCCACTTATTCAGATCCATTTAACCCACTTGATCAGATTTTTTTTTATCATTACACCAAAGTCAACTAATATCCACCCTTTTTGTGTATACTCCTTTAACAAGGTGTAATAACAATACAGTTCTCAAGGGTTGCAAGTGTCATATTCCCTTGTAGGGGTTTAAACAGCCCCCCCCATTAACAAGATATTGTATCCTTTTGTCCCCACTTACCTATTTAAGTCCTTCTTGAGTCCTGTATTTGAAGATCAATTTTTTTGTTGAGCTCCGGTCTTTTTATCAGGAAAGTTTGGAAGTCTCATATTTGTTGAATATCCACCTCCTCCCTTGAAAAATGATGCTCATTTTTGCTGGGTAATTGATCCTTGGCTGCATTCCAATCTCCTTTGCCTTATTTAAATTGTTTCTTTCTGGCTGCTTGCAGCACGTCTCTTTCATCTGGTAATTTTGGAATTTTGCTATAATATTCCTTGGTGTTGTCAATTTGGGATCTCTTTCAGGTGGTGATTGGTGGATTCTTTCTATGGTTATTTTCCCTTCTGGTTCTAGGACTTCTGGTCAGTTTTCCTTTATGATTTCCTGAAAGATACTGTCCAGGCTCTTTTCTTCATCATGATTTTCAGGTAGTCCAATAATTTTTAAATTGTCTCTCCTGAGTCGATATTCCAGGTTGGCTGTTTTACTGATGAGGTATTTTACATTTTCATCTATTTTTTCATTTTTTTGTTTCTGTTTGACTGATTCTTGCTCTCTCATAGAGGCATTAGTTTCCATTTGGCCAATTCTAGTTTTTAACAGATTGGTTTCTTCTGTTAGTTTTTGTACTTCCTTCTTCAACTGGCCAATTGTGTTTTTTAGGGACTTGTTTTCTTCAGTGTACTCTTCTGTTAGTTTTTGTCCTTCCTTCTTCAATTGGCCAATTGTGTTTTTTAGGGACTTGTTTTCTTCAGTGTATTTTTTTTCCAATTCACCAATTGTGTTTTTGAAGGACTCTTCTACCTCTCTCATTTGGCTATTAAAATCCTTGTTGAGCTATTCTAAGAAGGCTTTTTGGGCTTCATACCAGTTCATATTCCCTTTTGTTGTTGCAGATGTGGGTTTATTGACAATGTTGTGGTCTCCAGAATTTCTGTCTTGATCTTCACTCTTCTCATAATATGAATCTATGGTACGTTTCTTTTTACTCATGGTGTTTCTTTATTCCCTGGCCTTTAAAGAGATTGAGCTGTCCTGCTGGGGAACAGAGGGTACTGACCCAAACCTCTTGTGTTGGGAGCCTAGGTCTTGGTCACTGGCTTTGTGTGCTGGGGCCTCTTATGCTGGCAATAGGATACTGTAGGTTTCTGGCAGCTTACCTCATGTTGGGCTGGAATCAGTAAGGGTGGAACTTTCAGGCAATTCCAGGTTCCCTGCTTTTCCTTTCCTTGAGCTTTCTTCAGTTCCTTTTAGATGGGTGCTGCAGGGTGTTTATCTGCCTGGGGCCCCCTGCAGTGTTGTCTCCCTCATTTCTGCTAATGCACTGGGAGATTCCTTTGGGGTCGAGAGCCCAGGCACCTGGCAGTTTCTGAACTGGTTTCCACCGGTCTCTGCCCCTCCTACCCTCACTGAGGCACTCAGAGGTCCAGGTGTTGGTGTTTGCCCATTCTACCACCTGGGCTTCAGGATTTCTTCACAATTGGAGGCTGCAGGGCTCGAACAGCTCACCTGATATTTGGTTGGGATCAGTAAGGTCAGGGCTTTTGGTAGCCTTTAGCTAGTTTTCTTCACCTCCTTTCAGATGAATGCTGCAGGGTACTTATCCACCTGGGGCCCCTTGTAGTTCTGCCTCCCTTATTTTTGCTGAGGCACTGGGAGACCCGTTTGCTGGGCTGCTACACTGCTGCTCCCTGTCTTTCTTCTAGTTCTGGTGTTCCAGGGTTTTTTTCTTGGGGTGATATTTTCTGGGTTTTCAGAGGTTGGTAGGGGAGAGTGAGAGTGACTACTTTTTCACTCCACCATCTTGGCTCCTGCAAACAAAAGTCCACCCATCCTTTTTTTTAAACAAATAAAGATTATAGACTTCACAATATGAAAGCTAGAGTGTGCTGGTGGCACTTAGCATTATTAGACTATTATAGTGAACATTTACACTTTGGAAATCAGCAAATTCTAAAAATCAAGGCTGATTTATTGTTTTATTGATTGTCTAGACTGAAAGTGATTGAGAAATTGTTAATAATGCAGAAAAAGCTTAAAGGCATATCAGGAATACTTTCTTTTTTCTAGAAAGTTGATTGTTAAATATTTATCAGCACTGGGAAAATATATATAGTAGAGCACTTTTAAACTTGAAGTGAGGTGAGATAGAGAAGCAAAAGTACATTATAGGCATGGGTATAAGACTAATATTCAGAGCTGATATCCAAAAAGAGATAAACATATACCTGTTTCTCAAAATGGTAGTTTCTTTATTGTTTAAGAGAAGAGTGGCAGATTGACAGTTATTCCTTATTGGGTACTCTTCTGTTCTCCATTCTCTTATACCAATATCTTGTTTATCATACTGTGTTTGAGGACAAGGAGAGAAGTCATTACTATCAGTGATTAAATGGAACTGAAAGCTGCACCTTTTCAGTGATCCTGAAAGAGAAAATTGCAATACAAATAAGTAAGGGAATACACTTTAGCTTTTCATCTAGTGGGGCAGGTAAATTAGGTCAAAGAGGTGGGAAAGACCCCCATAAGAGAATAATTAAAAATTATTATAGTCTTCTTACTCTCATCCGTCCTTTCCCAAGATAACTGGACAAAATTTAACAAGTGTTCTCCCTTAACTTAAAAATAAGGCTAAATCTCTAATAAGAATTTGGATAATGATGGGACTGAATAGATTGGATGAGATCCAGTGAAATTGGGTAATATATAGGAATTTATTGGTAGATGTCCTTCCTCATTCAACCTTTTCCATATATATATATATATATATATATATATATATTATATATATATATATATATATATATATTTTTTTTTGGGCCACAGTTCAATCCATAGGCAAAGCCCCATTATTATGTGATATTGATTTATCCTGCTACTTTTACTCTTCCATTTATTCTTGTGAGTCCCAAGACATTGGTTCTTTTTTTATCCAGGATGCTTTTGAGCTTTATAGTGAGAGCAAGGGCGACAGGGGGAGGTGTTAAATAAAACAAACAAAGAAACAAAAAACAAACAAAAAACAAAAAAGGATGCAATTCCAAGTGAGAGTGAACATATTCCTTTATAGGAATAAGTAACATTGGCTGTGACTATTAAATGATGTTTAGTAGCTTTTGGATTGCCAGTTTCTAAGCTGTCATTCTGCCTTTTTTTCCCCCACTTTCATGTCAGAAATCTGTGCTTAGGTCTTTACGACAACTGATTTGATCTGATCACTCCTAATACCAACATAGTAATCAATCTGTCTTACAGAGTCGACCCTCATCATTTGTGGATTCTGTAGTTTGGTACTCACCAAATTTATTTGAAACCCTAAAATCAACACTCATGGCGCTTTCACAGTCATTTGTAGATATGCACAAGTGGCGAAAACATTGGAGTTGCCCAGTATGCATGCTGCCAGCTGAGGCCAAACAAGGTGAAGCTCTGCCTTTCTGTTTCAGCTCTGATACTGTAAACAAGTCTTTTTCACAGTCTGTTTAGTTTCTATTTTTTCACATTTTTTTGGTGCTTTTTGTTGGTGATTTCACTCTTTAAAATGTCCTCCATGCATAGTACTGAAGTGCTATCTAGTGTTCCAAAGCACAAGAAGAGCTATGATGTGCCTTAAGGAGAAAACACATGTGTTAGGTAAGCTTCAATCAGGCGTGAGTTATACAGCAGTTGGCTCTGAGTTCAATGTTAATGAATCTGGTACATCCAGAAAAAGGAAGAGGAAATTCATCAATCTGTACGTGAGGCCATTCTGGAAGGTGCTAAAGCAAATGTTGTGACCAGAGGCTTGCAGGAACCTAACTGCATATTTTCCCTAGGAGCAATGGTTCTACATTTGCTAATTCAGTGTTTGAGGCAACTTTGTAGCACGTAACTATTAAGAATGATGAGAATCAACTGTACTTTTAACAGTCAGGTAGAACACTTAAAGAACACTTAAGACCAGAATTTCGTCAAGACTCAGAAAGGCAAACCCATTGAAAACTGCACATCTATATGTCATCAGCCAGCTTGGAAGAGAGCGGGATTTTTTTTTTTTTTGGTGAGGCAATCAGGGTTAAGTGACTTGCTCAGGGTCACACAGCTAGTAAGTGTTATGTGTCTGAGGTCAGATTTGAACTCAGGTCCTCCTGACTCCAGGGCTGGTGCTCTATCCACTGAGCCACCTAGCTGCCCTGAAGACAGCCAGCTTTAAGGAACTCCCTAGATCTTCTGCCAGAGATGGATGCACCATAGCAGCATACACGTAATTATGGAAAACTTCTGAGGACAAAACAATGTCCATATGTAGCTTGTCTTTGAATGAATGGCAGTTTTCTTACTTATGTACAGCTTGGATGATAGAACTATATACTCTGAAGTTGATAGTGAAAGATAAAAGAGCTGAGATGAGTTAAAAAGCCACACCAATCTCACTGAAAGTTGCTAAGGAGAACAGTGTGATTCACGTACCATCGGCAAACTCATTTTTCTTGACCTCTCTCCAGAATATGAGGTAGTGCACCATACTGGACAAAGAACAGCTCCTGCCCCTAATCCCAGGCAGCTACTGACTTCCTTCCCCTTTCTACAGCAACAGCCATGGAGGATAGATCAACAGAAATCTTTTGACATTCCCAATCAGAGGTGAGAAATAGAAGAGGGAAAGAGAAAAGGAAAGGTACAGTTCAGAAGGTAAGATATCTCCAGCTACAAGGGGAGAGGTTGTGTGACCCCCGTCCCCCATCCTCTTTTTTTTTTAAGATAAGGATGTGACAGTTCAGAGAGATGAAAAAAAAAACCAAGTTTGCACAATGAGCTAGTGGCAAAACTGAGACCAAAACTAAAGGCACCTAACTCTTAATAAAGTGTTCATTCTGTATTGTCCAAACACGTGAGTTTTGCTGATTGAGACTCTTAATGCACAAGTAAATACGGAGGCTCTCAAAAGGACAATGTTTTAGCCTCCCATAGTCACCACACAGTTATGTAGAATTTGGATTAGGGACAAACGCACCCTAAGCACCCAGCCAATTTACTAGGGACAGCAACTATTTAACTGGGGAAGACTATAAAAGAGGTGTAATCAAGTGTTTGCACTTTTTTCCCACCAGAAGTGTGAAGTCCTTAAATCAATTTGATAGAATTATAGTGTAGCTAGACATATAATGGCTAAAGAATCAGCATCCATACCCTTAGTGGCCTTTACACCTGAGCTGGTAGTCAATCAAGGGAAAGTGATCTCTGCCAAATTATGGAATAAAAACACAGATATTGAAAGAGAATTACTCTTCACTTTTCTCCTTGTACTTATTCCATAGGGCAGCAAGGTCAGGAGTAAAGGATTTCTCTCTAATCTACCTACATGTTCCAACCCCAAAATGGAATTTTCCTGGAGGGTACCTCCATTTAATAGGAGATACTGAACCTGGTAGAGAACAGTCCCAGAGAGTTCAACTGCAGCGTCATGTTGAACTGTGAAAAGGAGCACTTCCATGTAGGCATAGCCAATTCTTCACTCAGAAATTCTGCTGCCTGGGGGGAATAGTGTCAGGGTATGATAGTGAAAGAAAAGACATCCAGGCCCTACAGGTACAGAAATATCAGTCACCTTGATTATATATGCTCTACAAGTATGCCTTTCTACTCTATGTGTGTGTCTAATCTTCCCACTAACTGTACATTTATGTGTAAGAGTGCCACCGCTGTCCCATGCCCCACCTCCCAACATTATGGGGGATTGTTTTTTTCCACTATTCATGCTATGTCATTTCAGTAAATTTCCTTGACATCCTCTATGGTGCCAACACCGGTGGGGGCCACTGAACTATAGTTTTTGGCATGTTGATTCCCAGAGTACTCCTTGAACTAGCTACCCTCTAAGTTGATTTAGCTTATGAGTGAGAGTTTAGGGGTACATCAAAGGCAAGTGCTACATTGGGATGATACAATTATTAAGGTGACATCTGCAAATAGGAGCACTTAAGGAATCATGTATTAATAGATTTCCTCTTTTTATCTAGATTCAGCACAGGACACTTTCCATGGTACTAGAAGACAACTCTATAAAACATATCTCCCAAGGACAATGGAAAAATGCATTGTGGGCATATGCACATGCTAAGATTGTAGATTATTACTTAAGAGAAAGAAATGATCAAAAATTCATTATTGAGGACACATGTGACTGGAAAAGAAGATGATTCAGTCAGAAAGGAGAGAAAAATTCACGGAAAGATATATTCATATCCAAAGAAGACATTAATGTATGACTTTTTTGGATGACTTTTTAGAAAATATGGATAAGAACCACACAAGGTCAGAAAACATGTAGAATTTTCATAGTACATCTGTGGTTAGAGTATTCACACTGATGAAATTAGATAGACCCACCAAATATCAAAGCATTGTTGTCATGTTTGTTTTTGTTTTGAAAAATAAACCAAACCAACCAAAAAACAAAAAAACCAAATCCCTCTTGAAGGCCTATTTTCTGACCCATATAAATAAACCTTGATATTTCTGTTTTGATTTAGGCCTTGTCAAACTATTTTCACACACACATATATATACATACACATGTATATATATATACATTATATCTGTATATATATGTATATATGTATGTGTGTGTAATGTTGTGATCTCACCTTCCATTTTTAAAGTGGCAGAAATTTGTCATTCCTGGAAGGTAGACCTTGACTAGTACTTTAAGAAATCCAGTTGCTACCTGCTGAGGATCCATTATTAATATGCTAATATATATGTGTATATGCATTTTGGATTGTTAGTAATAAATACCCTCATTGCTCTATCAATAATATATCATGTGCAAATTAGTGTCTGGATTAATGTGGTGTTGCTGCGATGAGAAAAATTGCTCACATTTTATTATGTAATAAAATGCCTTTAATTGTTGGAGTTGAACAGTTTTATTACATACCATTACTTTTGGAAACAACCCCTGCCTTTTCATTGATCAGAAAATGTTATCAGTCACCACCAGATTGAAAACAAAACTAATGAATAACATTCCTAAAAGGAGGGAGCGCAATGAAATTAATTCAACGCAAGTAGGATGTAGAATTCAGAGAGTACCCTAATTAACGAGCAGGTGGAGTGGGGCAAGTTCACATTTTCAACTTTTTAAAGTTGATTGCTTTGTATTATGTACTTTGAAGTCTCACCTGGTGTTTTCATGGTCTGGAACATGGGCCAGTTTCATTTCATGAAAAGTAATTTTGATAAAATCATGCCTGGCACCTTCTTCTTCTTTTTCCTGGTGGTTTAATTAAGGAAGCTTTTGATGTTTTGCACTAGATGTGGTTGACTTTAGATCTAAGATAAATAATTCTTATTTGCAATAGAGAGTGCTTCTTTATAACAGTAGGGTCTTGTTTTGGGTGTTTTATGACATTTGATCCAGTTAGTGTGAGGAATTGTACTGCCATATGACATCTGCAAAAGGTGCAGATTTATCATCATATGATAAACTTTATTGTTCTCTTCACAACCTCAATTTAACTGAGACCTTAGATGAATCACTCAGCCCCTTTTGATTTTCATTTCCTTACCTGTTTAGAGGCAGTATTGTATAGTGGCTAGAGAGCAGTCCTTAGAGACAGGAAGATCTATATCCAAGTCTTCCCTGCAACCCATACTAGTTCTGTGACTCTGGATGAATCACTTAACCTCTCAGTGTTGTAGGCCACTCTTTATGAATATAAGTTGTGGAGATGGTGCCAAACTGTCTTGGTAAAGGGTACTTCCCCATAAGGGAGTTCCCTATATTAATGAAATCACAGGTACAGGTGCTATCTCTAGCTCTTCCTCACCTCACCTCACAAAAAAGGTAATCATACTTGAAGAAAGGTTTCCGTAAATCTGAAAACACTATTCTAATGTGAATTGTAATTTGGTGGTTATCTAGTTTGTCTTTCTACCTTGTTTGTGCCCTTGGAAAAGTCACATAGGTTCACTGGGTCTTAGTTTCTTCATCTACAAAATACGGGTAAGGATCATACCTTATGGTTCATGGTTTCTCCACTCAATCTTTGCAACCATCTCATGAGTTAAATAGTCTCGTATTACTATGTTCTTTGTACAGATAAGAGACTTGAGGCTTATTGAATTTAGGGTTTCACATTTTAGAGTCATCTTTGACTCATCTTCTATAAAACCAATCATTTGTCAAGTCTTGTGAATTCTATTTCTGAAATATCACTTGCATTTTTTCTACTCCCACTACAAATGTACTAGTTCAGCTCATTATCTCTCCTGAAATACTGCCATCACCTCCTGATTGTTTGTACTGTCAGTCCATCTGGCCTCTCCATCTCAATTTTCAACATACAAACTCTCCATTTGCTAGCATGTATAGGCTGGAGAACCTACATATGGTAGAAATGCTTTGCTCTGATGGCTTTCTCATATATTCTGATTCACTGAATTAGACTTCCTTGACCTAGCTGTTCCCTTATGATCGTAGCACCACGAAAACATCTTCTGGAAGTCTCCTGTGCTTTCTGCCAAGCCCTACCTGTGGCTCCATCTGTCTTTATCCCCCAAAGTTCCTCATTTTCATTGATATCCTGAAACCATTAAGATCCAGTTTATTTTGTGCCATCTCTTCCATGAAGTCTTCCCTGAAACAGGGTGAAAGTGTTAGAGCCTGAAAGGACTTTGGAGGTCATCTAATATAACTGCCTCATTTGTAAAAGGATCAAAGGGCAAAAATCTAATTTGTCTAAAGTCACATAATTAGCAAACTGCAGAGGTGTTTCTTTTTATCTGCCAAGCAGAAAGGATTAGAATCACCAATGACTCAAATGAGAAAAACTTTCGTCTGAGACCATCTCACTTTTTCCTTCAGCTTCCCTCCTCCCTTTACCCTGTGTATCTCAGTCTTGTCAGCTATGTGCGTTCTTTCTCTTTTGGAATGTTCTATATTACTCTGTATATCTCCTGTGCATTACCCATATTCTGACTAGAATTTCAAACTTCTGTATACTTGTCTTCTCCTTCTTACTAGATCATAAATTCATTGAGGGTAGAGATAGAATCTGGTTTTATATGTCCAGCACTAAGAATACTCAGTTAACAAGCATGTATTAAGCACTTACTATGTGCCAAGCACTATGCTAATTGCTGAGGTAAACAAAGTATAGTCCTTGCCTTCAAGGAGATTACACTCTAACAGAAGAGAAAACATGTAAAAAGCTTGGTATGTATGAGATATGTACAGAGTACAGGGAAGCCAATAGCAGAGGTGAAGGCACTGGCAGGTTGGGGGACCTAGAATAAGTTTCACAAGGTGAGATTTGATAACTATGCTCTGCAGGTAGTTTGTGCTTAATAGATGGGTTACTGAATTAAACCAGGCTGCTCAAGGTCACAGAGTGTGCAAAAGACATGAGTAGAGGCTCACAGAGGTGGAGTGGCTTACCCTGGGTCACACAGGTAGTAAGTATCTGAGGCTAGATTTGAACTCAAGTCTTGCTGACTCTAGGTCCAGTGCTTTATCTACGTGCCATCTAGCTGCCCAATACAGTAAGTAGCCAGGTTAAGCTGTTTGATATTGTTCAGTTGTTTTAGTCATGTCCAATTCTTTGTGATGCCATTTGGAGTTTTCTTGGCAAAGATACTGGAATGGTTTGCCATTTCCTCCTCCAGCTTATTTTTCAGATGGGGAAACTGAGGCAAATAAGATTAAGTGATTTGTCCAAGATCACACAGCTAGTAAGTGTTTGAGGCCAGACTTGAACTCATGAAGATGAGTCTTCCTGGCCCCAGGTGTGGCACTCTATCCACTGTACCACCTAGCTGCTTGACAACTCACTAACTTTTGCAAATTGATTGCAGTAGATTACCTCTCCTTCAAATGTCAGTAATAATGCAGTTGTGTGCCACGGTCAGTCAAAACTATACTGTTAGAGGCTTTCTGCTCAGGGATGTCTGATTCTTCTTACAATTACTGTTAAAGATCTCAGATGTATGGGGTAAATGATGTGGGATTTAATGGAGATACACGTGAGGGCTTACTTGTGGCTTTATAAGTGAAGGAGGAGAGAGGTATAATCATGTGGAAGTTTGTGGGAATGAGTTGGAGGGTCAGTAAATTGCAAACACAATATGAATCAACGTAGTATAGTGTAACATAGAAGCCAAAAAAGTGAATGCTTTCCTAGGCCACTCTGAGAGTCATTGCATCCAGAATGAAGGTGATAGACATTTAATCATTCTCTGCTCTGGTCAGAAAATATCATGATGATAGTATTAAGTTCCTGGTGCCACCTTTTAGGATAATTAAATAAGCTGAAACACATCTGAAAAAGGACAAACAAGATGGTGTGAGGACTACAAACCATGCAATCTGAAGATTGCTTGAAAAGACAGGGCATGTTTAACCTGGTTTAGAAAACACTGGAAGAGGAAGTTTCTCCACATTCCAATCCATCCCCCTCACAGCTGCCAATTTGATTTTCTTTAAGGTAAGGTCTAACCATGTAATGACCCTACTTAGCAAACTCTAACGCAATCTTAACTTCTAACATAGATTATTTCTAGGAAGATAGAAATCTCATAGAATCTTGAAGCTGGAAGAAACTTTAGACGCCATATAACCTGAATAAGAACTTACCCTATAACATTACCCAAATGTGGACACGCATAATTTTCATCTTCAAATATTTGAAGAGCTCTCATATGGCAGAGGTTTTAAACTTTTTTTTAATTTGACCTCATTATAGTACAGTGGAAAAAGTGTGCCTCAGAGAATCTGGATTCAAGTCTTGCTTTTCATGCTTAGTTCTTATGTGACATTGGGTGAGTCAACATCTCCCTTCCTGGGTCTCAGTTTGCTCATCTGGATAATGAGGGGGTTGTACTGGATGGCATCTGAGGTCTATTCCAGTTTTACCTCTAGCTTTAAATAAATGTCAGAAAGATTGATTTAAATCTAAGAAAAATTGACTAGAAATTAGAACTATTCAGGTGGAACATACTGCTTTGGTAGGTAGAGAGTTCATCATCATCATAAATCATCAATCATGTTAAGCACATGTTAAGCATGTACTATATGACAGACATTGTGGCTCTAGAGATAGAAGGACAAAAAGGAAACTCCTATCAAGAAGCTTAGATTGGAGCAGGGGAGATAGTAGACACATATACAAACCAAAATCAAGGTAGTTTAGGGAGGAGAGGGCATTGATGGAACTCAGGGAATCAGAAAATATTGCATATAGAAGGTGATGCTTGAGTTCAGTCTCAAGGAAGTAAGAGATTCCGTAAGATGGAGAAGAGAAGGGAGTCCATTCTAGGCATTGTATTCAACCAGTGCAAAAGCACGTAGACAGGAGATGAAATATCTCATATGAGGAACAAGAAGGCCAAATTGACTGGACCACAGAGGACAGGAAAGAGAAAAATGTATATAGTGAGGCTAGAAAAGTAAGTTAAAGCTTTGTAGCAAAGAACTTCAGTAGTCAAAGAAAGGAGCTTATATCTTATCCTAGAGGTGAATAGAGAGCTGCTAGAGTTTGTTGAGTGGGATCATTACATGGTTAGACCAGCTCTTAGGGAAATGACTTTGGCAGCTGTGTGAGGGATGGATGGAATGGGGAGAGACTTGAAGGAGGGTGGTCATTTAAGGGGCTATTGGAATAATCCAGGCAAGAGACAAGGAGGGCCTGAACTAAAGTGGTAGCCAGGTGAGGTGTTATACAGGCAAAATGATCAGATTTAGAAACTGATTGTTTCTTTTGGAGGGATGCTAAGAAGTAGAAGATAGATAATGCTGAGAGTGGAAGCCTAGAAGTTTCCATATGGAAATTGCATGTCCACATTTGGGGAATGTTATAGGGTGAATTCTTATTCAGGTTATATGGTATCTAAAGATTCTTCCAGCTTCAAGATTCTATGAGATTTCTATCTTCCTAGAAATAATCTGTGTTAGAAGTTAAGATTGTGTCACCTATGCCTTTCATTGTTCGTTCAGCCTTCTTTCCCAGGCCTAGAACTCAAGAGGTATCTGTGGGATGGTTTACAGTTTTAGTCATCTGGCATAAGGCCCTGCCTAGAGTTTGTATGACCAAGTTACTTTTTAGGCAATGATTTTTCTCTCTTTCCTTAAAATGAACAGACATTTATTGAATACTTCCTATATGTCAGGCACTGTGCCTTTAGAATATGTTTGAGTTTCTTCCTGGTGGAGATCACAAGACAGAGCCCACATCCACACAACTCCTGCTAGGTCTGCCATCAATACGAGAGTTGTAATTAGTCAACACCACCACCCCTCTTGGCCTTGAGAGAGTCAGTTAAGCATGAATCTGAATGTAGGTTAAATAGTTATTGTCCAGCTATACTTGGAATTAGGCTCCATATATTTAATCCCATACCTTGTCAGTGAGTGTCCATTTAGCGCCAAGATCTCTGATTCCTGACAAGGACAGCCAATGAGTTACTCTGCCTGTGAGTCTTTGGCTGGCAAAGGCAATGGGGTTTCTGACTGCTGCTGTCATTTTGATATATACCCATCCCCAGGCCAGTCAAGCTGCCATCTGCATGTAGCATCAGAGGCTTCTTGGGGGTCTGCTAATGGATCACCAAATTGCAGGATTTCAAGCTGGAAGTGACCTTAGCAATAAACTAGCCCAACCCCTTTATTATACTGATGAGGAATCTGGCTAAGAAAGGTTAAGTGACTGACTTCCTCAATGTCAGACAAATCGTAAGTAGCAAAATTGAGATTGGAAACCAGGTCCTTTGACTGCAAATATGATGTTCCTTCCTTTATAGCGTGATAGTATATAATAGGCAGTTAACTATGCCTCTCAGAATCTTGGTTTCATTCAATGGACAGACCAGATGACAAGGGCCAGGGAAGTTTTTCCAGCAAGAGGAATCAGTAGTATGAGAAATCACTTTGTATGGTAGAAAGAACATAAGACTTGGAAGCAGATAACCTGGTTTGATGTGACACAAGAGGGAAGGAAGGAAGGAAGGAAAGAAATAATTAAAGAAGGGTGGTAGGAAGGGAAGAAGGAAGTAAAGAAGGAAGAAAGGAAGGAAAGAAAGAAGGAAAGAAGGAAGGAAGTAAAGAAACAAGCATTTATTAAATGACATCTACATGCCAGACAGTATGTTAAGCATTTTACACGTATTGCCCCATTTATTCCTAACAACAATCCTGGGAAGTAGGTACTATTTATCCCCATTTTACAGATGAGGAAACTGAGACAAACAGAGCTTGAGTGACTTGTCACACAGCTAGTATATCTGAGCCTCATATGCCTTCTTCCTCTATAAAATGGGATAATAATACTTGCACAGTATTACCTGCCTCCCAGGATGACTGTGAGAATCGAGGGAATGATGCTTAAAGTGTTTTGTAACTGAAAAGTGCTATGTTGATGCCAGTTATTATTCTCATTCGCCTTGTGTAGTTGTAATCCAGAATCATTTGCTAATCAGGAATTTTTTTTTGTTATTGTTGTTTGTTTGAGAGAGTGATTTTATAACTATGATTTCATCACTGTGGACAGTTCCTGGTGTGGAAATGCTCTCTACTGGAAGTAGATATGGAAATGATCTGTAAAACCTTAAGAGAGTTACCTGTGACCTGGAGAGGTGAAGTGGTTGGTCTGTGGTCACACAGCTAGTGTCTATTAGAGGCAGGTTCTCCTAGTTTTTCCAAGGCTGGCCCTTTATTAATACTGCCATGATGTTTCTCACGATGGTAATGCAAATAAAATAAAGGAAAAACAAAAACAAAAACCTGTTAACAAGAAAATTTACAGAAAAAAAATTCCCTCAAAATGTTTCTAGGGAGTAGGCAATAGATATTCATTTGAATTAAATTCAGCAAATATGTGTGTAAAGCCCTAAGCTTGGTGGGGATTGAGGGGAAGAGACAAAGTTAAGAAAAGGCAGAGTCCCTGTTCCATGGAACTTACCTTCAGTGAGATACATATACTGCAGTATTGTATTATAGCTTAGATAAGGGTAAGTGTATGAGTAACATATGATCACTGAGGAGGGAGGGACTTTTAAGTGATTTTTAAATCCCCCATAATGACAAGCTGCATGTAATAGGCCTCAAGTGCATTTGTATTCAAAAGCTTCTCTTTTTGGAGGCACAAACAGAGCTCAGCTGAGAAGCCATGTCTGCCCAGCAGATGTCTCCTAATGACCTAGAGGCCAGCAGCAGACTGGCAGGAAGCTCCACATGAATGCAAAACAGGAGATGATCAAAGGCCACTCCCACTCATCCATATGGTGTTTAATATGCCAAATTTTCAACCAAAATTGGCATCGGACTCATGGGAAGATTGAAAAATCACTAAATCTAAGAATTGAAAGTAAGACTAGAATGCATTAATTCCAGCCTGTACTTGAAGCATGAATCTCCTCTACGATACCTGTGCCATGTCCCTGATAATACACAGCCTTCACTTGACCCAAGAATAGGTGTAGTACCTTCCCTTTTCAGATTGCTCAAATTGCTAGGAAATACTTGGCTCATATTGAGATGAAATCTGCTTCTCTGCAATTCAACAAATAAAGATATATACATGCATATATACATACATACATATGTATATATGTATTGCAGATGTAGGTATGTGCATATATACATACATCTCATGCCATATACAATGAACTAAATTAAAATGGTATCTGCCCTTCAGGAGATTACATTTTTAAAAGTAACAATAATAGTAATGAGGATTCTAATGAGAGATAGTGTGGATTACAAATGAATGCATGCATTAATAAAGTAATGAGAAATTATTCATTGGACATTAATTATGTAACAAGCTCTGTGTTAAGTGCTGAGGATACAAGTTTAAAAGTGAAGATAGTTCCTGTCCTTAAGGACCTTACATGCTATTAGGAGGAGACAAAACATGTAGGGGAATAGTGGCAAGGGAAAGAGATTTTGGTTTGAAAAGTTATAAGGATGGTGAAAAGAGCCACAGGGTAGAAGATTTACACACTTTTTTTTGAGCAATGACAAAGTCAATTTTATTATGATTCCAGAACTGGAAAGGCCATGCAGAAGGAAGGTATGGCTATTAGCTAGGCAACTATTGAGAAGGTGGCCAGTGAGTCAAGTAATGCATTGTAGGAACCAGACTAGCAGATAGAGGCTCAGCTTTGGATTCAGCATGGCCTGATCCACTGAGTCTTGCCTCTCATCCATGTTTTTTTTTTTTAGAGTGAAAAAATGTACTTCAGTTTGTTCATCAGTTCTTTCTGTAGAGATGGATAGCATTTTTCACCATGAGTCTACTGGAATTGTTTTAGAGCATTGTATTGATCAGAGCAGCCAGCTCTTTCACAGTTGATCATTACAGTATTGCCTTTAGCATATACAATGATCTCCCGGTTCTGCTTACCTCACTCTGCATCAATTCATATGGGTCTTCCCAGGTGTTTTTGAAACAATCCTGCTCAGTGTTTCTTATAGAACAATATTATTCCATCACAGTCATATACCACAACTTGTTTAGCCATTCCCTAATTGATGGGTATCTCTTCAGTTTCCAGTTCTTTGTCACCACAAAAAGAGCTGCTATAAATATTTCTGTACAAAAACATCTCTTTCCTTTTTGTCTGGTCTCTTTAGGATCAAATACTATTGGTATTGGTAATTGGTAATGGTATTGCTGGGTCAAAGAGTTCCAAATTGTTCTCCGGTATGGTTGGACCAGTTCACAATTCCACCAGAAGTGCATTAGTGTACCTATTCTTCCACATCCCTTCTGACATTTGTCATTTTCCTTTTCTGTCATAGAACATCTTTACTCCAAAACCCATCCTTCTTCTAAACTTCCCTATTTCTGTCTAAGGTGCTACCATTCTTCTCGTCTCACAGATTCTTAATCTTGGCATTATCCTTGACTCTTCCTAACCTCAGATATCCAGTCAGTTAACAAATATTGTCATTTCTACCTCCTCATTTTTCACATCTGATCTCTTTCTGCATTTCTAGCCTCATCTTATACTGCCAACTTTCATGTATTCTATATCCTTAATAAATTCTTCCATTCTCCATCTTCCTTCACACCCATTCTCTTATTGTACTTTTCTTTTTCTGCCTTGATACTTTTTCATAACATAACAGATTTTGACCTGGAAGGAACCTTGGAAGTCATAAAGACAACCCCCTGCAGGCACAGACAATTTAAGTGACTTGCCCAAGGACACAGAGTTTGAACTTGGCAGAGCTGGAATTCAGACACAAGTCCTCTGACTTCAAATCCATTGTTTTCTCCACTGTACCATACTTCTTCCCTAATTGATTCCTATCAGTTTTTCCCCTACCATCAGTCTTCATCTGTTGAAGTCCCACTTTTCCTTTGAGGCCCAGTATAAGTCTGTCCATCAAGCCTTTCCTGAAACCTCCCAGCTGAAATGACCTTTCCCCACTCCCATTGTTTATAGAACAGTTATAACACTCTCCCTAGAATCATAGTTATTTGTGGATATGTCATCTTCCCCCACTGGTTTTTAAGCCCTCACAGGGACCTGCCATTTGCCTGTCATTGTGCTTAGTATCACATTCTTAAAAATATATATATTTATTTATTTTTCATAAATTTATTTATTTTTAGTTTTCAATATTTACTTCCACAAGATTTTGAGTTCCAGATTTTCATCCTGTCTCCAAGATGGCATGCATTCTGAATATCTCTTCCCCTAGTCTGCCCTCTCTTCTATCTCTTCTCCCCTTGTCTTATCCCCTTCCCCTTCTATTTTCCTGTGGGACAGGATAGATTTCTGTACCTCATTTCCTGTATTTCTTATTTCCCAGTTGTGAAATGTGAAAACAGTTTTTAACATGTGTTTTTAAAACTTTGGGTTCCAAATTTTCTCCCTTCCTCCCTCTCCACCCACCCTCACTGAAAAGGCAAGCAACTCAATATAGGTTAAACATATGCAGTTATATAAAACACTTTCATAGTAGACATGTGAAATACTAACTCTATTTCCCTTAATCCTATCCTGCCCTCCCATTTATTCTATTCTTTCTTTTGACCCTGTCCCTTCTCAGAAGTATTTGCTTCTGATTACCCCCTTTCCCAATATGCCTTCCTTTCTATCATCCCCCTGCTCTCTTGTCCCCTCCCCCACTTTTCTGTAGGGCAAGACAGATTTCCATACCCCATTGAGTGCATATGTTATTCTTTCCTTAAGCCAAATCCTATGAGAATAAGACTCACTCACTCCCTCTCACCTTCCTCTGTTTCCCTTCCAATGTAAGGCCTTTTCTTTTCTGTTTTTTTTGTGAGATAATTTACTCCCTTCCACCTCTCCCTTTCTGCTTCTCCCAGTATAATCCTCTCTCATACCTTAATTTTATTCTCCAGATATGACCCCTTCATCTTCAAATCAGCCTGTGCCTCTATCTATCTATCTATCTATCTATCTATCTATCTATCTATCTATCTATCTACATATGTATAATTTTTTCCCTCCAACTACCCTAATACTAACAAAGGTCTCATGAGTTATAAATATCATCTTTTCATGCAGGAATGTAAACAGTTCAACCTTAATAAGTCTCTTAGGATTTCTCTTTCCTGTTTACCTTTCATGTTCCACTTGAATCTTATATTTGAAAGTCAAATTTTCTATTCAGCTCTGGTCTTTTCATCAAAAATTCTTGAAAGTCCTTTATTTCACTGAATAGCCATTTTTTCCCCTGAACGATTATACTCAGTTTTGCTGGGTAGGTTATTCTTGGTTGAAACCCTATCTCCTTTGCCCTCCGGAATATTATATTCCATGCCCTGCAGCCCTTTAATGTAGAAG
Source organism: Phascolarctos cinereus (assembly GCF_003287225.1). NCBI lineage: Eukaryota > Metazoa > Chordata > Mammalia > Diprotodontia > Phascolarctidae > Phascolarctos > Phascolarctos cinereus. The sequence goes on along the minus strand of NW_027556098.1, from coordinate 325,866,742 downwards.
CTGCTAAATCTTGTGTTATCCTGATTGTGTTTCCACATACTTGAATTGTTTCTTTCTGGCTGCTTGTAATATTTTCTCCTTGACCTGGGAACTCTGGAATTTCGCTACAATATTCCTAGGAGTTTTCCTTTGGGGATCTCTTTCAGGAGATCAGTGGGTTCTTTCAGTTTTTGTTTTGCCCTCTGATTCTAAAATATCCTTGATAATTTCTTGAAAGATGATGTCTAGGCTCTTTTTTTGATCATGGCTCCACCATGCCAGTGTTCCTCCTCACCTCAGGACCACCACCCAGAACTGTGACCCAGATCAAGCACGGGCAAAGCAAGAGATTCTTGCCTCAGCACTGGCAAAGAGATCCTTGCAATCCCCCTCTGATCAGCCACTCGATTCCCCCTCAGTCTGTGGGCCAGAAGCTCAGGACGCAGCCACCACCCCTGGGCCCGCACTCTGCGCTCTGCCCTCTGGAACTGGTTATGGTATCTAGCTCCTCTCTTACCTCAGATACAGACTTTTCCCACTGACCTTATAAGTTGTCTTTGGCATTCCTGGTTGAGAAGTCTGGAATCTGTCACAGTTCCCCCAATTCAGTCCTCTGAGGCCTGCTCCAGGTTTGCCCCAGCCTGGCTGGGAGAGGAGCACAGATATACCTTTCTGATCAACCATCCAGGCTGTCTTGGGCTGTAAATTTGTTTCACTTTGTCTTTTTGTGGGTTCTGCTGCTTTAGAATTTGTCTAGAGCCATTTATTACTGGTATTTGAAGGGTTTGGGTGACAGCTCAAGCAAGTCACTGCTTTCACTGGGTCATCTTGGCTCCACCCCCCTACATCTTGGCTCCACCCCCACTCATTCATATACATTGTGTAACCCTGGGCAAATTGCTTAACCTCTTAGTGTCTGAGGTAATTCTTAAAGACTTTAAGTTGCAGGATAGTTGACTATCTGTATTAATAGCTGGAACATTGTACCAGTGAAATCAAAGGTCTAGACCAATAATGGCTGCAACAACAATAATTGAAATATAGTGCATTGAGGTTTGAGCAACATGAGGCTCTGGAAGGGCAAAGAATTTCCACATGGTTGCACAAGTAATGTGTCAGCGGTGGGATTTGACTTTAGGTTTCTCCTTGTTTCAAATACAATAGTCTTTCCTATACTGGAATTTTAGTCTCCCTTCTCCACTCAGTCACTGTTCCTAGCTTCACCCTCTGGGAGGTTGGCAGAATAAGTCAACTAAATTCATTTTAACAAACACACAAGGTTTGAAGGGGGAATATATTGTAATCCTCAGTTTCAGCAGCAACTGTGAGTTACTTTCTAAGGCATGAGCTTGAGCTGTATCTGTTCCCCCCAGTGGCCCTGATTTTACTTTTTTGCTTTGTTTTTGTGGAAAGGCATATAAGCAGTGAAAAGGCTCAAACTTCAAGTATACTACTGGTTCAAAGGAAGAATTGTTTAAACCAAGGGGATAAATGTACCTGGATATGCTACTACTAAAATTATTCACTTACACACATAGTGCATCATAGTTTACAAAATGTCTTCATACTTATTATACCATTAAAAATAGCACCTTTTTGAGCCAAGAACTACCAGCCCCAATTTAAAGACCTGTAGGATGAGACTCAGAGGTAAAGTGACTTACTAAAGTTAGAACTAAGAGTCCTGACTAAACCATTCAAATCCTCTGCTTGAAAGTTAATAGTTTTGTAACAACGTGCAAATCACTTTATCTCTCTGAGCCCCAGTTTCCTCAAATAAAAAATGCAGAACATTGTACTCAACCTCACAGGACTGTTGGGAAGCACTTAATTTGTAAGTCTCAAAGCGGCACCTAAAAGTGTTCAGCTGTTACATCTTATCATCTCTCCAACCAAAAGGGGTGAAGGGAAGTTTCTCAAGGGCATAGAATTAAGTAAGGGTGAAACCAGGACTAGAACCCAGATCAAACACAAGTGTGATAATGTCACATTCCTACTCAATAATATTCCACTAGCTTCCTACTACTTCCATGGTCACATGTAAATTCTTATGTTTGGCATTTGAAACTCTTCAAAACTTTCCTCCAACCTACCTTTTCAGTCTTATACATTAGACCCTTTCACATATTTGACTGTCCAAACAAACTGGCCTTCTTCTTGTTCCACATATGTGACATGCTGTCTCTCATTGCCATGCCTTTAGTCAGGCTACCCCTCCCCCTCCTTTCCTGGAATGTATTCTCTTCTTCCCTTTATTCCTTAGAATCTATATTTTCCTTTATATCATAATTCAAATACCAGCTTCTACATAAAACCTTTCCTCATTCCTTCCCTTCAGCTGCTGGCAGATCCCCAAATTAAATTTTATTTTATGTGTATAAAATGCATTTATACTCATGTATATGTTCTTGAGATAGGGACAAGATTTGTGATTTTATTAACATAAGAGGCTCCAAAATGAGGAATCTCTTACAACCAACGCATGTCAGCATCTTCTCTACAATGTGTAGACTTGAACAATTTGGAACGTTACTTAGAGACTTGAAAAATTAAATGACTATCCCATGACTATCCCAGAGTCACATAATGAGAATGTGTCAGACATAGCCCAGATCTTCCTGGCTGAGACTGGCACCTACACATGTACATATATACACTTACAGACATACATATACACATGTACATACATACTTATATGTGTGTAATATATATCTGTATAAATATACACATTGTATCTCTCCACGGAACACAATTTCCTTGAGCCTAGGGAGGCTAGATGGTATCTTTATATTCCTAGCAGAGTGCCTGGGATGTAGTAGACACAATAAAGGATTGTTGATTGATTCTGAATCCAATGGTTTTTCCAATGCCCCTTAAAATTTGAGAGGAATGCAGTGGTTTCTATTTCACAGCTGAGGTATCCAGAAGCCTGAGAGGTGGTTCCAGTTTATACCCCATACCTGTAGTTCAGGTAAAGAAGAGCTAGAACTCCAATTTTCTGTCCCTGTCCAAGGTCCTGGTCAATGTCCTTTCTCTTTGCCACCTTGCCAGTGACTGGGTGACCCAGGGAAACACAAGAAAAATAAGCTCAGAATTAGGAGTATAAGCCCAGGCTTTGACATGAGATATGTTGAGTGGATAGAAGATGATTCCTTGTATTTCTTTGGAAGGCTGATTTTTATACAGACGTACACACACATGCATACATACACACACATACATACATACATACATACATACATACATACATACATCCTCTTGCTAAAATACAGAACCAGTGGAAACCAGATACCTTTAACCTCCTGTAGCTCTTTATTAAATAAATCTGTGCCAAATCACATAGTGCCTTACTGAGTCAAACTGACGGTAGAAGACACATGTGGCTTGTATTTTAGGAATTGAGAGGCAGTGCGATAGAGTTGTATACTTGCAACTACCTGCTTTGCAGAATTGTTGTGAGAGATTTGTTTATTTTCTTTCCTTTGGAAATGGTAAATTGGTATATAAATGTGAGGTATCATTTACTTGCTTATCTTAAGAGTCTTGTTGGCAAGAGGAAAACTGAGTTTTCTTTACATTCATAGGCTCAGAACCTAGAAGAAATGTCATTTAGTCGTTCAAGTTCAGATTCCCTGGCTTCATGCAGAAATGCATCTAACATAGAAAGCCCAGACTTTCTGAGTGTTGATTGGTTTAGCTAATTTTACCCTCTCTCCTTCCTCTTTGTATTTAAAAATAATTCTTGGTATAAAGGCTGATTCTTTGGACAGGAGATGGGAATGGGAAAAATCTAGATGATATACAAAGAAAAGACATCAATAAAAATCAATTAAATAAATAGATCATAAACCTATGATTTCATTGGTATAGAGAACTCTGGGATGAAGAAACTCCTAACACTGCCTAGTTAGAACTCCTCAACTTTTACTTAGTCTTAGAGTATTTCCCAGAGAACTGATAGGTTTAAGTGAGTCTGTTTAAAGTTGCACAGCCAAGAAGCATCAGAGGCAGAATTGGAACTCAGTTTTACCTTGTTCCAAGGTCAGCTCTGTCCACTATGCTGCAGTGCCTTATATTGATCTATCATATCTGTACTAGGTAATTTCAATCTAAAAATTCCCTGAAAGAGGAGCATTACATGAGCCAAGTAGAATAACAGACCGGTATTTTTTTGATTTGTGAATGAAGTTCAGAGGCTAATCCCAAGTCAATTTGTTTTGAATGATCCAATTCTGAGAAAGAAGAGCCTCAGGCTGTGTTTGTCCTGTTACTTGGCAAAGGAATTGGCAGGAGAACTTGGGACTTAGTGGTAAGGGCTAAGTATTTAAAACAAACATAAGGAATAGTAAGCTATTTAGCATTTTAAAGTATTGTCCTAGCCCATCCATATACTTGAGTTTTAAGGGCCTAAATCTTTATTTTGATAGCATTTGAGTTAATTTCATGGGGTGGTTTATGTTTGATAAATGGCTTGTCAAACTCCTCAAGATTATTCATGGGGCTCACAAAAGGGATCATTCTAAATCTTCCTGTTTCCTTTCCTTTATGGGTACCCACGGTAGAGCAGTATCTATCTTCATCTGTTTGCCATTAGGAAATTTATAGCACTGTTGTTAAATTCTAAAAGGTTAACATTTCTACATTTAAAACCCAGGAAGATATATTTTTAAATTAATTTCTAATTTATAGTGTGCTAAGAGCTCTTCACTACACATTTAATTTAGGGTTCATTGAATAGGCTCTTTTATTTTGAATACAGACAGATTATTAAAATTCATGTGCTATAATTTCATAGCTCATTGCTTGGCACAATTCCTAGTACTTCAAAGTTGAACTTTAAAAGTATGCTTTAATGAGCAATTATTATGTTGCAATCAGAAAGTACATTGTTGGCAAAATATGCAGTTTTATTGTTCTTAGTAACTAAATCACATGATTCAAGTTCATTGTGCCCATTTTGCCAATGGTAGAAACATGAATGATAGGTTTTGGTTTATGGTCAGTTAATTTACATTAAATTCAGTGAGTAGATTATGCCATTTAGTCCAAAACAATGTCTCTCATTTCATTTCTCCAAAACTCTGGCCATCTTCACTCTGCTTGTCTTGGCCAGTTTTATGGCCCATCACTAGGTTGAAATAACCATAGACCAATATGAGTCTAAATTTTGCTCATTTTTGTCCAGACCACTGAAACACAATTGAAATTGAATGGAGAAGAGATGTGGATAGAGTGTGAAAGCTATAAAATACTAGTATCAGGTATAAGCTTTGCAGGTTTTCTTTCCGTAATGGAGTTTTAATTATTCTACGCTTATTTCCTTTCCATTCTCTGGTGGTATATGGCCTCTGCTCCAAGATCAGGTTCATTACAACTGCTTTTGGATTTATTGACCCTGGATTTGATTGACCTCAGAATAACATTAGAATTTCCCTTTTGAACCATTTCTGCCTTCCCTCCACCCTTAGATGTATTCTATACCTTCAGACTTATTAATCACTTCTAATCATTTTTTATTCAGTCATTTTAGTCGCGTCTGATTCTTTGTGACTGCATGTGGGGTTTTCTTGGCAAAGACATTGGAATGTTTTGCCATTTCCTTATCCAGTTCATTTTATAGATAAGGATACTGATGCAAACAAGGTTAAGTGACTTGCCCAGGGTCACACAGCTACTAAGTGTTTGAAGTTGAATTTGAACTCAGGTTTTCCTGATTCCAGGTCCAGTACTCTACACCAACTAGCTGCTTTATTGTGAAATTAAGGTAATATAATAGAATGTTTGAAAGACAAATAGGAAACTAGATATTGTTACAACACCAGGAATTATATGGTTTAGCTACATTTTTTCAGGGAACACATGTAGGAAATTGTGTAATTGTTGGCCATAATTATTAATCTCATTACAAATGACCATTGTGCTAGTAGGAACTCATGTTGAAACCTCAGTTATTACTTCCCATACTCTCACCTAAGTTTCCTTCTCATTGGTAAATAAAGGTATTGGGTTAGATGATTTCTAGGACTTTTTTCCCCTGAAAATGTTGCTTATATTGAATATCTTTTATTTTTTGGCCTTCACAAGAATTTAAAGATTGGTTCCTTTAGTTGGAGAAAAATATTTGTTTCTGGATATTATGAAATACCACTGAGGACTGTAAAAAACATGTTTTTCTGAAACTCATACTGAAAAAAAATTAAATAGTGGGAGAAAAAGGCAATCTATCAGTTTTGATTTTAAATCATTAACTGCCAATAGGGAACAAAATAATAGTAATCTGAGTTATATTATGTTTTAAATAATAGCAGTCCTTATATTCTGTTTTAAATAATAGCAGTCCTTAAGAGTCTGAATTGATGAAAACTCATACAGAATGATGATATAAATAATAATAATCATTCAGAGTTCTATAATATCTTCTTCATATCAACTCTATGAGGTATTATTATCCCTGTTTTATAAATAAGGATACTGAGATTCACAGAAGTTCTTGCCCTAGGTCAAACAGCTAGGAAGACAGAATGTAAATCTAGCTTTTCTGGCTTCAGATCCAGTGCGGAGATAGTTGTCATAGGCTTCTTCATAAGATTCTATGAGTATGAGATGATCTGAAATAGTTATTATAGCTATGCTGACAATGGACTTTCATTGTCCATGAGATTCTAGTGCCTTCCTAATTGAAATATTCATAGATGGTTCAAGCTGGGCAAGACCTCAGCAATAATCTAAACTCCTTATTTCACAGATAAAGAAACTAAGCCCTCTAGAGAACAGATGACTTACACATGACTACTTAATGACAGAGCTGGGATTTGAACTCAGTTCTTTCAACTCCTTGTTCAATTATCTTTTTGCTACAGCATAAGTTGTAGGTATGATTATGGGTGGGAAGTCACTAAGCATGTAATCTCCCTTGGTAGCCCTTTCACTCTTCGTGCCATTTAAATCTATGAGCAGCTTAGCCAAGTGTGTGAGGACCCCGGGGCTACCATATACAAAGTTCTTTCAGGTTTAATTTCGCCTGACTGGCCTTGGTTATTGCAATCATCTTTTCTAAGCTGCTCAATTATCTTCTTTCTCTCTTTTATTTTCAAAAGAAATTAATGTCTAGTAAGCACTTGTGGACAATGAGGAAGCTGGAGGGAGTTCACAAAAAAACCCACACATGTTTCAGGGGAAGATGTACTTGAAAGATTAAGAGCACTATATAGGCAGAACTTGATTAAAGGATGAGCGGCATGCTGAAACCCTACAAAGGTCTTCAGAATTTAAAATTTAGGGTAGAAAATGGATGATATACAATGCTGTTAGAGGATATTTTATTCCATTCAATTAACTATTTACAAAGCCTTTTATGACCAAAGTCCTACAGGGATAAACAGATGAATAAGGTACAGGCCCTTCCTCAAGGAACTTGGTAACAGAGATATAGGTGGAGTTTTAGATCTCTGTTTCAGATAAAATCCTATGAGGGAAGTATCTTCACATGATGAAGACCTGATGGGACTTTCATTAACACATGACATCACCTCTAGAGATCTCCTAATTTCTGACTGTAGATAGAAAGGAGTGGGTTCCCTCAGTGGGATCCTATCCATCAGGGATCACAGATAATAAGGCAATACTACCTAGAGACAGTGATCAAAAACCTATGTTACTGAAAACAGATGAGACTGTACTTTCTAGGGCAAAGTAGTGTGAGTTTCCCCATGGCTGAAGAAATGATGTTCCAATGAAATGTCAGGCAATCTCAGGGCAAACACAGTGTGGAGTAGGTGTCAAAATAGAGGATGATCTAGGAAATTCTGGAAATAAACCAAAAAAAGATTCAACAGCTAGAATGAAAAAGAAGACATACAGATATGTGACAGCCAGTATTGGATGAGATGAAGTATTTTACAATAACTCTCCTTGGCAGTGTGCTGTAGTGGATGGAATCAAGGGACCTGGCTTTGAAATCCATGTCAGAGTCTAGTTATGTGAACATGGGCAATTTACAACTTCTCATCCTAACTTTCTTCATAGGTAGGATAGAGATAATAAGACTTTCACTACCCATCTCACAGGCTTGTGGTGAGGAAAGTACTTTGTAAGAGTTAAAATGTAATAGAGGTATGCTACCATGAAGCAGTTCAAAGATTTTGGCACACAGCTCACTAAAATGTAGAGAGAATTTAAGATCCTATGATGTTCATTGATTTAGAAAAGATATTTAACAGGAAGATGAAAACAAAGACTTAAAGACTGGTAAAACAAAATATCTCCTCTGTATTTGTAAAAATAATACAGAGTTCTATGAAAGATGTGATTACAGTGACAACCTTGTCTAATAATCTGCCACATATTTGCACTAAATGAATTACAAAACCAAACCAAACCTCAACTAAGGTACTAGCTATGGAAGACATCCTATATGAAAGTTAAATGGAAGAGATTTTCTTTCCTAATATTGGGGTTTTCTGGATTTCTCAGTTTGTAGACAACACTGTGCTCAACACACCACACACTGAAACATTGTAGGGCCTCCTTTAATTTATGGTCATTGAAAAGTGATCATCATAGCCATCAACAGATACCTACTATGTGACCTTGGGAAAGTTATTTCCCTTCTCTGAATCTCAGTTTTCCAACTCTAACACTGTGATGGCATTTATAGAGAATTAAATGAGAATCACAGAAGTATTTGACCAGCTATTCAGTGCTGAAGGTTTGGCACTTTGTAGAGAAGGGTCTGTGGAGTCCCACAAGGCTGAGAATATAATAGAGGGGAAAAGAAGAAATGGGAATAAGGCAGCACATACACTTTAAAATATTTATCTTATCTTAACTTTTAAATGTTTTTCCCAATTACTTGTAAAGTAATTTTTAACATTCATGTTTTAAAAAGTTTGAGTTCCAAATTCTTTCCTTCCATTTCCACGCTGAGAAAGAAAGCAATTTGATATAGATCATATATGTGCCATTTCCTTATTTGCCATGTTGCAAAGGAAAACACATACTAACACACACACACACACACACACACACACACACACACACCCCTCAAAAAATGAAGAAAAATTTTTAAAAAGTGTGCTTTAATCTGCATTCAAATGCATTAGTCCTTTCTCTGGAGGCAAACAGAAATTTTTTTAGGTGTCCTTCAGAATTGTCTTGGATCATTGTACTACTGTGAATAGCTGTCAATCACAGTTTATCATCATCCAATATTACTGTTATTGTGTACTATGTTCTCCTGGTTCTACTCACTTCACTTTGTATGAATTCATTCTGAAAGCATCCTGCTCTTCATTTTTTATAGCACAACAGTATTTCATGATAATTATATACCACAGCTTATTCAGCCATTGCCCAATTGATGGCCATCTTCTCATTTTCCAATTCTTTGCCATCACACAAAGAGCTGCTAAAAATACTGTTGTACATGTAGGTCCTTTTCCTTTTGTAAAACAAAAAACAAAAACAAAAACAAAAAACATTCTTTGGGATTCAAACCTGTTATACACAGTTTTATAGCCCTTTGGTCATAGTTGCAAATTGCTCCCCAAAATGGTTGACTTGGTTTACAACTTCATGAGTAGCATATTAATGTCTCAATTGTCCACATTCTCTTTAATATTTGTCATTTTCCTTTGCTGTCTTATTAGCTAATCTGATTGGTATGAGGTGGCATCTCAGATTTGATTTAATGTGCTCTTTTCTTTCCATGTGACGATTTATAGTTTTGATTTCTTTTGAAAACTGCCTGTTCATATCCTTTGACCATTTATCAATTCAGAGATGACCTGTATTCTTATAGATTTGACTCAATTTGTTATGTGTTTGAGAAATGAGACCTTTATCACTTGCTGTAAAATTTCTCCCATTCTCACACCAGTTTTCTGCTTTCCTTTTAATCTTGGCTGCGTTGGACCTGTGTAAAACCTTTTTAACTTAATGTAATAAAATCATCCATTTTACATTCTGTAACATTCTCTGTTTCTTGTTTGGTCATAAATTATCCCTTTATCCATAGATCTAAAAGGTAAGATATTCCATGCTCCTCTAATTTGCTTATGATAGCACCCTCTTGTCTAAATCACGTACCCATTTTGACCTTATCATGTTGTACAGTGTGAGATGTTTTTCTATACCTAGTTTCTGCCAAACTGCTTTCCAATTTTCCTAGAAATTTTCATCGAATAATGAGTTCTTATCCCAAAAGCTTGGATCTTTGCATTTATCTAGACACTAGATTACTATGGTCATTTACTACTATGAATTGGATACCTAATCTATTCCACTAGTCTACCACTCTATTTCTTAGTTAGCACCAGATTGTTTTAATGATTATTCCTTTGTAATACAGTTTGAGATCTGGTATTGTTAGGCCACCATTCTTCACATTTCTTTTTCATTTATTCCTTTGATATTCTTGATCTTTTGTTCTTCCAGATGAATTTTATTATTGTTTTTTCTAGCTCATAAAATAATTTTTGGTCATTTGGTATGGCACTAAATAAGTAAATGAATTTAGATAGAATTGTTGTTTTTATCACATTGGTTCAGCCTACACATGATAATTAATATTTCTCTGTTTGTCTAGACATGACTTTATTTGTGTGAAAATTATTTAGTAATTTTGTTTATATAGTTCTTGGGTTTGTCTTAGCATGTAGATTCCCAAATATTTTATATTGTCTACAGTTATTTTAAATGGAATTTTTCCATCTTTTCCTGTTTGACTTTGTTGGCAACATATGAAATGCTGATGATTTTATATATATTTTAGATTCTGCAGTTTTGCTGAAGTTGCCAACTATTCAAATGTGTTTTTAATGATTCTCTAGGATTCTGTAAATACACCATTATATAATCTGCAAAGAGTGATAGTTTTGTTTTCTCATTGCCTATTTTATTTTTTTTGTTTTAAGTAGTATTTTATTTTTCCCACAACTGCATATCAAGAAAAATTTTAGCATTCACTTTTGCAAGTTTTTGAGTTCCAATTTTTTCTCCCTCCCTTCCTCATCTCCCTACTTCTAAAAATCATAGGGAGTTTGGTATAGTTTATATATATATATATACATATATATACATATATATATATAGCATATATATACATATATATGCTATCATGTAAAACATATTTCCATATCCATCATGGTTGTGGAAAAAGAAACAAATCAAAAGCCTTCCTCTCTCAGAAAAAAAAAAGAGAAAGAATAAAGCGAAAAAAACCACATGCTTTAATCTGCATTCAGAGCTCATCCATTCTCTATCTGGCTGTGGATAGCATTTTCCTTCTTGAGTCCTTCGTACTTCTCTTGGATCATTGTGTTGCTGAGAAAAGCTGAGTCATTCATAACTGATCATCATATCATGCTGCTGATGATGTGTACAGTGTTTTCCTCGTTCTGTTCATTTCACTTTGCATCAGTCTGTGCATATCTTTCCACGTTTTCCTGAAATGCGCCTGTTAATCATTTTTTATTGCACAGTAATATTCCATTACATTCACATCCCACAGCTTGTTTAGCCATTCCCCAATTGAGAGGTATCCTCTCAGTTTCCAATATTTTGCCAACACAAATAGGGCTCCTATAAGTATTTTTGTACATGTAGGTTATTTTGCCTTTTTTATGATCTTTGGGATATAGACATAGTAGTGGTATTGCTGGATCAAAGGGCATGCACAATTTGGTTGTCCTTTGGGCAAATTGTTCCAAATTTCCCTCCAGAATGGTTAAATCAGTTATCAACTCCATCAACAATGCATTAGTGTCCCAATTTTCTCATATTCTTTCCAACATTTATCATTTTCCTTTTTTTGTCATATTAGCCAATCTGATTGGTGTGAGGTGGTATTTAAGAGTTGTTTAATCTGCATTTCTCTAATTAAAAATTATTTAGAGCACTTCTTCATATGCTTATAGATAGCTTTGATTTCTTTATCTGAAAACTGTCTGTTCATATCCTTTGACCATTTAGCAATTGGGAAATGACTTATATCCTTGCAAAGTTGGTCCAATTCTCTATATATTTTAGAAATGGGGCCTTTATCAGAGATATTTACTGCAAAGGTTGTTTCTCAGCTTTCTGTTTTCCTTCTAGTCTTGGTTTCATTTGTTTTGTTGGTACAAAAGCTTTTCAATTTAATATGCTCAAAATTATCTATTCTACATTTCATAATGCTCTCTATCTCTTGTTTGATCATGAATTCTTCCCTTCCCCACAGATCTGACAAGTAGACGGTTCTTTACTCTTCTGATCTGATCTCTTCATTTTCTATGGTACCTGTCAGTAAGATGTAGTTTCCTTCTTTATCTCTTTTAATTAGGTGTATTTTTTTTTGCTTTTATTTTGTCTAAGATCAGGATAGCTACCCCTGCTTTTTTTTAACTTCAGCTGAAACAATAGATTCTGCCCCAGCCCCTTTTACTCTGTGTGTCTCTATGTTTCAAATGTGTTTCTTGTAAGGAGCATATTGTAGGATTATGGGTTTTTATCCACTCTGCTATCCACTTCCGTTTTATGGGAGAGTTCATCCCATTCACAGTCACAGTTATGATTACTACCTGTGTATTTCCCTCCATCCTATTCTTCCTCCTGTTTGTCCTCTCTCTCCTTTCACCCTTTCCCACATCAGCAGTGTTTTACTTTTGTCTACCACACCTCCTGATCTGTCTTCTCTTCTTTCAGTCCTCACCACTACCTTCCCTATTCTTAATCTGCTCCCTTACTACTTCCCTGTCTGGTAAGATATATTTCTATATTCATCTTATTATGTATATCATTCCCTCTTTGAACCAATATTGATGAGAGTGAGGTTCAAACAATGCCCATCACCCCCCTCCCATCTCTTCCTCCACTGTAATATGCCTTTCTCACCTCTTTATGTGAGATAATTTACCCCATTCTACCTCTCCCTTCATTCTGCATCTATTGTACTCCTCTTTCTAATCTTTTAATTTTTATTTCATTTCCACAAGTATACCTTATACTCAAAACCTCTACATATATTCTTTATATCTGTACTGTTAGGGATAGAATTTTTAAGAGTTACAAGTATCATCTTCCTGTGAAAGGATGTAAACAGTTTAGCTCTACTGAATCCCTTATGTTGTCTTTACCCTGTTTTTTTTTTTTTACCTATTTATGCTTCTCTTGGATCTTGATATTAGAGATCAATTTTTTGGTTTAGTTCTGTTCTTCTCCTTATGAAGGCTTGAAGTCCCACTATTTCATTGAATGACCATTTTTTTCCTTTGATAAATTATGCTTAATTTTGTCAGGTAAGTGATTCTTGGTTGCAGTCCTATCTTCTTTGCCTTCTGAAATACCATGCTCCATGTTAAATGATCTCTGATCCTTCAAAGTTGCAGCTGCCAAGTCCTGTGTGATCTTGATTGTGACTCCTTGATATTTAAATTGTTTTTTTCTGGCCACTTATAATATTTTTCCTTGACCTGATAGTTATGAAATTAGACTATGATGTTCCTTGATATTTTCATTAGGGGATCTCTTTCCTGAGGTGATTGGTGGATTCTTTCAACGTTTTTTCCCCCCTCTGGTTACAGGACATCAGGGCAGTTTTCCTTGACAATTTCTTGAAAGATGATGTCCAAGTTTTTTCCTTTTGATTAGGGCTTTCAGGTAGTCCAATGATTCTGATATTATCTCTCTTGGATCTATTTTCTGGTTCAGTGGTTTTTCTCATGGGGTATTTTACATTTTCTTTCACTGTTTTATTCTTTTGAATTTGTTTGATTGATTCATGATGTCTCATAGAGTCATTAGCTTCCACTTGCCCAATTTTAAGTTTTAATGTATTGTTTTCCTCAGTTAGCTTTTGTACTTTCCATTTGGCCAATTGTACCCTTTAAGGAGCTGTTTTCTTCAGTAGATTTTTGTATCTGTTTTTCTATTTGGCCAACTCCACTTTTTAAGCAGTTTTCTAAGCTATTGAGTTTTTTTTTATTATTTTCTTGCATCACTCTCATTTCTTTATTTCTTTCCTCCATTTTATTCCACCTCTTATGATTTTTAAGATCCTTTTTGAGGCATTCCATGAGTTCTTCTTTTGAATTTATTTAGTATTTTATTTTTCCCCACTTACATGTAAAAACAATATTTAACACTCATTTCTAAAACTTTGAGTTCTAAACTCTCACTTCTTCCCTCCCCACCCCCATTATTGAGAAGGAAAGCAATTGAACACAGGTTATACATGTGTAGTCATGCAAAACATATCCGTAATAGTCATGTTGTGAAAGAAAACAGAAAAAAATCAAGAAAAATAAGTTAAAAAAAAGTATGCTTCAATCTGCATTTAGACATCATCAGTTCTTTCTCTGGGGATGGATAGAATTTTTTGTCATAAGTCCTTCAGAGTTGTATTGGATTGTAGCATTGTTGAGAATAGCTAAGTCATTCACAGCTGATCATCTTACAATATTGCTGTCACCTTGTACACAGTACATTTGCATCAACCCATCCTAGTCTTTCCAGGTTTTCCTGAGAGCATCCTGCTCATCATTTCTTATAGTATAATAGTGTTCCACCATAATCACATACCACAGTTTGTTCAGCCATCACCTAACTGATGGACATTCCCTCAATTTCTAATTCTTCGCCCCCCTAAGATGAGCTGCTATAAATATGTTTTGTTCATATAGGTCCTTTTCCTTTTTAAATCTCTTTTGGGATACAGACCTAGCAGTGTTATTGCCTGGTTTTATAGCCCTTTGGACATAGTTCCAAATTGCTCAACAGAATGGTTGAATCAGTTCACAACTTCATCAACAATGTATTGATGCCTCATTTTTCCACATCCCCTCCACCATTTGTCATTTACCTTTCCTGTCCCATTAGACAATCTAATAGGTATGAGATAGTATCTCAGAATATCTTTAATTTGCATTTCTCCAAATCAATAGTGAATTATTATTTTTTATATGGTCATAGATATTTTTGATTTCTTCATCTGAAAACTGATTGCATTTTTTGATCATTTATCAATTGGGGAATGGCTCTTATTTTTATAAATTTGACTCAGTTCTCTATATGTTTAAGAAATGAGGCCTTTATCAGAGAAACTTGCTTCCAAATTTTTCAGTTACTATTGCTAAATATATTTCCCTCCATACTATTTTCCCACCTTTATTTTTTCTATTCTCTCTCTCCTTTCACTTTGTCCCTCCTCAAAAGTGTTTTGTTTCTTAACCCCCTCCCCCAAACTGCCCTCCCTTCTATCACCCCCCTTCTCTTATCTCCTTTCCCTCTTACTTTTCTGCAGAGTGAGATAGAGTTCTATCCAAAATTGAGTGTGTATGTCATTCTCTCTTTGAGTCATTTATGATGAGAGTAAGGTTCACTCACTCCCCCTCACCTCCCCCCTCTTCTCCTCCATTGTAAAAGTTTTTTTTCTTGTCTCTTTTATATGAGATAGCTTATCCCATTCTTCCTCTCCCTTTCTCTTTCATCCAGTGCATTCCTCTCTCATCCCTTAATTTTATATTCTAGATTATCATCCCTTCATATTGAACTCACCCTATACCTTCTGTTTGTATATACCCCTTTAACTACCCTGATAATGAGAAAGGTCTTATGAGTTACAAATAGCATCTTTCCATGAAGGAATGTAAACAGTTTAGCTCTATTAAGTCCCTTATGATTTCCCTTTCCTGTTGACATTTTTATACTTCTCTTGAATCTTGTATTAGAAAGTCAAATTTTCTATTCAGCTCTGGTATTTTCATCAAGAATGCTTGAAAATGCTTTATCTTGTTGAATTTCCACTTTTACCCCTGAAGGATTATGCTCGGTTTTGCTGGGTAGATGATTATTGGTTGTAATCCTAGCTCCTTTGCCCTTTGGAATATCATATTCCAATACCTACAGTTCTTTAATGTAGAAGAGGCTAAATCTTGTGTTATCCTGACTGTAGCTCTACCACACTTGATTTTTTATTTTTTGGCCACTTACAATATTTTCTCCTTCACCTGGGAATTCTGGAATTTGGCTACAATATTCCTGGCAGTTTTCATTTTGGGATCTCTTTCAGGAGATGATTGGTGGATTTTCTCAATTTCTATTTTCCCTCTGGTTCTAGAATATCAGGGCAGTTTTCCTTGATAATTTCTTGAAAGATGCTGTGCAGGTCCTCCTTTTGGTTATGGCTTTCAAGTAGTCCAGTGATTCTGATATTGTCTCTCCTGGACCTATTTTTCAGGGCAGTTGTTTTTCTCATGGGGTATTTTACATTTTCTTCCATTTGCTTTTCATTCTTCTGAATTTGTTTGATTGATTCATGATGTCCAATAGAGTCATTAGCTTCCATTTGCCAATTCTAACTTTTAAGGTGCTCTTTCTTTCAATCAGCTTTTTGTACTTTCTTTTCCATTTGGCCAGTTGTACTCTTTAAGGAGTTGTTTTCTTCAGTGGATTTTTGTATCTCCTTTTCCATTTGGCCAATTCTACTTTTTAAGCAATTTTCCAAGGTCCTGAGTCTTTTTTCATAATTCTCATGCATCACTCTCATTTCTTTTCCCCATTTTTCCTCTGCCTGTCCTACGATTTTTTAAAAAAAATTTTTAGGCAGTTGAGGTTAAGTGACTTGCCCATGGTCACATAGCTAGTTAAGTGTCAAGTGTTTCTTCTCAGCCCAGATTTGAACTACAGGGCACGTGCTGTATCCACTGCACCACCTACCTGCCCCCTCTTATATGATTTTTAAGATCCTTTTTGAGCTTTTCCATGATTTTTTTTTCTGAGCTTGAGATTTCTTGTTTTTCTTCGGGGTTTTGACATTGTTTTCCTTTTCTGAATTTATGTCTTGGTCTTCCCTCTCACCATAATAACTTTATATGATAAGATTTTTTTGTTGTTGTTTTTGGGGCCTTTTTTCTTTATTTTAATCACTGCTCCCAGCATGAAAGGGGCTTCTTGTACCAGTGACTGTCCTGGCTGTTTTCTTGCTGCTGAGATGATATTGCCCTGAGACCCCTTTGTGTCTGGTGCTGTGTTGAAGGTGTGTGGAGGGGGTGGCTGGCACTACTGGAGCCTATAGGAGTCTAACAGCTTACCTAGTGCTGTGCCTGGGTCCTAGTGATGGTGTCTGGTGTCTGCAGAGGCCAGGAGGAATTTTTCTGTGTTTCCCTGGGGCTATACTGAATCACATGGAGGTCAGGCCCCTGTAGGATGCCTGCTTTCTAAAGCCAAAGCATATGGCGATCTAGCTACCATAGAATGCCTTCCTGGGGATTGGCTGAAGCATGGCATTTGCCTGCTGCACCACACTGAGGCTCACTGATTTACTTAGGTGGGGCTTGCTGCTGGCTTATTGGGACACCCCTTGCCTTGAACGTGCCCCTCTTTTACCTGAGATGGATCTTTCCAATCCTTCAATTCTCCTGGGCTAAAAGACCACTCCACCCCATGTTTCCACTGGCTCTGCTGTTCCAGGATTTGTTCTGGGAGCTATTTTATGGTGGTTTGGAGGTGAATATGAGAGAGTTACAGCAATTTACTGCTTACTCTACCATCCTGGCTCCCCTGCCTATTCAAATATCTTCAATTTCTTTTTCTTCTCTTAGGGTTAGCTAGCATTTTTAGTACACTATTGAATGATAGTGGTGATAATGAACATTTTTGCTTCATCCCTGGTTTTATTTGGAAGTTTTCTAGCTTATCCCCATTACAAACAGTGCTTGCTGATGGTTTTAGATAGATACTACTTATCATTTTAGGGAAAGCTTCACTTATTCCTATGCTTTCCAGTGTTTTTAATAGGAACAGATGTTGTATTTTGTAAAAAAAAAACAACCTTTTTCTGCATCTATTGAGATACTCATGTAATATTTGTTCTTTTTGTTATTGATATGGTCATTTATGCTGATACTTTTCTTAATATTAAACCAGTCCTGCTTTCCTGGTATAAATTCCACTCAGTTATAGTGTAGGTTTTCTGTGATATATTGCTGTAATCTTTTTTGCTAGTATTTTATTCAAAAAATTTTATCAATATTTCTTAAATAAATTGGTCTATAATTTTCTTTCTCTATTTTTGTTCTTCCTCTGCAGGCATCAGAACTATATTTGTGTCATAAAAAATTAATAGAACTCCTTTACCTATTTTTCAAAATAGTTTATATAATATTGGAATCACTCATTTTTTAAATACTTAGTAAAAATTCACTTGTAAATCCATGTGCTCCTGGGAAACTTATCTTAGAGAGCTCATTTATGGCTTGTTCAATTTCTTTTTCTAAGATAGAGTTATTTAAATATTCTATTTCCTCTTCTGTTAATTTGGGCAATTCATATTTTTGCAAATATTCATCCATTTCATTTAGATTATTGGATTTATTGACATATAACTGAGCAAAAATTGCTCATAATTATTGCTTAAATTTCCTCTTCATTGTTGATGAATTCACTTTTTTCATTTTTGGTATTGGTAATTTGGTTTTCCCTTTCCTAAATCAAATTAATCAATGATTTGTCTATTTTATTGCTTTCCCTCATAAAATTAGCTTCTAGTTTTCTTAGTTCATTTTTTAAACTTTCAATTTAATTAGTCTCTTCTTTGATTTTCAGAGTTTCCAATTTGGTGTTTAATTGTGGATTTCTGATTTGCTCTTTTTTCTAGGTTTTTTTTTTAGTTGTATGCCCAGTTCATTGATCTCCTCTTCTCTATTTGATTGTGTAAGTGTCTAAAGATGTATTTTTTTTTCTCTAAGTACTGCTTTGGCTGCATCCCATAAATTTTGGTATATGGTCTTATTGTTGTCATTCTCTTTAATGAAATTATTGATTGTTTCTATGATTTGTTCTTTTATCCTCTCATTCTTTAAGATTAGTTTCTTTAGTTGCCAATTAATTTTTAATCTTTCTTTCCACTGCCCTTTAGTGAATATAATTTTATTGCATTATGACTTGAAAAGGAAGCATTTAATATTTCTGCTTTTTTGCATTTGGTTGTGAGATTTTTATGCCCTAAGATGCAGCCAAAATTTATGTAGTTGCCATTCATCACTGAGAAAAATGCATTTTTTTTCTATTTTCATTAAATTTTCTATGGAGGTCTATCATATCTAACTTTTTAAAATTCTACTAATCTACCAAAAATTTTTATAGAACTAGAAAAAATAATAGCAAGATTCATTTGGACAAAGGGTCTAGAATATCAAGGGAACTAACGAAAATAAATGGAGGGGAAGGTGGCTTAGCTGTTTTAGATCTTAAATTGTATTATATAGCAGCAATCATCAAAACTGCTTGGTACTGACTAGGAAATAGAGTGGTGGATCAGTGGAATAGGATAGGTATGCAAGACACAGCAGTCAATGACTATAATAATCTACTGTTTGATGAACCCAAAGATCCCAGCTTCTGGGATAAAAACTCACTATTTGACAAAAAGTGATGGGAAACCTGGAAAAGAGCATGGCAGAAACTAGGCATAGATCAACATCTTATACCATAAGGTCAAAATAGGTACATGACTTAAACATAAAGGTAATACTATAAGCAAATTAGGAGAGCAAGGAATAGTTTACCTGTCAGATCTATGGAGAAGGGATGAATTTGTGGCCAAAGAAGAGATAGAGAACATTATGAAAGGCAAAATGGACAATTTCAATCACATTAAATTAACAAGTTTTTGCAGAAATGAAGCCAATGTAACCAAGATTAGTAGGGAAGCAGAAAGCTCAGAAACAATTTTTACAGCCTGTGTCTCTTACAAAAGCCTCATTTCTAAAATATATAAAGAACTGATATAAATTGATAAAAACTGGTAAGAATACAAATTTGATAAGACAAATTGATAAGAATACAACTCATTCTCCATTTCATAAATGGTCAAAGAATATGAACAGGAAGCTTTAGATGAAGAAATTAAGACTATCTATAGTAATATAAAAATGCTCTAAATCACTATTGATTAGAGAAATACAAATTAAAACAACTCTGTGGTACCACATCATACCTATCAGATTGGCCAACATGATAGAACAGGAAAATGATAAATGTTGGAGAAGATGTAGCAAAACTGGAGCACTAATGCATTGTTGGTGGAGTCATGAACTCACCCAATCATTCTGGAGAGGAATTTAGAACTATGCTTAAAGGGCTATAAAATTGTGCATGCCCTTTGATCTAGCAATACCACTTCTAAGTCTGTATCCCAAAGAGATCATAAGAAAGGGAAAATGACCCACATTAAATCTGTTCCCTAATGGGATGATAATGATGATGAAGATAAGGATGATAACAATAACAATAATAAAAGAATTGGAAATTGAGGGGATGTCTATTGATGAATGGGTGCACAAGTTATGGTATGTGAAGGTAATAGAATACTGTTGTTCTGTAAGAAATGATGAGCAGGAAGATTTCAGAAAAAAAAAACCTGGAAAGAATTACATGAGCTGTTGCTGAGTGAAGTGAGTGGAACCAGGAGAACTGTGTACACAGTAATAGAAACATTGTGCATTGACCAACTTTGATAGACTTAGCTCTTCTCAGCAATGCAATGATCTAAGACAATTCCAAAAGACTCATTGTGGAAAATGCTATTCATAACCAAAGAAAGAACTATGGAGTCTGAATGCGGATAGAAGTATACTATTTTCTTTTTTTTTTTCTTTCTCATGGTTTTTCCTTTTTGTTCTGATTCTTGTTTCACAACATGACTAATGTGGAAATGTATTTAATATGATTGTACATGTAGAGTCTAACTAAAAATAAATAAATAAATTTGAAAAATTTTATTAATCAACTTGACTTCTTTCTTATTTATTTGTTTTTGTTATATTTACCTAGTTCTGAGGGGGAAAATTTGAGTTTCCTCACTAGCAATTTTTACTTTCTATTTCCTCCTTTAAATCAACATTTCCTATATGAATCTGGATGCTACATCATTTGGTACATATATGTTCAGTATTGCTATCACTTCATTGTCTATGGTACCTTTTAGCAAAATGAAGTTTCCTTTCTTATCTCTTTCAATAGGTCTATTTTTGTTTTTATTTTGTCTGAGATCATGTTTGCTACCTCTTCTTTTTTTTTTTTACATCAGCTGAAGCATAATCAATTCTGCTCTATCTCCTTTCCTTAACCCTGTAGATATCTCTATGGTTCAGGTGTGTTTGCTGTAAACTGTCAGATTCTGGCTTTTAATACACTCTGCTATCCACTTCAATTTTTGGGGTGAGTTCATCCCATTAATATTCACAGTTCTGATTAATAAACTGTATTTCCCTCCATTCTACTTTTCCTATTTTTTTCTTTTCTCTCTTTTTTTTTACCCTGTCCTTCCTCAGAAATCTATTTTGGGGGGCAGCTAGGTGGCACAGTGGATAGAGCACTCACCCTGGAGTCAGGAGGACCTGAGTTCAAAGATGGCCTCGAACACATAACACGTACTAGCTGTGTGACCCTGGGCAAGTCACTTAACCCCATTGCCTAGCACCTCCCCCCTCAAAAGAAGTCTAGTTTGCTTCTACCTCTACCTCCCCGATATATTTTCCCTTTTATCACCTTCCTTCTCTTATCCCCCATCACTCATCCTTCCTTATTGGGCAAGGTAGTTTTCTGTACCCAACTGAGTGTATGGCATTTTCTCTTTGAATCAATTCCAATGAGAGTTAGGTCCCGGTGTTACCTGTCACACTCACTTCCCATCTTCCCCATTCACTATAAAAGTGCTTCCTTTTGTGGCTCTCTTATGTGAGATAATCGATTCCATTCTATCTCTCCCTTCTCTCTTCTCCCCTTAATTTCCTCACCCTTTAGTTTAACTTTTTTGAAATAACCTATCATAGTGACCTCACACACATGCTGTCTATCTATGTATATTCTTTCTACCATCCTAATGTTGATAAAATTTTTAGGAATTACAA
Organism: Phascolarctos cinereus; assembly: GCF_003287225.1. NCBI lineage: Eukaryota > Metazoa > Chordata > Mammalia > Diprotodontia > Phascolarctidae > Phascolarctos > Phascolarctos cinereus. Next base: position 325,844,876 of record NW_027556098.1, on the reverse strand, counting down.
GTATCATCTTCCAATGTAGGAATGTAAACAGTTGAAACTTATTGAATCCCTTATTATTTTTCTTTCCTCTTTAACTCTTCATGTTTCTTTTGAGTCTTATATTTGAAAATCAAATTTTCTATTTAGCTCTGGTCTTTTCATCAGACTTGAAAGTCTTCTGTTCCATTAAACGACCATTTTTTCCACCTTAGGGATTATACTCAGCTTTGCCAGGTAGATGATTCTTAATTGTAATCCTTTGCACTTCAGAATGTCTTATTTCAAGACCTCCTGCTTTGTCTTGACTGTGGTTCTACAGTATTTGAATTGTTTCTTTCTGTCTGTTTGCAATATTATCTCCTTGACAAAGGAGATCTGGTATTTGGCTATAATCTTCCTGGGAATTTTAATTTTGGGATCTCTTTCATGAAGTGATTGGTGGATTCTTTTAATTTCTATTTTACCTTCTGGTTCTAGGATATCAGGGAACTTTTCTTTGACAATTCCTTGAAATATGAAGTCTAGACTCTTTTTTGATCATGTATTTCAGGTAGTCCAATAAGTCTTAAATTATCTCTCCTGAAGCTATTGTCCAACTCCATTGTTTGTCTAATGAGGTACTTCACATTTTCTTCTATTTTTTTCATTCTTTTGACTTTGTTTTATTGTTTCTTGAAGTCTCATGGAGTTGTTAGCTTCCACTTGCCTAATTCTATTTTTTAAGGAATTATTTTCTTTTGTGATCTTTTGTGCCTCCTTTATCTTTTGGCCAATTCTACTTTTTAAGGAGTTCTTTTTGGACCTCCTTTTCCATTTGGGCAATTATTCTTTTTAAAGAATTCTTCTGTTCGGTGGATATTTTTTTTTGCCTTTTTTAAACCATTTGTCCAATTTTCTTTCTTAAGGTATTCTTTTCTTTATTTTTTTTTGTGTCTCCTTTACCAAACTGTTAATTCTTTTTCCATGATTTTCTTGCACCACTGCCATTTATTTTCCCATTTTTCCTCTACATCTTTTATTTGATTTTTAAAATCACTGTTTGAGTTCTCCCAGGAATTCTTTTTTGGCCTGAGACAAAAATCACAATTTCTTTGAGGCTTTAGAAGTAGCTGTTTTGACATTTTTGTCTTTTTCTGAGTTTGTGTGTTGATCTTCCTTGTCACTATAATAACTTTCTACTGTCAGGTTCTTTTTTCTCATTTTCCAGCTTATTTCTTGACTTTTAACTTTATATTAAAAAGCTGTTTTCTGCTCCTGGGGTAGAATTCAAGCTTTCATGTTTTTTGCATTGCTGTTTTCAGAGCTACTTCTGAGGATCTATAAGGACAGGAGCAATGCATTATATACCTCTATACAAATCTACATGGTGCCAAGCACATTGTGGGTACAAACTAAATATTCAGCAAGTTCTTTTTGACTGAGCAGTTGACAGATCCATTAAGTGTTTTTCAGAGCAATTTAAGACCTCTGCAGTCAGTAAGAGGATCATGAACAAGATGGTGAGGGTATCTTTTTTTTTTTTTGGTCAAGAACTCTCCCTTTTTCCACAGTTATCAAAAGTATCATAGTTGGAAAAGGAGATACCACTGTTGTAAAAAGAGATAACATTATCTCCTTCCCTGAGCCTCTAGCTTTTTTTGAGACATTGCCTTTTATATCTGTCTTCTATCTATTTTGAATTTATCATGGTATATGGTGCAAGATGTTGGTTTACACTTAATTTTTCCTAGACTGCTTTCCCTATCTTTCCCCCAGGTTTTTGTAAGAGAGTTTAAAATAGAAATTTAAAAATGAGACTTCTGGAAGGAATCAAAACTATCTGTGGTAACATAAAAATGTGCCAAATCGGTATTTATTAGAGAAATGAAAATTAAAATAACTCTGAAGTACCACCTCAGACCTATCAGATTGGCTAACATGACAGAAATGGAAAATGACAAATGCTAGAGGTAATATGGGGGAAAAGTTACTCTAATGCATTATTTGTGGAGTTGTGAACTGGTCTAAGCATTCTGGAGAACAATTTAGAATTACGCCCAAAGGGCTGTTAAACTGTGCATACCCTTGACCCAACAATACCACTACTCAGTCTATATCTCAAAGAGATCAAAGAAAGAGGAGAAGAACCTTAGGTACAAAAATATTTATAGCAGCTCTTTTTGTGGTGGCAAAGAATTAGAAATTGAAGGGATGTTCATCAATTGGGGAATAGCTGGACAAATTGTGGCATGTGATTGTAATGGAATACAATTGTGCTATGAGAAATGAAAAGAATGAAAGGGGTCAGACCCAAGATGGCAGAGTAAAAACAGTGGATCTCTTGGGCTCTCCCCCAAACTCCTCCAAATACCCATAAAAATGACTTAAATAACTTCTAGAGCAGCAGAACCCACAAAAAGACAGAATAAAACAAATTTGCAGCTCAAGACAACCTGGAAAGTTGATTGGAAAGGTCTATTGCACCGGGCTGGGAAAGGAGCACATTTCAACATGGGCCACACAGGCAAAGACCAGGCCTAATTGAACCTGGAGCAGACCTCAGGGGACTGAATCACAGGCAACTCTGCTGGTTTCTAGACTTCTCAAACCACAAACACCAAAGACAAATTAGAAGGTCAGAAGGAAAGGTATGTTGGACCTTGGTGAGAGAGTAGCTGGGTCACAGCCCCTATCCTGGTGTAGCCCGGGGGCATGGACTGCTTCTGAAGCCCTTAGCCCACAGACTGAGGGGGAATCAAGTGGCTGATCAGAGAAAGATTGCAGGGATCTTTTTGCTGGTGCTGAGGCAGGATTCTCTTGCTTTGTCTGTGCTTGGATATGGGTCACAGTTCTGGGTGGTGGTCCTGGGGCAATGAGGAGCACTGGTGTAGTGGAGCTTGTGGTTATGGTGCAGAGGGAGTCCTCCTCACAGTTCCAAGGTAGAAAAGAATGCTTGTGGTCACTCATAGACCAGACTATGGGGCAGGAAAAAAGTAAACACCTCAACCTTGATCATACCACCTTGGAAGAACTGAAAATTTACAGGTCCCTACAAGTATCTCTGAAAACAGTTGCACAAAACTCCTGAATCTTAGAACAGTACATTCTCCACACTGGAAGCAGACCCCTACCTTAGCAAAGAGTTTAAAACTCAAGTAATTGGCTGGGTACATGAGCAAACTGCAAAAATAAAAGTCACTATAGAATCTTTCTTTGGTGACAAAGAAGATCA
>NW_027556098.1:325481686-325839186 GCF_003287225.1 Phascolarctos cinereus | reverse complement strand
AAAATTTGTAACAATGATCAATAGAGAAAGATTTAGCTATTCTGATCAACACAGTAATCCAAGACAATTACAAAGGATCATGATTAAAGTACCATGTTCTCCACGTCCAGAGAGAGCTGGGAATTCTGAGAGCAGATTGTAGTATATCTATCTATCTATCTATCTATCTATCTATCTATCTATCTATCTATCTATCTATCTTTTTTACTTGCTTTATTTTTGAAACATGTTTAATATAGAAATATGTTTTTATGGACTTATATAATATTATATTGCTTGCTTTCTCAATGGGTAGGGGAGGGGTTGGAAGATAGGAGAGAATTTGGAGCTCAATTTAAAGCAAACATTAAAAATAAATGCTAAATAGTAAAATAAAAATGAGTTTCTGGTTAAGATGACAACATTATAGAGCAGCTCAACTCTCCCACATGACCCCCCTCCCAAGAAAACCCAAAAAGGACCCAGAAAGACCCATTATAACAAAAGTCTAAAACACTCAGAAGCTATGTCTCCCATTCAGTCCAGAACCACAAAATGGGGTTCTATCCTTTCCTGTGGTCTTGACATGACCCACTTGACATGTTGGTTGTCACAATGACCTTAGAACTCTGGAATGCCATCTTTGGTGCTAGCTCCCATGTATTCAGTTGGCTCTGTCTTCTGTAACTTTCAGTACTCTGAAGATAGCTCAGCTGAATCTCATGCCCCTGTTCAGTGATTTATTGGGTTAAGTTCTGTCTCTATTTCTGTTCTCCTGGGCCAGTGTTAGGAACTGGCTACATGTCTCTGACTCCTGGACCTTGTTATGGCTGGAGACTGACCCTTTCCCTTTGGGCTTAGGGTGTGGATAATGATTTCAAGGCTATTTTCAGCAGCACAGTTTGGCTTTCCTGCCCTGCCTCCTCTCCTTGATTCCAGAAGACTATGTGCTGGCTTCTCTGATGGAGCTACCTGGTTTTCTGATGGTCCTCCTGAATTCTCATTGGCTTCTCAATTGTAACTATTCTCCTTGACTCAACTAAGTTCTATGTTTATTTGGACTTACTGGCTCCCTTTGTCAGACCCCTCTTCTCCCGGTTTCCAGCCTTCTTTTTTTTTTAAGGTTGCATAATGGATGGTGCTGCTAAGTTCTGTTTCTTTTTACATTTGTTTATCATCAATCTTTCTGGGGATGTTTTCACATATAATATGTTCCGAAAGTCTTAGTGCAACTTCAAGATGTTAAAGGTGGAAATTGCACTAAAACTTTTGGAACACCCTCTGGGGTTTATTCTTGAGAGCTGGGCTTCTCTACCACCTTTCCTGCTGTCATTTTAACAGGAAGCCTCATTTTAAAACACATTTCTATCAAACTCTTTAGTGTGCAGGCATCACCTGCTTGTGGGGAAGATGTTGGGAAGAGATTTTATGTCTGAAATTTTGTTATAACTATGACAGGCACTATATTTGGATTTGTTACCTAACTGGACACTCCCAAGTATCTCTTTACAGGCCTGCCTCTAATTTTACCATAATAGTAGTTTTTTTTTCAGGTTATGAGTGCTTTGTGAAAATCTAAACATCACATAGATTTATATAAACTTCTAGGGTTGAAAAGGATCTTAGAGCTATCCCAGTACAACAGCTCCCCATTTTACAGATGAAAGCTTAGATCCAAGAAAGGCACACACTAAGATATGACCTTGTTCTCCTGAAGCCCAGGTCTGTGCTCTGGCCTCTGGGCCAAGGTATTACAACATATGGTTCATTGATGTGGATTAATGATCCAATATTCCAAAACATCAGTAATCTTCTTAATTGCCTATTTCATCCAAAAATGCAAATCATGACCCATCCATGTCTGTCTGTCCTCTATGACTTATATATACCCTTTCCTAAATTCACCAGAGTAGGGGAGGGATGGGGAACTGTGAGGGCATTGGTAGTTGTCTAATATCTTGTGAGATCTTGTAGATGTTCTCTTGCCAATGTGTGGATAGCAATGGAACATCTGTACTGTCCATTGCTTTCACTACATAATTATGCATCTTTTTTATTTTCTGGTTTTCAGATTTTATTTGCACCACTTCTCCTGAATTAAATTATGATCACTATCAAAGGCAATGCAGCTGGCTCTTCTCTTCCTGTTCAATTCTAGAACCAACAGATTGTCTATTTGTGATGCTTATTTCAGATATAGGCACTGTTGAACTGACCCTATTGGTCATTCATTCAACTTCATATCACAGTCTGGACAATGCACAATATTCACCCATCTGTTTCCCCTATGAGGATAGTTCAACCTAAGTCATTTGAGTTATCCTGTATCTTATTTAGGAGATTTTACAGTGTTCTGAGGCTTGATTTAATCGGCACATTGTCATCTCCAAATAAGATCATTTGAAATCACAGGAGCTGAAAGGAGCAGCTGGGCATAGCTTAATTTATCTGTTTATTAGTTCATTCAACAAACATTCTTAAGCACTTTTTTATGCTCAAGTCTCTAAGAGAGATATAAAGATGAATAAAGTGATTTCTCTTCTCACAGAGTTTACAGCCTAGTAGAGAAGATAATCTACATTTACAAATGACTCTAATACAATGTAGGGCCACAATAGAAGGCCAAAAAGTTATGTGGGCTCAGAGGAGAGTGAGAGCACTTCCAGTCAGAGGGAGAAGGGAAGATTCCTTGTTACCTGAGCCTTAAATGTGTGTGTGTGTGTGTGTGTGTGTGTGTGTGTTGTAAGTATGCTGTGTTAAAATTGTATCATTTTATAGTCTCTATGAGTGTCCCACTGGTTGGTATAGTAAGTATAGGAGTAGCTAGTGTAAGGTAACAATAAATTGGAAATAGGAACTAAGAGTATAAAGAGGAACATAGAAACCAATTGCCAAAATGTCTCCCAAATTAATTGAGGCCACATCCAGAGACTATGTGCTAAATTAAGGGAAAACAGTGAGGCCCCAGTGAATGGGTCCCAATGTGGTACTGATATGCTAATGAGACAATCCTGAGGGGGGCATGGAGAAGAGTCCATCACCCCTTTAGAACCCCATAAGAAAAGGACCCCAAGTTGTTTGTATAAATTTTACCCTTCTTTCTCACAACCCAGGGAAGAGGGCACCATAGGTGTTATCTCTATTTTATATACAAGGGAAGGGAGGCATAGAGATATTTAGTAACCTATCCAAAGTCACTACCAAGTAAGTGGCAGAGTCATGTTTTTTGATCCCTAGTTTCTGATTTTTCCACTGCACCCTTGTTCAGTTCTGTACATGTAAAGCTTATTTATTCCCTATTATAGAAACTATCCTAGGAAGATGAACACTTTTTTTTTCAGTTGTCAGGGTCAGAAGTCATGGAAGTCTCCGTGTCCTGGCATAGCTAAGGAGAGCAAACATAGTAACCATAACAACAGGAGTCCAAGGGAAAACTCCTAAGTAAGAGGCAGCATGTTGCACAGGGAAGACTTGATCTGGAGTCCAACAACTTGGGTTTGAATTTTTGGTTTGTCCTTACTAGCTTCTGTAAATTTATGACCTTGGACAAGATACTGAACATATCTAGCACTCAGTTTTCTCCTGTTAAGTGAGATATTTGAACTGTATGGTCTTTAGAATTCATTCTAAGTCCTCAGACACATAAGACTTACTAGCTGTGTGACCCTGGGCAAATCACTTAACCCCATTGCCTAGCCAAAAAAGAAAAAAAAAAGAATTCATTCTAGTTAAAAATCCTATGATTCTGTGATCCTGAGGACCAGTTCTGGGATAAAGGTGATGTAAATTAGTTAATGAGTCCTTCTCCATTTGAGGAATCTCCTTAAATGTTAGGCAAGTACCTGCTTTATTAACAAGCTGAGGACCTACTCTGGTGTTGTTCATCATCATGACTTAGGGGCAACAAGTAATTGAATTACCTTCAGTAAAAAAAAAATCATTTGGTGGTATTCACTAATGATGATGGTCCTGACGAAATGATGCCAGATGAAAAAGCATTAGTATTCATGGCACTGTTAATCTTCCTAATCACTACTAGATGTTTGGAAATTGACTTCCTTAGTCTGTTTCTGATTGTGTATTTCCTTTTGTAGCTCCTCTCACACTAGCCCGTTCATCTTCCTTCATAGTTGGTATGATTTGCTCATTCATTGAGAGCTCAGGACAGATAGAGTTACTCCATGAAAAAAGTGAAAGAAAATAGATTTCCATGATTCAGTAAGAGTACAACATTCTATTTCAATCCAATAAAAGTATTTATTACATATAAACCATATTCAAGAGACTGTACTTGTATCTGGGATCAAAAAGACATAAACTAAACAGTCCTTGCCTTCAAGGGACTTATTGTCATTGTGAATCATTGTTCCCACTTTTATCCTTCCTCTCCCACCTCTTTCTTAGCTTCTAGAACTATATGGGACCTTAGAGGTAAACCAGTCCAATCCCCTCCTTTTACAAATGATACAATATGTAAAGAAAATGTAAACAGAGAGCTTTTATGAGGAGGGAGAGAGAGAGAGAGAGAGAGAGAGAGAGAGAGAGAGAGAGAGAGAGAGAGAGAGAGAGAGAGAGAGAGAGAGAGAGAATAGCCAATGTGATCAGGACAGGCATCCAATGGAAAGTACCACCTACAATGAATTTTGAAGGAAAGTAAGTGTCGAAGTGGGGGAGGGGTTAATTCAACATACTACCCCACTTAGAAGCAATTACCTTAGGTGAGAAAAATTATGATTAAATCAATCAGAACTGGGTATGAACAAGGACTGGATGCTTCAAATCAGCCAAAAACAGGTCAACTAGGTGAAAGAGGAATTCTGTTCTCATTAAGGAAGCAACTTGGAAATGACCTGTGGAGCCTGCATAAAACCAGGAGATTAGTTCAGTGGCCAAAAGATTTGAGCATCTGGTGCTGGAAAGCAGCCTAGGTCTTCTCCCCCCACCCTTTGTCAGAGGAGGACCTTGTGAACTTTGAACATCTTAAGGCTTTTGGACTTCAAATTTGTGTAGAAGAAAAGCTATAGCTTATTTAAGAGGAGCATCTTGATGTTTCCTCCAATACGGTTTCTATTGGTGGTGGTCGTCCTTTGTTTTCAAAGAGAACCAAAATAACATCACTATGTTAGGATACATTTACAGTGTGTCCGACTATGACTGATGAGACCAATATGAGCTCGAATGCTCTACCACAGGTATGACACAAATAGTCCATGCGAACATTTAAAGTGGACTCTCTAAATTTGTACATCTCTCATTTCTTTCGAGCTACTTCAATTCTACTTTGCTCTAGAGAACAGCACCTTCTCTCATGAGGCCACACCATGCTGGGCAATCCTGTACCAGTTTCCCATGTCATGCAATCAGTTCCAAAGTTCTTAAGAGAGACTTTAAGAGTGTCCTTGTATCACTTTTTTCTAATCATGTGAGCAATTGCCCTGTATGAATTCCCCATAAATTAGCCTTTTTGGCAAGCATACATTTGTCATTCAAACAATGTAGCCAGCCCATCGGAGTTGTGCTCTCTGCAGTAGAGTTTGAATGCCTGGCAGTTTAGTTTGAGAAAGGACCTCAGTGTCTGGTACCTTATCCTGCCAGGTGATCTTTAGAATCTTACTAAGACAATTCAAATGGAAACAATTCAGTTTCCTAGCATGGCACTGGTGTACTGTCCAGGTTTCACAGGCATACACCAATTAGGTCGGCACAACACCTCTGTAGACTTTCTGTTTAGTAGCCAGTCTAATACCTATTCTCTCCCACACATTCTTTCAGAGCCTCCCAAACACTGAGCTAGCTCTGGCAATGTGGATGTCAACCTAATTATTAACGTGTGCATACCTGGAAAACATGCTGCAAGGTAAGTGAACTTATTCACAGTATTTAAAACTTCTCCTTTTGCTGTAACTGATGTCTCCACATATGGATGATCTGGTGCTGACTGAAGGAGCACCTGTGATCTTTTTTACGTTAATTATTAGGCCAAAATTAGCACAAGCAGCAGAGAATCAATTCATGCTTTGTTACATTTCAGCTTCAGAGGCTACATTTAATACACAATCATTTGAAAAACAAATCATGCACCAACACTTCTTCCACTTTTGTCTTGGCTTGTAGCCTTTTCAAATTGAAGAATTTACCATCAGTGCAGTAGCTGATCTTGATGCTGTGTTCATTCTCATGAAGGCATTTGACAACATGGTTGAAAACTTCATGTTAAAAAGCATGGGAGATTTGGAGTTCTGGGAGCCAAGATGGCAGAGTAAGCAATAAGTCACTATCATTTTCCTTTACTGACCTCTGAAAAAAAAAAAAGAAAATAGTGCTCCAGAAAAAATCAGTGGAGCCAGTGGAAAGATGGGGTGAATCAATCTTTTAACCTGGGAAACTTGGAAGATCAGTAATAAATGTCCATTTCGCTCAGGTAAATGGGGAGTACATTCCAGAACAGGAAGCATCCCAGCAAGCCAGCAGCAAGCCCTACCTCAGCAAACCAGCAGGAGATATTGAGCCTCAGGGTGATGGAGCACCAACACCAGGAATTCCCCTCACCCCTAGAACCCTAGCATAGCTAGGGGAACTGTCAGTCTCCAGCTTAGAGAATCATGATGTGTGCTGATGCAGCCATGGGCAGTCAGGCATCCTCCAGCAGCTAGACCTCCATGTGCTTCAGTGTAGCCCTGCGGAAATGCAGAAAAACCCCACCTGGCCTCAGCACACACCAGATACCAATATAGGTAAGCTGCCAGACCCCTACAGCCTGCAGCTGCTAGCACCTGAGGCCACAGCACACAAAAGCAGTGACCAGATCCCTGGCCTCCAGCACAAGAAGCTTGGGACAGTGTCCCCTGTGCCCCAGAAGTAGAGTTCAACTTTAAAAGCCAGGAAATAGGCAAACAAAATGAGCAAAAAGCAAAAAAAAAAAACCCCTAAACCCTAAAAACAAAACACTGACCATAGACTCTTTTTATGGGGACAGAGAAGATAAAAACACAAACTCAGAAGAGGACAACATTGCCAATACACCCACATCCAAAACAAAGGAGAATATGAATTGATCTCAAACACACAAAAAAACCCTTCTTTAAGAGCTCAAGAAGGATTTTAAAAGTCAAATAAAGGAGGTAGAGAAAAAATGGGGGAAAGAAATGAGAGGTATGCAAGAGTGAGTCAATGGCTTGGAAAAGGAAGGACAAAAACTGAGTAAAGAAAACAACTCCTTAAAAAGTGGAATTGGCCAAATGGAAAAGGTGGTACAAAAGCTAACTGAAGAAAGCAATTCATTAAAAATTAGAATTGGGCAAGTGGAAGCTAATGACCCTCGGAGACATCAAGAATCAGTCAAACAAAATCAAAGAATGAAAAAAAATAGAAGAAAACATAAAGTACCTCATATAAATACTAAGCATATGCACCAAGTGCATACAAATTCTTAGCGAAGAAGTGAAGGGAGTTACAGGAGGAAATAGACAGCAAAACTCTACTAGTGGGGATCTTAACCTCCCCCTCTCTGAACTAGATAAATCTAACCACAAAATAAACAAGAAAGAAGTTAAGGAGGTGAATAGAATTTTAGAAAAATAGATGTAGTAGACCTCTGGAGAAAATTGAATGGTAATAGAAAATAATATAACTTTTTCTTAGTGGTGCATGGCATCTACACAGAAATTAATCATGTATTATGAATAAAAATGTGGGAAATATTGGAACACTAATGTGGGATTTTCCACTAGACTAACACTAATACATTTTTGGCGGAGTTGTGAACTGATCCGACCATTCTGGAGAGCAATTTAGGACTATGCCCAAAGACCTATAAAACCGTGCATCCCCTTTAGTCCAGCAATACCACTTCTAGGTCTGTATCCCAAAGAAATCATAAGAAAGGGAAAGTGACCCACATGTACAAAAATATTTATAGCAGCTCTTTTTGTGGTAGCAAAGTATTGGAAATTGAGGGGATGCCCATCAATTGGGGAATGGATGGAAAAAGTTGTGGTATATGAATGTAGTGGAATACTATTGTTTCATAAGAAATGATGAGCATGTGGATTTCAGAAAAACCTGTAAAGACTTACATGAACTGATGCTGAGTGAAGTGAGCAGAACCAGGAGAACATTGTACGTAGTAATAGCAACATTGTGAGCTGACCAACTTTGATAGACTTAGATCTTCTTAGCAATGCAATGATCTCAGACAATTCCAAAAGACTAAAGATGGAAAATTATATCCATAACCAGAGAAAGAACTATAGAGTCTGAATGCAGATCAAAGTATACCATTTCCTCTTTTTCTTTTCTTTCTTGTGCTTTTCCCCCCTTTGGTTCTGATTCTTCTTTACAACATGACTAATGTGGAAATACATTTAATATGATTGTATATGTGAAGCCTTTATCAGATTACATGCCATCTTGGGAATGGAGAGGGGAGGGAGGAAGAAAAATTTAGAACTCAAAATCTTATAAAAGCGAACGTTTAAAACTAAAAATTAATTAATTAATTAAAAAAAGAATAGGTCTGCTATGACCTATGATCCTTTCTATCTCTCTTTAGTTTATTTCTTTGGATTTGTGGCCTAGTAACCCCTTTACCTCCTATTTGCTCTATCCTCCATCAAGCACTCAGGGCTTGAATCTGTTTATTCCCAAATCTGGCTTTTCTGATTAGGCTCATAGATCTAGAGTTAGAAATGATTTCAGAGGCCATTCAGTCTAATTCCCTTATTTTACAGATAAGGAAACTGAGGCTCATGGAAGTTAAGGAGGTCCTCCAATATCAGTTTTTCTTCTAATAGGGTGGAAATGATGGTCTTGGACGGTGGGTACTTTGCTTCCTGCTTTCTGCTACTGAGGCTGGAACACTAACTCTAGAACTATCTAAGCCAGTAGCCTCCTGAATACCCCATCCATCTCATGTTCCCATCAGTTATGACATTCAATCCCACTCATCAGTTTACTCAGAATCACAGAATTAAAAAAATTCAGAATTGGGAGCTATGTTAAAAGTCACTTATATAGTCCAATCTACACCTGAGCAGGAACCCACATCTATAGCAAGGAGGAAGCAGGCTGTGAATAAGGGAAAACTTCAAGAGCTGCTAGAACAAATTGTAAAAGAGGATAGACTTTCTTTCCTTTTAAATAATCAGCTGTATTTCAGATCCCAGTCCATGTTTGGTCCCTTTAACCTAAAAGGAGTGGGTCCCCTTATATATATAGTCAAAAATATTTATTACCATACACACAGAAATTTAGGAAAGTAATTTAGCAATGAAGTGTAACTAAATAGAAACACATGCCTTACTCCTGAGAACCAAATATGTTCCAGAATTAGAGGACTGACTCTCTGGTGTATCACCAACTGAGGAACTTTATGCTTGATCAGGAAGCCACAACTCTTGTAAAAGTTTATTAGTGTTCAAGACCATTAAAGGGAAGCAGTGAAAAAGACAGGAGCAAATATAAAGAGTTGGCTTCAGATAGTCAGAGACAAGTTCACCGAATCATAAATTAAATCAAATGCCACCAAATATGCAGATTGTAAAACTGTCCCTTCACAGTAAAGTTGTTAAACTTTAAAAGGTCTTTTCAATTAAAATAACTTAGATGAGCCTTGTCTAATGTCCACATTGAAAGGGCTGTGGAGGAAATCAGGGAGGACTGAAGCAGGGCTGGCCTCCTGAGCAGGAACTGCATGGTAAAAAGAGAGAATAATGAAAGGAAAATAAAAGGGTTACATGGAACTTGTGTTAGAGGAATGCCATAGTGGACTGTGGCCTGAGTTTTAGGCATAGGCCATGCCCTGGTTTGTCAACTTACCAGTCTTGTGACTTTGAATAAATCCACTTAACTGAGTTTCTATTTCCTAAGTCATGATCAGGTTTTGATCTGGAAAGGAGTGCAAGGAGTTCCCATATAAAGTTCTTGAAGTGTCTATGTTTATAAGGATCCTGTTTAGTTTGGGTAGATGAAAGAAGTTTGTGTATTTTGCATCTTTTATAAATTATACTGCCTTTTTTGTTATAAATATATAAACATTTTGTATTGTTCTATATACAGCTATTTTATTACAACTAATTTTTCAATTAATCAAGGACTTGTGATTAATTAATTAAAAATGAAAACACATTTGCCAATCACCAGCTGCATTCTAGGTAGTATGCTATGCTTTAGGAATGTAAATACAAAAATGAGACCATCCTGGCCTCTAAGGAGATTACATTATAATAGATAGAGATAACATAAAAAAATTTCAAGGATATTTTAAATCAATAAATGAGTTTAGATTAAGTGTTTTTTTTCCTCCATGTTTGATTGCTATATAAGCATTATTTATTCTTTATCTGATAGAATTCACTTAAACCTAATGCCTTTTTACATGGAAGCATATGGATATTTTCTTTAATTTCTCTTTCTGATATTTATTTACTGAAAGCATTTATCTCTTCTTTTTATCAATTCATATTGGCCAACAACTTTTTTTTTTTTTTGGCCAGGCAATGGGGTTAAGTGACTTGCCCAGGGTCACACAGCTAGTAAGTGTTATGTGTCTGAGGCCAGATTTGAACTAGGGTCCTCCTGAGTCCAGGGCCAGCGCTCTATCCACTGTGCCACCTAGCTGCCCCCAACAACTTTTTAAGAGTATAACTTGCAGAATACTTGCTGATCTGCATTAATAAAGGGACTTTCCTCAGTAAGAGTTCCATACACTAATGACATCACAAATCTAAACAAGCATAATTAATTTGCAAATGTTATGTTTGTAAATAGTAATACATTTCATTAAATACCATGTAATAATTTTCAATAATCATTTATCTCTCTTTTATTTGTTTATCTTTCCTAGCTAATTTATTTTAATATTTGATTCACTTCTATCATCTTTTTTGTTACAGTCACTAATTATGCCTAATTGATCAATCAATCAGCACTTATTAGATGCCTACTCCCTACTGTTAGGCTTCGAATACCTGGGGTAGATACCCCCCTAATTTACCAATTTACCAATAGGTTTAAAGTCCATTGGTTATCTTCAGCCTGTCTGGTCAGATGGCTTATGGGGTGTGGATTCTTGGAGCCACAGGTGAGAGCTGAGTGACAGGTAAACACCAAAGTTGGATGAACAACTCTGAAAAGACTAAGTTAGGGGGTGTCTACCCCAAGCATGTGAAGACTTCACTTATGGAATGGATGAACGAAAACAATTTGTTCCAACAGCCACAGAGGCAGCTGAAGCAGGTGCTGTGGAGCTTGGGAAGATAGCAAAGACACCAAGGTCATCCACTGCATCTTGCACAATTACCAGTCATCCTGAGTTTTGGTCTTGACAATGACTCTGGAAGAGAGAGTGAGGCTGATGACTTCATGCAACTCTGCCTCACTTAAATCCAACTCATGTAGGAGTCAAGATGTCACTGGTCATTGATCTTTTTAGAAAATGAAGAACATCACACAGCATGGCTGTTACTGTGTACAGTGTTCTTCTGGTTCTGTTCGCACTCATCATCAGTCCATACAAGTCTTTCCAGGTTTTTCTGAAGTCAGCCTGCTCATCATTTCTTATAGTGCAATAGTATTCCATCACATTCATATACCACAACTTGCTCAGCCATTCCCAACAACCACCACCACCACCACCACCACAACAATTGCCAAGCACTTTATTAGACAATGGAGATAAAAAGACAAAAACAAACAAACAAACAAAAACAATACCCCCAAGGTAGCCTTTACTCTCATGGAGTCACAGTCTAATGGGGGAGTCAATATTCAAAATTTAAACAAACAAAATATATACAGGAAAAATTAGGTGTGGCCTAAGAGTAACGGCACTAAGGTTTAGAAGGATTGCAAAATGCTCCTTGCAGAAGCTGACACTTTAGCTGAGACCTGAAGGAAGCCAGGGAAGCTAGGAGGCAGAGAAGAAGAAGAAGGAGAAAGTTCTAGGCATTGAGGGATAGCCAACGAAAATCCTCATAGCTTGGAGATGGAATATCTTGGACAAGGAACCAGAAAAAGGCCAGTGTCACTGAATCTTAGAGTATGTGTTTACAAGGGGGAGTAAGGTGTAAGAAAACTATAACTCAGTAAATTTCTCCTTTTTATATATTTAGTATCTGTAACTTTTTTTTTTTTTTTGGTGAGGCAATTGGGATTAAGTGACTTGCCCAGAGTCACACAGCTAGTAAGTGTCAAGTGTCTGATGTTGGATTTGAACTCAGGTCCTCCTGACTCCAAGACTGGAGCTCTATCCACTGTGCCACCTAGCTGCCCCTATCTATAACTTTCAATGTAGTAGCTGTGCCTTTAGATAGATAATTTGGTATTTACTTTTCCCCTTACCTGTAACATCTTAAAAGCAGCTGGATGGCTCAGTGGATAGGGTGCTGGGCTTGTAGTAAGGAAGATCTTACTTCAAATCTGGTCTCAGACACTTAGTAGCTATGTGACCTTGGACAAATCACTTAACCTCTGTTTGCCTTAATCCACTGGAGAAGGAAATGGCAAAGCTCTCCAGTATCTTTGTCAATAAAACCCCACAAACAATATGATCCATGAGATCAGGAAGAGTTGGACACAACTGAACAATAAGAGCAAGGCATTTTAAGTACATTTCTGATACTTCCTTTTCTTCTCCCTCTCAATACTTGGTAATTGAAATTCAATGTGTCAAAATTTATCATGCTACTCAAGGTTTTCTGTATTTTGCTAACACAATAAATTTTAGTCTATCTTCTTTGTTTAAATCTTTATATGTTTCTGCAAAGGGTATATATCTTTAATTTATTGTTGGGTGTTTTATATATATATATATATAATGTATATATTGAGATATATTTTGTTTGGGTTATATATATAATAACTCTTTTTTACTCTTTCATAAACTTAATTTATATTCAAATCATAATTTTTGTACCTAACATCCTTTATATTTTAAATGTCACTGTAGCAAAACGGCACATAATTATCCATATTCCACAACTACTAAACATAATGCAATGAATAGATGATGCAATAGAAACAACACTAAATAAAATTATTATGTTATTTTACAATTAACTCTTTTCCCCAATAAATTTCCCTCCTCTCCCCCTTATTTTAAACAAAAGTTTAAAATTAGATTTACAATTGTAAATTCTCCACCACCACCTCTTCCCCCTCTATATTCTTTCTAGCATAACCTTCAAGAGGTTTTATAACAAGGACTCAATGGAATATTTTAGTGGAAAGAGTTACTTTCTGGAACTCTTTAATTAAAATAAGAGATTTTACAGTACTAATTCATTTTCTATTTCTTTTTTTATATAAATTTATTTATTTTTAGTTTTCAACATTCCCTTCCACAAGTTTTTGAGTTCCAAATTTCTCACCCCTCCCCCACCCCAAGATGGCATGCATTCTGAATACCCCTTTCCCTAGTCTACCTTCTCTTCTATCTCTCCCCCTCCCTTCTCTTATCCCCTTCCCCTTCTATTTTCCTGTAGAGGAGGATAGACTTCTGTGCCCCATTTCCTGTATTTCTTATTTCCCAGTTGCATGTGAAAACATTTTTTTTTAAATGTGTTTTTAAAACTTTGAGTTCAAATTTTCTCCCTTCCTCCCTCCCCACCCACCCTCATTGAAAAGGCAAGCAACTCAATATAGGTTGTACATATGAAGTTATGCAAAACACTTCCATACTAGACATGTTGTAAAAAACTAACTCTATTTCCCTTAATCCTATCCTGCCCTCCCATTTATTCTATTCTTCCTTTTGACCCTGTCCTTCCTCAGAAGTATTTGCTTCTGATTACCCTTTCCCAATCTGCCCTCCTCTCTATCATCCCCCTGCTCTCTTGTCCCCTTCTCCCCCTATTTTCCTGTAGGGTAAAACAGATTTCCATACCCAATTGAATGGGTATGTTATTCTCTCCTTAAGCCAAATCCTGTGAGAATAAGATTCCTCATTCCCTCTCACCTTCCCCTGTTTCCCCTCCACTGTAAGAGACTTTTCTTTTCTGTTTTTTTTGTGAGATAATTTACCCCATTCTACCTCTCCCTTTCTTCTCCAGTATCATCCTCTCTCATCCCTTAATTTTATTCTCCAGATATGACCCCTTAATCTTCAACTCACCCTGTGCCTCTATCTATCTATCTATCTATCTATCTATCTATCTATCTATCTATACATACTATAATTTTTTTCCTCAACTACCCTAATACTGACAAAGTCTCATGAGTTACAAATATCATCTTTCCATGCAGGAATGTAAACAGTTCAATCTTAATAAGTCTCTTATGATTTCTCTTTTTTTACCTCTTCATGTTCCACTTGAGTCCTGTATTTGAAAGTCAAATTTTCTATTCAGCTCTGGTCTTTTCATCAGGAATGCTTGAAAGTCCTCTATTTCACTGAATGACCATTTTTCCCCCTGAAGGATTATACTCAGTTTTGCTGGGTAGGTGATTCTTGGTTGTAATCCTATCTCCTTTGCCCTCTGGAATATTATATTCCATGCCCTGGGTCCTTTAATGTAGAAGCTGCTAAATCTTGTGTTATCCTGATTGTGTTTCCACAGTACTTGAATTGTTTCCTTCTGGCAGCTTGTAATATTTTCTCCTTGACCTGGGAACTCTGGAATTTGGCTATAATATTCCTAGGAGTTTTCCTTTGGGGATCTCTTTCAGGAGGAGATCTGTGGATTCTTTCAATTTCTATTTTGCCCTCTGGTTCTATATATCAGGGCAGTTTTCCTTGATAATTTCTTGAAAGATGATGTCTAGGCTCTTTTTTTGATCATGGCTTTCAGATAGTCCAATAATTTTTAAATTCTCTCTCCTGGATCTATTTTCCAGGTCAGTTGTTTTTCCAATGAGATATTTCACATTGTTTTCTAATTTTTCATTCTTTTGGATTTGTTTTACAGTGTCTTGATTTCTCATAAAGTCACTATCTTCCAATTGCTCTATTCTAATTTTTAAGGAAGTATTTTCTTCAGCTTTTGGACTTCCTTTTCCATTTGGCCAATTTTCTTTTTAGGGCATTTTCTCCTCATTGGCTTTTTGGACCTCTTTTGCCATTTGGGTTAGGCTATTTTTTAAGGTGTTATTTTCTTCAGTATTTTTTTGGGTCTCCTTTAGCAAGCTGTTGACTTTTTTTCATGATTTTCTTGCATCACTCTCATTTCTCTTCCCAGTTTTTCCTCTACTTCCTTACTTGCTTCTCAAAATCCCTTTTGAGCTCTTCCAAGGCCTGGGACTGATTCATATTTTTCTTGGATTTGGATGTAGGAGCTTTGACTTTGTTGTCTTCTTCTGGTTGTATATTTTGATCTTCTTTTCACCAAAGTAAGATAATATAGTCTGACTCTTTTTGCACTGCTTGCTCATGATCCCGGCCAATTACTTGAGTTTTAAACTCTTTGTTAAGGTAAGAATCTGCTTCTAATGTGGAGAGTACTGTCCCAAGCTTCAGGGGTTTGTATAGCTGTTTTCAGAGATACTTGTAGGGACCTGTAAATTTTCAGTTCTTCCAAGGTGGTATGATAAGGGGTGAGGTGTTTACTCCTTTCCTGGCCTGTGACCACAAGCACTCCTTTCTGTCCTGTAACTGTGAGGAGGGGTTCCTCTCTACAGCCACTACAAGCTCCACCAACTCAGTGCTCCTCCTCACCCCAGCACTGCCGCCCAGAAATGTGGCCCAGATCCAAACACAGCAAAGCAAGAGATTCCTGCCTCAGCGCTGGCAAAGAGATCCCTGCAATCCTTCTGTGATCGGCAACTGGATTCCCCCTCAGTCTGTAGGCTGGAAGCTCGGGAAGCAGCTGCCTCCTCCCCCGCCAAGTCCACACTTTTGGGGAATGGAGTTGAAATCCCTCCTTCCTCTCTGAGCACTGACAGAAATAGAGTTTTCCCACTGACCTTCCAAGTTTCCCACTGGCATTCGTGGATTGAGGAGTCTGGAAACCTCCACAGCTGCCTGTGATTCAGTCCTCTGAGGCCTGCTCCAGGTTCACTGGAGCCTACGCGTCCATGCCACGCTGTGCTCCCTGCCCGCCGTGATACACCTTTCTGATCAATCATCCAGGTTGTCTTGGGCTGGAAATTTGTTTCACCCTCTCTTTTTGTGGGTTCTGCTGCTTCAGAATTTGTTTAGAGCAATTTTTTATGAGTATTTGGAGGGGTTTGGGGGAGAGCTCAAGCAAGTCACTGCTTTCACTCTGCCATCTTGGCTTTGCCTCCATTTTCTATTTCTTAAAAGAAATGTGACAAGTCCCCTTTCTTTTCCCCCCATCACCACTGCAGTCACATCTTTCCTCCACTAATCCAGCTCCAAGATACCCATTAACCAAAAGTTGTCTTCTACATAGTATGACAGCATATGATTGAGTCATAAGATTTTCTGGATCAGCAAGCATTTGGGATTACTCATGCTAGTGATCAGTCATATATAGTCAGAAGCAGGCAGAGAGGATTTATGTAGAATTATAGAATTGTATTGTAGTATATCTTCAGTAAACAAGGATTTATTAAGTATCTGTTATGGGCAGCTAGATGGTACAATGGATAGAATACTAGGCCTGGAGTCAGGAAGATATGAGTTCAAATCTGGCTTCAGACATGTACTGGCTATGTGATCCTGGGTAAGTCACTTAACCCTATTCATCTCAGTTTCCTTATCTGTGAAATGAGCTAGAGAAGGAAATGGCAAACCACTCCAGTATCTTTGCCAAGAAAATCTCCAAAGGGGTCGTGAAGAGCTGGACATGACTGAAAATAACTGAACAATGTACCAGACACAGTACCAGGAACTTGGGATGTAAGTTCAAAATATGAAACCATCTCTGCTCACATGGAGCTTACATTCTAATGAGGGAGACAAGTACATATATCATATATAATACATAACATAGTGCATAGTATATAATAACATTAGTATAATATGAATAAATACAAATATATTCAAAATAGTTAAAGATAGGACAGATTGGGAGAGAGGACACTAGTAGCTGGGGAGATCAGGGAAAGCTGCAAGCAGATGATGATGCCTGAGCTGCATCTTAAAAAAGAGAGAGGAAATCTATGAGGTGGAGGTAAGGGAGAAAAGCATCCTAGACATGGAGGAAGCTGGAGGGTATCACATAGGGAACTGTACAATATGTTTAGGAAGATTTTTGATGAAAACCGTTTAAAAATACAAAATATACATCAAGTACATTTCAAGGATCTCTGATTAAATCTATGTGAATAATCTCTCCATCAATGAAAAAGGAAAGTCCTCCAAATATTGGTCAACAATTCTGTATTTTAGTGTGGCTGAAAAAAAATCCATCATCTGGTTGCCAAGTCACTATTGACAAGTCTCTAAACTTAGCTAGGCTGGTCTTTGGACATATAATCCATCATTGGGATTGTATTTGAAGACTTTTTTGAGCATTTAAGGACATACCACAGCTTGTGTTCTTTGGGTATAAACTGCAAAACCCTACGGTCACCTGTGTACCTCAGTGAGATAGCAGAGTAGGAATTTAGGGGAAGCATAATAGTACTACTACTAATATAGTTTATACAAACATCACAGTTTACAGTTGTGAAATGCTTAATGCACATTATCTTATTTGATCCTCACAACAATATCATAAGTCAGGTGAAGCTTCTATTTTCCCTACTTTACACGTGAGAAAACGAGATTCAGAGAAGTTACATAGCTAACATCAGATCTGGGCCTCTCAGTCAGTATTCTAGGTACAGTGCTTTTTCCACATACCACACAGCACTGATATTTTAAAAAAAGTATCACACACAATTCTTGCAAGTAACACATGGAAAGAAAACTAACACTGCAGAAGGTGACAGGTAAAGGTCAAATAATTGGTACTGTCAGTGCCATAGACTGTGCCAGGACTTAGAAGAGGGAAATACCAGCAGAGGTCATGGATAGAGTGTGTTCCCATTAATAATTTTATTCTTGGTTCAAATTCTTGGTTCAAAGTGATTTTGCATAACTAAAATATTTCTTTCTTTACCACACCATATATCTGACACAATCTAAAAATACAACCTATCCCTGAAACATAAATCCTGTCTGTTTATATAATATCCTAAACAAATAATCACCAAATCCCTATTTGGTGACCTCTGGGGATAGGGAACTCACTACCTCATATAAATAACACTTTGAAACTCTCCAGTTGGTAATGGTAAGGATTGTTCCTGCAAAATAAAAAGGAAATCAAAGAAGAGAAAAAAAGAAAATCAAATAAAAAGAACCAGGAGTCGTGGCATTGCCAGGAATGGGCTATTGGAGAGAGAAGTGGTGGATGATTCAGTAAGTATTAATAAGCAATGTTCTCAGCTTCTCAGCAGTCTAGGCAAAAATCAGTTGAATAATCTTTTCAACCTCCTAACTGTCTCCTCAGGCCACTTGTTGCTCTGGTAAACAACAAAATCGCATTTCTGCCATCTGACCCGAGTCCCACAGCTTCTGATTGCTTCTTTCGTTCAACTGCAAATTGTCTCGAGTCCGATTTTAAACGTTCAAATCAAATCTCTACTTTATCGCTAGTTCAGGAGATTAAAAAAGGAGAGAACCTTCAAGCAACCGTTAATAAGTAATTGTTTATTTAGCTGCAATGTCAAGAATTAAGTTCCCAATCAATTCCCTAAAGGTCGACTTTATATTTAACTTACATATTGCTTCCTGCTCTCCAGGTGACTAGCTACCCTGATGATTCCTGGGTTTGATTAAGGATGCACTAAGAATTGTCTCATTTCTTTAATTAAATTTAGATCCCCAATTAAGAATCAGTAATACTGTCAAGCACTTTCTAACACATTTATCATTGACCTGCTTTTAATAACCTCTGTAGTACATTCAAGAGGCAACATGGCGTAGTGGAAAATAGTCTTGGTCCTGGAGTCAGGAAGCCTTGAATTGAAATCCTTCTTCAGACTTTTGTTAGCTGTATGCCATGGATGAGACAATCAACTTCCCTGAATTGCAGGATCCTCATCTGTAAAATAGGGATGGTGAGCCTCATCCATAGGGATATTGTGAGATTCAAATGACACTTTGAATGAAAAGGACTCTGCAAATCAGAAAGTGCTATATTCAATGGAAGTTATTCTCCAAACCGTAGCAACAGCAAAGGAAGAAAAACTTATCAGGATACCAAATTTCGAGGAAGATGAGCATGCTTGAAATCCTTCTGAATGCTAGGGTGATCTGCTCTAAGGCCTATATATGAGCTTCTCCTGCCTGGATTTTGTACTCCCCTTGGAGAGTACAAGCCTTGCTGCTCTACCCTAAACTGACAGTGGCTTTCATACTGCTTGCCCCAGGCATAATTTGTTGTTCTTAATTATTTAGCACCAAAAGTCTTAAAGGCTTAAGTACATATCTAGCTATAGTAGTAATAATAATAATAATAATAATAAAATTGTTCACATTTGAGAGTCACAAAAGGTTGCAGAAAAAAAGGGAATTGAGAGATCAAGGAGGCATCATTCTATGTTGGAAGTACATGAGACACTCAGAAGATCTGTGTTTGAATCCTGGGTCAGCCACAACTTTCTAAATAGGTAAAGTAACTTTAAGCAAATCACATCTGAAAAATTGGGATGAATATAGGTTTACTTCCTCAAACGGTCATGTGAGAATCAAATGAAATAATACACATAGAGCCTTTTGGAAACCTTCAAGTAATACATGCATGCATACACACATGCACATGTGTGTATATATATATATATATATATATATATGTATATATATATATATATGTATGTATATATACATATATATACATGTATATCATACATATATACACTTGGAGGTACTTTGTGTGTATTATATCATTTGGTCTTTATTTGATCTCATTTTATACCTCTTCACACAAAGTGTTATTATTATCATTATTTTAGGCATAGCAACAAGGACCAGATCTATAATTCATAGGCGGCTAAGTGACACAGTGGGTAAAATCCTGGATCTGGAGTCAGTAGAGCTGTGTTTGAATCCCACTTCACATATTTACTAGCTATGTGACCCTGGCCAAGTCACTTAAAATCTCTCAGACTCAGTCTCCAAATCTACAAGATGGAGATAAAAATGCTATCTACCCTACCAGGTTATTTTGAGGGTCATATGACATTTTGTATACAAAGCACTTTGCCAACCTTAAAGTACTATATACATGCTAGTTATTATTGCTATTATTATTATTAATGGGCGCAGAAAGCTCCCAAAGAGGAACTTCGTCTATCTAAGCAGGTCAGCACATTCTCTGCAATTTAAAGTTATAGAGTGGCCTAGGGCACTGGGAAGTGACATGACTTACCCAGTGTCACACAATCATCATGTGTCAGGTGAGGAATGACTTAAACACAGATTTTCCTGGCTCTGAGACCAGTTCTCTGTTCACTATGCCATGCTGCCTCTTAGACTACTATTATCTGGTTTGCCTCCGTTTCCTGTAAAATTGGGATAATGGTATAATAGTACCTACCTTCCATGTTCACGGGGATCAAATGAGATACTAATTATAAAGTATTTAGTGTAGTGTCTGGCATGTAGTAACCACTATATAAATGTTCGCTCTCTCTCTCTCTCTCTCTCTCTCTCTCTCTCTCTCTCTCTCTCTTTCTCTCAAAAAGAAAAAAAAAGAAAATAAACATTTATTAAATGCCTACTATGTGCCAGGCATTGTGCTAAGCACTGAAGATACCAAAAGAGGCAATAGACTGTCTCTGACCTCAATGAGTTTACAATCTAATTGGGTGGACAACAAGCAGAAAAAATATATGCAAAGCAAGCTATATACAGGATAAATAGGAAATAATTAATGGAGGGAAAGCACTGGAATTAAGAGAGGTTGAGGAAAGCTTCACATAGAAAATGGGATTTTAGTCAGGACTTAAAGAAAGCCAGGAAGGTCATTAGTCAGAGCAGAGAAGAGAGAACTTTTCCCAGCATGAGGGACAATCAGAGAAAATGCCTGCAGCTGAGAGATGGAATGTCTTGCTTGGGGACCAGTCAGGAGGCCAGTGTCACTGGATTAAAGAGTACATGTCACTTTAGTGACTGAATGGAGGAATGATCGAAGTAGGGAGATACTTGAAGGAGGAGATCCACTGGCAGGTTATTGCAATAATTCAGGCATGAGGTAGTGACAGCCTGCAGCAGAGTGATGGCAGTGTCAGAGGAGAGAAGGTGACATATTCAAAAGATGTTGCACAGGTGAAATCAGTAGATCTTGGCAACAGATTGGATATGGAAGTATGTGTATGTGAAAGAAAGCGAAGAATCCATGGTAACTTCTAGGCTGCAAGCCTGAGGGACTGGGGGATGATTTTTTACCTCTATAATAATATGGAAGTTAGGAGGTGGAGAGGTTTTAGGGGGAAAGATAACGAATTCTCTTTTGGACATACTAAATTGAAGATGTCTATTGGGCATCCAGTTCTAAATGTCTGAAAGGAAGTTGGAGATGCAAGGTTGGAGGTCAGCACAGATAATGGGGCAGATAGATAGATTTGAGAATGATAGGCATAAAGATGGTAATTCAATCCATGGGAGCTGGTGAGAATACCAATTAAAGCAGTATAGAGGGAGATAAATCAGCATTTAGCCATATACTGGTTATGTGCCTTTCTGTGATTAGCTAAATTTGACCCACCAAAAACAGATTTGACCTATTCATGGGGACATACTCCAAGTTTTTCTAGCCTAGTTAAAGCAAACAAAACAGATAAACTACCAGAAATTATGGTCTGCTGGCCTAACCTTTCAGAATATGGGGTCATCTCCATGGTATGAGAAGACAGCAGCATTTAACAATGGAGGAATATACTCCCATATACATTTAAAGATATTAATACTTGAGAATGAATGCCAATTATACATATTTATAGGAATGTATACATAAAAACCTATTTATGAAATTTATGACAGCTATATTATGCAATTATGCATGCCAGATTCTTATTTCAGATTTGGTGCTGAGCAAAAACAGCAACCAAAAAATGCCTCCTATGTAGTAAAATGAAGGAATTGGCTTAGATAAGCAGATATGTTCTTACCTGCTCTGAAATGTTGTGATCCTATGAAATGGTAAATTATGTCCTATGTGGGTAGAACGGAAGCTTATAGCAACCATTAGAAGAAAATTTAATTTGCTTTTAAATGCCATTTTAAAATTGTTAACCTACCTGCAAGCTAAGTTATTAAAGTTTTCATCTCAAAATTCTGAAAGCTTTAAGAAAGGTCGGAAGGGCTTCATGAATACCCTACACACACTCACTCACACTCACACTCATACACACATACACACACTCATGATGTATTACAGCTTAAGGATTGGGATCTTCCATAAATGGATGTTGAATGAATGAAGAATACTATTTTATCACACCGATTAATCCTTCTAACTCAGTGTCACAAAAATAAATCCTAGAACCTGTTACTCAGGGCTGGACCAAGGTTCATGGGTAGATGCTATGAAGGGAAGTAGATTGCCCTTCAATTATAATTAAAGTCAAAGTGGGTTTGAATCTTGTCCCTCTCTTATTGGATCTGTGAGCATAACCAAGTTATTTAACCTCTTTGAATCTCAGTTTCCTCATTGGTAAAATGAGAAGATACAGTTCCTACTTTGTAAGATTGATGTCTGGAAGAAGGTCAATAAAAGTGTTCGAACAAAGATAGGACTTACTTCAGAACGATAATCTGAAATGAGATTATTTAGTCTTTTCCAGTGCAAGCTCTCGTCAATACTGACTACTTTGAAATGGCTCAGGTCAGTTCTCTGATTTCTATTCATTGCCCAGAAAGATACATACAAACAGACATCTTCTCCCCAATTTGTTGTTCTCTTTCAAGCAAAGGGAGCAAGACTATGACACTGATTACCAGATCCAGACCTAAACACATCTCCAGGGGAGATACCATGTCATAAAAGAGTTATATCCTTATCAATTAAATGAAGAAGGGTTGGAGCAGATGGTCCCCAAGTTCACTTGTACACTCCTTTATGGAATCAGATAACAGGCTGCCAAATCATAGCATTTTGAGTGAGGTATTCCTCTGGTTATATGGTTTTGAGAGTATGACAAGTGGAAAAAATGACTATTACTCCCAAAGCAATACCTTGATTCTCCCATGCAGGTGCAAGTGGATGCAATCAGATTGCCAATATCAAAAATCACCTGCTTCATATTCTTACTGGCTAACTGTCTTCATGAAGGAAAGACAAGAAGGGACCACAGCTGAACTGTGCTCTGAGCTTTCCCTATTGCTTTAAGTGGCAGCAGTTTCCTGGTTGATATTCATGAAACAACTTCAATGAGAAAAAATAAGTAGTGAAGGTAGACATTATTATAAGTAACTATCACTGAAAGTAATCAATTGAAGTTAACAATCATAGTATCTTATATTTGTAAAATAAAAGGTATGTTTTTGATTATCACAGGCCTGAGAGGTGGGCATGTACTATTATCTTCATTTTACAGATTCTGAAATTGTGACTTAGGTCAGATGACTAGCCCAAAGGCATGCAGCTGACACTCAGAAGAATTGAAACTACAGCCCAGTCTTCTAGCTACTAGTCTAGTGTGATTTGCATTATATCATGAAGGTTGGTAAGCTTGGAATATCCTGCACCAAGCATGAATAAACTATAAACTTTTGCTTATTGGAAATGCCCTGCACCAAGCATAAATTACAACCTTTTGTCCTGTATTCCGCAGAACAGTGCAGTGGAAGGAACACTGGATTTGGAGTCAGCTGTGTGGCTTTGGGCAAGTCACTTAATCTCTCTGAGACTCATTTTCCTCAGGTGTTAAATGATTATAGAATTCTTATTAGTTTGAGTTCTACGATGCTCTATCTAAATTTCCTGCCAGCTCTTACACTTCTGGAATCTATTAGGAAGATCCATTTCTGCTGCAAAATAAGGGCAGTTTCTTTCCCTTGACTCTTAGCTTGTGCCTTTTTGCTTTCTCTCCCCCTACATGTTTGACACCTGCCTCTGCCGCTCATTCTTGCATAAAGGGGCATGACTTCTGCTGAATGCATGTGGTTCTGATAACCACTTGTCAAATGCCTACCCAGCTGCATCAGGGGCTATGTACAAGTTGTCAGCTGTGCATTCTTGACACAGAATCTGGATGACCACCTGTCAGGTTTGTTGTAGAAGGGATTCATTTATGGGCAAAGGGTGGGAGTAGATGACCTCTTAAGATCATCCTCTCTAGCTCTGAGAGCATATAAAAATAGTAAAGTATCTGAAATTTGCTCTTGGAAGCCCACATTTCTCCTTTGTGCACACATTGCCTGCTTTTGGCATTGTACCTTTTCTGTATGTGTTCTCTTCCCTGCTGTTACCCAGGAACATAGTTTCTTTCCTACCCTATGTCTCTCCTTTCCAGGTGTGAAATGGGTTGCTTTGAGAAGTGGTGGATTCATAACCTGCTCTAGGAAGATCTTCAAATAGAGTCTGCATGACCACTTCCACAGTTGTGTTTTAATGTGGATCCTTTTCAGGTACATGAATGGCCATTGGGTCCATTCCAACTCTCATGCTCTGTGATTCTGTAAAATGTCACTAATATCTTAGTTTCATTTGATTTCATGAATTCCCCTTCTTTAGAGTACATCCATTTTTGAAAGGGATTCCAGGATGCCAATGTAATGCTCATATTGCTCAAACTGCCTCCATTCACTTACTATCCAACCAGCCAAATTTTGTAATTATCATTATGCTTACCTTTTGCTGATACTACTAAAATATCTTCTTAACTGATTTCCCTGCCACCCATCTCTTTTTCTCCTCTCTAATTCATCCCATACATACAACCAGATAGATCTTCCATACTTATAGGTCTGAAGGGTCTGAGCATACTGTTGGTCTCCTCCAAGATTTATAATGGCTGATCACTATCTTTTTCCACCTCCCTCCAGAGCTCTGCCTGTAGATATCCTCACGTCAAGCTCTCCTCACTTACTATTGCCTTCATGAATCCTTCTCTGATTCCCCCAGGTAGAAATTATTCTTTCCTCTTATTTTTTTCATGATATATTACTTAAACTCTCCTATAGACTTAGTCATATTTTAATATTTATTATAGTCCTATTAGGGGAGTACAGCGTAGAAGATAGAAGGGTTGTATAATAAGCTAAGAGGCAGAGAGATCTAGGCTCCTGTCTTGTCACTGACAAATAGCTCTGTGATGCCCTGGGCAAGTCAATTAACTTTTCCACACCCCAGAAAACTTTCTGACTACAATTATAAAGTTGTGGTAGATCTGTAATGGTAGAAGGAGTTTCCTCACCAGGAGTTTGCCACACCAATGAAATCATGAGTCTCACCCGAAAATTTATATTAAATATAAAAATGTATAAATATGTAATAATACTGTATTTCATATGCTTATTAAATATTTTTGTTATTTATTATATAGGTATTTTATTTTTATTAAAACAAATATATTTACTTTGCTAAACATATTTATTATAATAAAATACTTTATTAAATATAATTATTTTAAAATAAATATATTAAATTATAGAGAATGTATAATATATAAATATATAATAAAACCAAAAATGTTATATATAGTTTATTATATATTTATATATTATGCATTCTCTATATGTAAATATGTATATATACACATGTGTACATATACATACTATACATAACATAGTTATATATGTTATAACTACTAATATATTGAAAATGTCTTGAGAGGAAGGAGAGACTATCATTTTTCATATTTGCCTCTTGAGGCCTTAGCATAGAGCCGTGAATATGGTAGGTCTTTAACAAATGTTTTTTATATTAAATAATATAGAATTCAAATAAATTCCATTTTTCTTAGCCCATCATATAAGGCAGCATTTCCCCTTTACACACTCCCAGATCTCACCTGGCTAATGGACAATTCTTAAACATGTCTCACATTTTCTTACCTTTATGTTTTTGTAAGAAATCCCTACCTTGCTCCACCTCCCTATATTTTCAATTGTTGAAATCCAACCCGTCCTTCAAATTCCGGTCAAATGATATTTCCATCATCATTCCTTAAGATAAGAGCTATTGGGGAGGAGTAATAAATTTATCTGGATAGACCTGGATTTGTGTCCTTGTTCTGGCACCTTGTAGCCTATTCACTTCTCTGGACCCCATTTCCTCATTTGTCAAATGAGAGAGTGCTATTATAAATAAACTTCATTTCCAAGCAGTTTATAAACCACAAAACAACATAAAAATAAGTTCTCATCTACCTTCTCCCTCCAATTTTATACACACACACACACACACACACACACACACACACACATGCATATAATGTGTGTGTTATGTTATAGGTATGTTGTTTAGTTGTTCAGTCATGTCTGACTCTTTGTGACCCCATGACCATAGCATGCCAATGAAGTCCATGGACTTTTCTTGGCAAAGATACTAGAGTGGTTTGCCATTTCCTTTTCCAGCAGATTAAGGCAAACAGAGGTTAAGTGACTTGCCCAGGGCCACAAAGCTAATATTGTATCTGAGGCCAGATTTAAACTTATGTCTTCTTGACTCCAGGTCTTGCCCCCTATCCACTGAATCACCTAGCTATATTCTCTATATCTATATATCTCAGAGGTCAGTGGTTCTGTAGAGAGCATACTGAGGCTGGAGTAAGGACAACTTGAATTCAAAACTAGCTTTAGGTATCTACTAGCTGTGTAACTCTGGGTGAGTCATTTAACCCTGTTTGCCTCAGTTTCCTCAACTGTAAAATGGGGGTGATGATAACACTTTCCTCACAGGGTTGCTGTGAAGCTCAAAGGACATAATAATTGTAAAGCACTTAGCACAGTGCTTGACACATAGTAGACATTTTATAAATGCTTATTCTTTTCCCTCTTCTATACGTTTCTTAACTAGTAGACTCTAAGCTCCTTGAGGACAGGTGTTCCATCTTATTTAACTTTGTAACTTTTATTGCCTAGCGCAGTGCTTAGAAGTGCTAAGCAGGCCTTTATGTATTTGTTTTATGAATGAATGGATTACCATTAAAATTCCAGGCCAGGCTAGCACAGAATTGGTTCTCAGAAGGGTATGAAAGAGATATAGAAATGGGCGACTTTGAGGATACAAGCTACCTGAGCATCAATGCCCTTCTAATGTTACTGGTGCTATGGATCTGTCCTCATGTCTACCATTTCCCTACTCCATCTGTTTCTGTGACTTGCTGGATACTGACCATATGTCTAACCATTTGAACATCTGTCTCTGTAAGGCCATTACAGAATCATAACATCTTGGAGGTACGAGGGCCCTTCTGAGGTCATCATCTATTTGAACCTGTAATTCAACAGAAATCCCCTCAATAACATGTTCAGAAAGTAATCATATAGCCTCTGCATGAAAACTTCCATTGATGAGTAACCTACTACCACTTGAGAAAGTCCTCTCTATTTTTTTGCATAGCTTTATGAATAAGGAAATTGTTCCTTAGAAGAAGCTTAATTATGTTTCTCTGCAACTGTTATTCTCCTACCTTACCCCAACCCCTGATCTTCAGCTATTAATTCTACCTTCTAGGCCCAAGCAGAACAGGGTTAAACTTTTCCCTATGTAGGTCATCAGATGCTATCATCTTCACATTACATCTTCCCTTCTTAAGCTAAGTATTGTTGCTGCCTTCCACTGATTCTCATATGGCACGATGTTCAGTCCCTGTATCACTCTAGGTACCCTTCTTTGGACAAATTCTAGTTCTAGAATCAGTGGAAGGCAGCATTCCCCTTTCTAAAACATGGCACCTAGAACTAAATTCAATGCTGTAGAAGAGGTATGGTCTGGAGAAAGAACAGTAAGACTTCCTCATTTGGGACATTATGACCATGAATACAGACTAAGGCCACATTAGTGCTTTCTGATTGTTACTGTCATGAAATTTGCAATCCGCTAAGCCCCCCCCCCATGCCTAGCTATACTTTCCCTTTCCTGTACTTGTATTTGACTGATCCTAATAACATTTAATCTTATTGAATCTGATGCATTGTTCTAACCCATTAAGGACTTCAAGGTACTTGACTTTCATGCTATATATTAACTCTCCCTCACAGCAATTTTTATTTTGCAAATTTGATAAGCATCACTATCCATGACTAAGCCAATGTTAAAAATGGTGAATAGTATGTTTCTTTTGGCTAGGCAATGGGGCTAAGTGACTTGCCCAGGGTCACACAGCTAGTAAGTGTTATGTATCTGAGGCTGGATTTGAACTTAGGTCCTCCTGACTCCAGGGCCAGTGCTTTATCCACTGTGCCACCTAGCTGCCCCTGAATAGTATTTAATATCAAAGTGATAACCCACTTAGCTTTCTGCCCCCACAACTCTCTATTCCTCCATCTGGTACCACTTTACTCCAATAGTCGTAAGTACTCATTTGATCTTTATGAGTGGGAAACATCAAAATGCTTAGGAAAAGAGAAGGGTCTCAACAATGAGTCATCCTTGCTATTCTTCCAGCTCTTGCCTTATATTCCTACTTCCAGTAATTAGCCTCTTGTTTTATAAAGCCCTTCTGTAATATCCAAATTCAAATAGCAGAAGTTTCTTATTCCAGAATCTCTAATTTGATTCTTTGCTCAGCTCCTACTTTTCTCCTAGATTGAGACTCTGCTTTGATTTTGATGTTTGAATTTGAATTTTTTTCAAAATTAAAAAGCACTTATTTTCCTCTCTTTTATCCCATTAAAAATAAAACAAAGTAAAAACAAAAACCTTGTAAGAAATGAACATAGTCAAGCAAAACAAATTCCCACATTTGCCATGTGCAAAAAGGCATGTAATTTTTGACCAAGTCCTGTAGATTCTACTTATACAATGGCTTAGCATCCATCCCTGTCTTTCTACTCCCAGTGCTACGAATTTAGTTCAGGTCCTTCTGACCATCTTCACTTTTTCAGTAGCTTCTTCATAGATCTTCTTGCCTTTGCTCTTTTACCCTCTCAAATCCATCCTGTATATTTTATCTTTCTGCCAGATTTATGTTCCTAACAGTCTAGTCATGGCACTCCCCTTCTCAAAGTGGCTCCATCTTACCAATGATTGAATTTCAAGCACTGTTGCCAAGCATTAAGTCACTCCACAGTCTAATGTCATCCCCTCTTTCCAAACTCATATTATTCCCGCCTGCCCCTTTTGTCTAGATTCCAGCCAAAGTATCTCCTAGATATGACCCAGGATTCCCTTCCTCTGCATTTTGAATCACATTGTTTCCTCTCACTGGAATTGTTCCCTCTTTTCCTTTCACCTGTTGAATTCTTTCCTGTCCATCATTTACAACTCATTAGATTTTCTATCTCCTCCATCAATCTTTCTATAATTCACTCCATCATTAATGGTTTCACCCTTAGATTTCACATAGCAATTTGTTTTCTACCTTTCTCATGTACTGATGTCTTAGGCCTACTGTATTATAGATGTCTGAGGTCAAGTCTTACTCTTGACACATACTGTGTGACAATGGCCAAAATATTTAACCTCTCAGCAACCCAAGCAACTCTCAGACTATACATAAAAGATAAGTTAATGGACTTTCTCAGCATAAGAAATTTCTCTTCCTATGAAATCCAGACAACTTTCCCCAAAATCTATATGCCAGAGCTCCCTACTAGACTATGACTTCCATAGTGTGTCTGATCAAAACTCTAAATTTGGTACAGTGCTTTGAGTTCAGGAAACACGTAAGAACTATTTTTTTTTTGTTTTATTCCATAAATTAAAAATAATTTTAAAAGTGAATTGAGTGGATTTAACAACCATCACCTATAAGCTGATTTCCACACCTTTTCATGCCTTTTCTAGATTATCCATTTCTTCTCATGTTTCCTTATACTTCACGCTTGGTTATTCACACTCTTACTTCTCATGCCAACATGGTCCCTCAAATGCTGTGTTTCTCAGATGCTATGTCTTGTCCACGTTCTGGGATTCCCATGGACTTTCAACCGTTAGACTCTCATGAGTTCCTTAATAAGATACTACATTGTTTCTATCTCTGTATCACTGGAGCCTAGCCCAGTGGATGGCATGAAGCAGGTGCTTAATGAATGCTTGCTGATTGATATATGGATAGCCTACCTCTTTGCACCTTCTTCTGATACCTGTCACAATGTTTCCTTGACACTTCACCAAACTTTTAAAGCTTTTTCTGAATACCTCTAGCTGAGCATTTCCAGATAATAAGATGCATCCTGTAGCATCTGTCAACTCCTTGGGACTGACACATGGTGCTACTAGTCAAACACTGGCACTGGCAGCATGCTGAGCCCTTAACTGGATCTGGTTTCAATTAGGGTGCTTGTGTCCCCATCCAGACACACTAACCTGTAAGCCATTAACCATTTTTTTAAAGAGGATTTTAATAAATCATATTCTTAGAATCCCACTTGTAAAGAGCTGAGTTATGATTTTGATTGCTTTAAAAGGAACTGAAAATCAATGTCATCTAGACTAGTTTGTAGAGTATTATTGTTTAATTAATAGAATCTACTATCTCAGCATAGTCCCCCACCCTAAATCACTTCGTACCCATCTTTCTGGAAATATTTAAACTATCTTTTCCTTCTGTTACATCATGAAGGTGACACTGGGTTGCTGAAGGCTAGTGTAGTGGACCTCAAGTCCTATCCAGATAGAAATTCTTTGAATACAGGCCCAATAGTAAGAGGACCATTCTAGGTCTGTTCAGAGAGGTTGTATGCACTCTGTTGGTTGCAGGGTGATAACTTTTTCAGCTATAGAAATTTCCTAAAGAACAACTTAATAAGAAATAGAGAAGTTGTGACCATGTCAATTGATGTAGTGTCCAATTTTTCAAAACCAGATATCTCAGAAATATAGTATAGTACTATGATAAAATGACTGAATGCTAATGATTTTGTTTCTTGATACATTTTTGGTAACATCCATGCTTGATTTGTGAACTAGAGAGAAAATACTACAGCTCTTTCCCATTAATGCATTGAGTTTATAAAATTAGAAGCTTGTTGAGAGAGAGAGAGAGAGAGAGAGAGAGAGAGAGAGAGAGAGAGAGAGAGAGAGAGAGAGAGAGAGAAACTAGTCAAGAATAAATGGGAGAAGAAGAAGCTGAGGAAATATGAGGTGTTGTGGTCGTGGTGGTTTCTGGAATGGAAATGAGATCTAGAAGAGCACTATAGTGGAGGATGTCTTGTGCTCTCTGCAGTTATGTGGGGGAGAGCTCTTTTTGCCTTTAAGATTAGTAATTAATTATTAGTATCAATCAATTAGTGATAATAACTCATTTTATGCAAGGTTGTAAGGTATGCAAAGTGTCATGGCAATGATGTGACATAGAGTATACATTATATCCATTTTGCTGATAAGTATACTGAGGCTCAGAGAAATAAAATCACTTAGCCATGGTATTATAGCTAATAAGGGTCAGAACCAAGATCTAAATCAAGGTCAATTGAAAGAAAAGCAATATTTCCACTATCTCATGTTGCCTTCCTAGTAACCAGATAATTTTTTTTTTTACTTTTGGTTAGTTAATGATATAAACTGCTTTTAGATTCCTTAGTCCCATATGTATACTGTAAAGATCCACATGCAGATAGCCAATCTGCTGCTGGCTTCCCATTCCTGCAAAAACTGTTAATAGGGAATGTAATAATCCAGCCATAAAGGTTATCTTGGTTCCACAATACTTCCATTCATGAACTGCATTTGATAGAAATAGGAACACGACTTCTAAAGATACTAAGGCCAAAACAAATGTTCATTCTCAAGTATTGAGTTCATATCCATCCATTGCTATCAAGGGTCACTCTATGCTTGCCAACTAAATGAAACAACAGTAATCACAACAATAGCATAGCTATTGGACATCAGCCTGGATTTCTTGTAGACATTTTAAGTTCAACATGTTCAAGATTGAACCCATTGTTTTCCCCAACCCCTCTCCTCTCCCTCTTCTTAATTTACCAGTTACTACTAAGAACACCTTGCAGTTACCTTGGCTCACAACCTAGGCATCATTCTCAACTCCTCATTTTCTCTCACCCAACTCCTCCCACACCCCACATTTTATCCAATAGGTTGTGAAATCCTGCTATTTCTAGCCCCTGTAACACCTTTTTATATGTGCCCATTTTCATTCCTTTGCCACTGCTACCATACTGATGCAGATCTTTATCACCTCATGCCTGGACTGCTGCAGTAGCTTTCTGGTTGGTCTCCATTTTTAAAATTTCTCCCCATTCAAGTCCATCTTCCCCTTAGCTGTCAAATTGACCTTCCTAGGAGCACTAGCACAGGAGAGCTTGTGACCACAGTGGAGGAGGGACCCTTCTCACAGTTCCAGGGAAGAAAGGAGAGCTTGTAGTTGTACATAGACCAGAGAATAGGCAGGAGAGGAGTAAACACCTCTCCTTAGATCATACCACATTGGAAGAACTGAAAACTTACAGGTCCCTAGAAGTATCACTGAAAACAGCTTCACAAAACCCCTGAAGCTTGGGACAATATAATCTTCCAGCAGAGCCCTATCTTGACAAAGAGTTAAAGGGTCAAGCAATAGGCTGGGAAAATGAGTAAACAACAGAAAAAACTCTCACTGTAGAAAGTTACTATGGTGACAAGGAAGATCAAAACACATGTTCAGAAGAAGACAACAAAATCAAAGCTCCTGCATCCAAAGTCTCAAAAAAAAATATGAATTGGTCTCAGGTCATGGAGGAACTCAAAATGGATTTTGAAAATCAAGTAAGAGAAGTAGAAGAAAAATTGTGAAGAGAAAGAGAATGATGCAAAAAAAATCATGAAAATGAGTCAACAGTTTGGTAAAGGAGACATAAAAAAATGCTGAAGAACATAATACCTTAAAAAAAAAAAAACAGACTAGGCCAAATGGTAAAAGAGGTCCAAAAAGCTAATCAGAAGAATAATGTATTAAAAAGCAGAATTGGCCAGAAGGAAAAGGAGGTCCAAAAGCTCACTGAAGAAAATAATTCCTTAAAAATTAGAATGGAGCAAATGGAAACTAATGACTCTATGAGAAGTCAAGACACAATAAAACAAAACCAAAAAAAAAAAATGAAGCAATAGAAGATAATGTGAAATATCTCATTGGAAAAACAATTGACCTGGAAAATAGATCGAGGAGAAATAATTTAAAATGTATTGGACTTTCCGAAAACCACAATAAAAAAAAGAACCTAGACATCATCTTTCAAGAAATGATCAAGGAAAGCTACCCCAATATTCTAGAACCAGAGGGTAAAATAGAAATTGAAAGAATCAACCTATCTCCTGAAATCCATCCAACCTCCTGAAAGATATTCCCAAATGAAAACTGCCAGGAAAATTATAGTCAAATGCCAGAGTTCCCAGGTCAGGGAGAAAATATTGCAAGCAGCCAGAAAGAAACAATTCAAGTATGGTAGAGTCACAGTCAGGGTGCACAAGATTTAGCAGCTTCTACATTAAAGGATCTGAGGGCTTAGAATATGATATTCCAAAGGGGGAAAGAAGCTAGGATTACAACCAAGAATCACTACCCAGCAAAACTGAGTATAATTTTTTTTTCAGGGGAAAAATGGACATTCAATGAGATAGAGGAATTTCAAGCATTCTTGAGAAAAGACAAGAGGTAAATAGAAAATTTGACTTTTAAATACAAGACTCAAGAGAAGCATAAAAAAGGTAAACAGTAAAGAGAAATCATAAGAAACTTATTAAAGTTAAACTGTTTATACTCTTACATGGGAAAATAATATTTGTAACTCATAAGAACTTTTTCATTATTAGAGCAGTTAGAATGAGTACAAATATAGACAGAGGGCACAGGTATGAGTTTAATATGAAGGGATGATATCTTAAAAATAAAATTAAAGGGTGATAGAGGAATGTACTGGGAGAAAGAGAAAGGGAGAAGTAGAATGGGGTCAGTTATCTCACATAAAAGAAGCAAGAAAAAGCTTTTAGAGTGGAGGGGAAGAGGAGGGATGTGAGGGGGAGTGAGGGAATCTTGCTCTCGTTAGAACTGGCTCAAAGAGGGAATAACATACACACTCAATTGGGTATAGAAATCTATCTTACTTACCCTACAGGAAACTAGGACGGGAAAGGGATAAGAGCAGGGGAAATGACAGAAGAAAGGGCAGATTGGGGGAGGGGTAGTCAGAAGCAAAACACTTTTGAGGAGGGAGAGGATGAAAGGAGAGAGAAAATAGAATAATATTTATTATTCTATTTGTGGGGTGGGGGATAGGATAGAAGAAAAAACAGTTAGCAACAGTAACTGTGGAAAAAGCCCTCCATAATGTATTTCCTTCCTATCTTTCTAGTGTTCTCATACTTCATTTCTACACAAATACTTTGCATAGTGACACTATTTTTTTGATGTTCTTTGCACAATACATAACATGTCTGACTGAGAATTTTCATTGGCTGCCCCTCATACCTGGAATGTCCTTCTTCCTTATTCATCTATGCTTCCTGATTTCAAGGAGGCTATCTTCAAGTCCCATCTAAAATTTCATCTTCTCCAAAAAGCCTTTCTCAATCTCCCTTAATTCTAGTACCTTCCCTTTATTGATTATCTCCAGTTTACACTGGAGATTGCCTTTGGGTTTCTTTGTATCCCCGTTGTTTAACTTAGTGTGTTGCGTGTGGTAGATGTTTAATAAATGCTGTTTGTCTTACTCTTTGGACTTCTTTCTCCATCATTCCTTGTGTCAGAATATCCTTTTCCACTCCCGCCAGATCCCTCCTGCTTTTTCATCTCACTTTTATGTATTGTCTTCCTCCATTACTGATGTATCTCTTTGAGGTTAGAGACTGTCTTTCTTTTCATGTATATTTCTATTCCCAGCATTTAACACAGTGCCTGACATATGGTAAGTGGTTAATAAATGCTTATTGATTTGGCTTGCATCAGTTTCTTACCTTCTTGAGGTACACATCCTATAGTATATGACTACTAATTGGCAGGAACAGTTTAGACGCTTCTCTCACATCATACCAAATTATTTTCCAGAATAATTGGAACAGTTCAAGACTGTATTAAGAGTGAATTAGTGTTCCTATCTTCCCACATTCCCCAAAGAGTGAGTGTTTCTCTTTTGTGGTCATATTTTCCAATTTACTGGCTGTGAGGCAACACAACAGAGTTGTTTTAATTTGTGTTTCTCAACATTATTGAGATTTGGAACGTACTTTAGTATGGTTTCTGATAGTCCGTAATTCTTTTGAAAACTGTGTTCTTTGACCATTTAATTATAGGAGAATGGCTGTTGGTCTTATATATTTATTTCAATTCCCTATATATCTGGGGTATCAACGTTTTATCAGTGATATTTTATGCAAACATTTTACACTCATTTGATGGTTTTTCATCTTAATTTATTTGCATTGTTTTTTTTCATGCCAAGACCTTCATTTTTGAAACCAGGAATGTTAAAGTTATATTGAACTCTACCAGTTGATTTTATAGCCCTATATACCTACAGAGTAAGACTTTGTCTTGCTCAGGGAAGAGAAATTAAGGGTACTGAGATAACACATTTACAAAAGGATCATATCCTGCAGCCTATGTCCATTTAATACATAAAACAAATGTTTTTTCCTCATGAACAGGAGAACATCATGCCTGTTGGGTATTCAGGACGGCAAAGCACCATCTGTTACCAGTAAGTTCAGGGCAGCAAGGCTAACTGCCTAGAATTTGGACAGGGCCCAGCAAAGCCAAGACAGCTGGAGGTCATGGGTGATATATACTATCATATGCATGTGTATATGTAAGTACACACACATAAACGCACACCCACACATTTCTCAACCGCAGCCAGAGTTTTCTCATCTGTAAAATGAGGAAAATAGCAACTACATTACAAGATTTTTGTGGGGATCAAACAAGATAATAAACAATTTGCTTCACCAACCTGAAAATAGCACATAAATATTTTTATTACTATCATCACTATCATCTTCAGACATATTCTATCCTAGTAAAATGTAAACTCCTTCAGGACAAGGACTGTTTTATTTGCCTTTGTTAATTAGTACCTAAGAATTGGATTTGCTGAGTTCCTCTTGAGACAACAACTTACTGTCTGTCTCTAGGATTTGGTAGGTCCTCCCATAGACTTCATGGACTTCAAGAATCCAAGGTCATGTCTAAGCCAGGAAAAGGCATGAGAAGAACTTCAGAGAATGGCCAGACTTTAACATTTTTGTTCCAACTAGAACCATGTAAAGTATTAACTGTCAGGTCAAGACAGTTCAGGGCCAAATGAAATTCTGGGCATGCATTTTCTCTAAGGAGTTTTTCAAAGAAGATGCTTTTGTTAGAGACACACTGACTGAATCTTAATTACAATAGCACAATTGTGGTGCTGTAATCCAACAAAGAGAGAATACAAACACAATACTTATGGTACTCAGTTCTGATCAAAGGTATAGTGCCAAGAGTAGGAACTTGGCTTCCAGACCCCTAAGTTTTATTTTTCCCTTGATAGTTTTAAAACATGTAACCTTGGAGGAGTCCTGTATCCCATAAAGCCTTCGAAATTCCTTATTTTTAAAACAATGAATATAGTCCTTACACTACCTTCTAGACTGGCTTATTGTAAGGAAAATGTCTTGTAAACCTTTAAGAGATACAGAAAAGATTGTCGTTTGGTTGCTTCAGTTATATTTGACTCTTCCTGACTGTATTTGGGGCTTTCTTATCAGAAATACTAGAGTAGCTTGTTATTTCCTTCTTTTGCTCATTTTACAGATGAAGAAACTAAGGCAAGCAGGACTAAATGACTTGCCAAGGATCACACATCTAGTAAGTGTCTTAGGTCACATTCAAATTTAGGTCTTCCTGCCTCTAGGCCCAGTTCTCTATCTGCTGCACTGCCTACCTGCCCTATAGAAAAGGTAGTGAGATTATTTTTCAATGCCTATGTGAGGGAAATGCCAGATGAAGCAGCTGGTAGCTCAGTGGATAGTGCACTGAGTCTGGAGTAAGGAAGATCTGAATTCAAACCCTGCCTCAGGCACTTCCTAACTGTGTGACTGGGCAAGTCATAACCTTTGACTGCCTGATAAAATGTACCCATTGGATCTACTGGAGAAGGAAATGACAAAACACTCCAGTATCTTTGCCAAGAAAACCCCAAATGGAGTCACAAAGGGTTGGATAACATTGAAACAATTAAACAGCATGTGAAGGAAAGATTTAAGGTGACTGATTGATGCTGAAAATTATTTGACACTTGTCTATGTACATTTAAAAACAAAATTTTATTGAAGTCTTTTTTTTTTAATTCAGAATCAGTTTCCATTATACCCTCCCATAATACCTTCACTTGTAATTAAGAAAAGAAGTTCAGCAAAACTGATCAACACAATGTTTGGGCCGTAGATAATGGAACATTCCTCAACCATTATTATCACCCTCTTCACCCCTTCTCTGTTTCATCAGCTGTTTTCCCAGGATCGAGACTGGTCACTGCATTTAATCTTAGGTCAGAAGGCATTTGGAATTGTTTTCATTTACACTACTGTAAGTCAGCGTATGTATCATTTGCTGGTTCTGCTTTCTTCCCTCTGTGAATGTGCATTTTAATCAAGTCAACTGAGCAGTTTCATTAAACAGCTAGTCACTGAAGCCAAATAGCCAGTTGGACAATGGTGATGGGTATAGTTTGAGGAAAGAATCAAAGGCTTAGCCAACTGGCTCACTATGGACACAGAATCAGTGTACCCAGAGAAGCTGTCTCCAGCACATAGAACTTTGAATAGAACAATAACATACTTTAATGGTTCTCAACCTGCTTTAGTATAATTAGATATTTTCTATTGACTTAACTGCTTACCTATTGCTTTCCCCAGTAGATTATTCCAAGTGCCTACCTAGCGCAATGTCTGACACGTAGTGGGTATTTAATAAATGATTGTTAAATAATTAATGTGAGCCTTTCATAACATCAAAACATTTCACCATCAGTCAATAATTATTTAAAAACTTACTATGTGCCAGCATGGTGCTAAGCGCAGGAAAAAGGCAAACAAACAAACAAACAAACCGTACTTGTTCTCAAGTGGTATGCATTTATTCAAATGTGAGAGAAACCACATAAATATTTAGTTATGTACTACATATATATATACATATATATATGTATATATATATATACACACACAGATTTTATGAAGGTAATCTGAGAGAGGAAAACATTAGTACCCAGAGGGGGATTTAAGTTTATCATAATAGTTGTACTGTTAGTATTGTGCTTTATGTTAATATTTTTATTCATTTTTTCATTATTTGCTTCCACTGATTGACAAAAAAACCCATTAAATATATTACTTATCATCATAGGCAATTCCTTGGGAGAGAACACTCTCCAAGGCAGATCATAACCCATCTGTGACCTAGCCAATAAATCCTGATGACTGGTCAGTCATAGTGACTTGTCTAGAGTCAGACAGCTAGGAAATTTATAAGCCACGGTCTGAACCCAGGTCTTCCAGACTCAAGACTTAGTATTCTATGTATTACATCGGATAATCTTTTCAATAAGATGCAAGATGACAAAAGATACAGTATAAATTCAGTTATACTTTTAAATGAATTTGTGTTGTAATCACAACAACATTGACATTCATTTGAAATAGAGTAAGAGATATCAGTGTGAGGCATAATATATTCAAACTACCTAGGGAACACTGACTTATTTATTATACAGAGTCATCTAAAGTGATGACTGGTACTGTCTGGCAGATTTCTGAGATTGAAAGTCAAGTTGGAATGATATTTCTGACCTTAGATATAGTTTCACATACAGCTTGTTTGAGTATTTACATTTTAATGCAAACAGTACAGAAAGTCTGATTTTGCAAAACATACTGTGGGAAAGGCGTCATGTACTTCATAGCCTTATCAGACAGTTCTAGATACTCAGAAGGAGCATGTAAGAATGTGTATTCAGATGTCAGTCAGGTCCTTGAATTTTTTCACTCTGTGAAATACAAATGAAGCACCAGTAGCATACAAAGGTGCTTGGATGTCATTTAGTTCCTAAACATGAACATAAAGTTCATTATAAGGATAACAGATTTGATGGAAACTAAATAAAGATTGAAGTGCCCTTGGTACAGATTTATATTTGTGGAACATTTATACCCTTCCCTCCTCCCAGGATGTCACAGCCCAGAGGTTGTAAACCATTGGTTTATTTTTGGAATCATATAAAAATAATAACTAAAATGTAGATAGAATTTTAAAGCATGAAAATTATTTTACATACTTTATCTTACTTGTTGTGCAAAAACTCTGGCATTATTATCCTTATTTTATATATGAGCAAAATGAGGCTAAGAAAAGTTAATTAACTGATCAGGGTTACATCGATAGTAAGTTATTGACATGGGTATTGAATCCAGGTGTCCCTGACTCCAAATCTGGTCACAACTTCTTCACCATAACATTTCTTCTTACTTCACCCATCCTTTCCTCCTTCCTTCCAATTATAATGGAATTATACCTATAACTATATCCATATGCTTTTCATCTAAATTTAACTCCTCCACCTGAGCTTTTAATCCCATATCTTCTAGCCCCATCCTAAAACTTGTCCCAATTCCCTGCGTATTTTCATTGTCTCTCTCTCCTGTATCTAACTGCTTTTTGCCTATGAAATTTCTCACATTTCCCTATCATTTTTTAAAAAAATTATTATGTTTTCTATTATGCTGTTAGTGATCTTAAGAGACTATCTAGTCCAGATGCTTTATTTTACAGATGAGGAAATTAAGGCCTGAGAGGTTAAGTGTCTTGTTCAAGGCTACACCATGATAAATGGAAGAGTTAGGATTCAAATCAGAACACCTATTTTATGTTTCTTTGTACTCTAGTGATTTGTATGTAGTACACTTCTCCCATGAGATTATAGGGGTGTTCAGGGAGCATTAGCACCTCTGCTGTGAGGGCTTGCATAGACCTCTTCAGGTCTGCTCATCCACTTTTGGTATCTACCTTCACCCAACTCTCAACTGTGGCTCCGAAAAACTACAGCGTGAACAGTGGCCACACCCCAGTAAAAGCATCTTAGCAGATGGGCTAAATGAGATCGAAAAGTAACTGATAGACCTCAAACACATCCGTGAGTTAGGGTATGTGTACCCCAAACTTTTGAAGACTTCCCTGGCAGAATAGGCTAATAAGAGCAACTTGTTCCAAAGGCCATGAAGGTGGCTGAAGCAGGCATTCTGAAATGCTTAGAGCTTGGTCAGACATAGAAAATGCCAAGTCATTCACTGCACCCCAGGTCATTGACAGTCATCTTGACTTTTGTCCTGCTATTGGACTTCAATAACTCTGGAAAAGAGGGAGGCTGATGATTTTGCATAACTCTGCCTCACTTAAATCCAATTCATGTGCCAGTCAAGACATCACCCCATGAGGTCATTGATACTCCTTGAACAAAGGACAAACAACAATCATATAAAAGCAAACATCTTCTAGTATGTTTTCTCCTATCCTAGTCACTTGACACATTGACTTAAAGGAGCAGATTAATAAATGTTTGCTGAATTGAAGGTATTTTGTCTCTTCACTATGTATTCTTTCTTTTCATTTCCTACTGTCACCATACTTGTCCAAATCTTCACTGTCTTAAGACTGTAGGATTTTAATAGTCTTCTGCCATATTGATAAAGGATTCAGTACAGTACACGGCACATAGTAAGTGCTTAATGAATGCTTATTCCCTCACCTTCTCCCATCAACATATTTAACCTGTTACTTGTGGATGAATCTTCCTAAAGCTTTTCATGTGATTTTCTTTACCATCTGCCCTCAAGCCTTTAATTGGTTCCCATTGCTCATAGGAGAAAATCGAAACTATGAAGTTCTGAATTTGAGAGCCAGTTATTCTATTGTTTTTTTGGTTGGGCAATGGAGGTTAAGCAATTTGCCCAGGGTCACACAGCTAGTAAGTGTCAAGTGTCTGAGATTGGATTTGAACTCAAGTTTTCCTGACTCTAGGGCTGGTGCTCTATCTACTGCGCCACCTAGCTGCCCCACCATTTTTATATAAATATATTGTCTCTCAAAAGGAGGGAGAAAAAAGTACTGCCATGATTCTGAACCAAACTTGATGCTTTTCTGGGTATTTTTTAGAGACTTTGTAGAAGCATGGTGGCCAAGAACTAGGTAGGTTACTCAATAAAACTGTA
Source organism: Phascolarctos cinereus (assembly GCF_003287225.1). NCBI lineage: Eukaryota > Metazoa > Chordata > Mammalia > Diprotodontia > Phascolarctidae > Phascolarctos > Phascolarctos cinereus. The sequence goes on along the minus strand of NW_027556098.1, from coordinate 325,797,973 downwards.
ACTAGTCTGGGGAAAATGGGGCACTGCATTATAGAGTAAAAATTCAGAGGGCTATTTTTGTTACCCTATCTTCCCTGTTCTCCTTGCCCATATCTTTTATTTATTTTTTTCAAAGAAGAAGTATTTCTAGAGAAGGCTTTGTTATCTAAGGACCCAAACGGCTTACAGGTCAAGGCAAGGGACAGCAAGGAATAGTAGGGGAACATAGGAAATGAGAAAGAAAGAAAGAAAGAAAGAAAGAAAGAAAGAAAGAAAGAAAGAAAGAAAGAAAGAAAGAAAGAAAGAAAAGAAAGGAAAGGAAGGAAGGAAGGAAGGAAGGAAGGAAGGAAGGAAGGAAGGAAGAAGAAAGAAAGAAAGAAGAAAGAAAGAAAGAAAGAAAGAAAGAAAGAAAGAAAGAAAGAAAGAAAGAAAGAAAGAAAGAAAGAAAGAAAGAAAGAAAGAAAGAAAAAAGGAGAAGGGTGGGAAAAGGGGAGAGAACTTGTAGGGAGTGGAAGGGAGAGAAGGAAAGAGAGATGAGTGAGACCGATGTAGTAGGATGAACTTTATATAGAGAGTTAGAAGACTTGGGTCAGAATCCCAGCTCAGTCTCTTATAAGTAGTATGACTTTGGGCAAGTCATTTAAAATCTTTTTATCTCATCTTTTTAATCTAAAATGAAGCCCTAATTGCTAAATTCTCTTATAGCTCTAAATTTGAACCATAAAGTAAGGGCAGAAAACTCACCCAGCAATATTCACCTACTGACCAAAATAGGGAGGAACTCATTCCATAGTAGTCCTTGTATTTCACTCAGTCTTGCATAATGGACACCAGGATTTACTTTCAAGTAGAGTAACATTTTTCATTGTTGTTTTCTATCTTGATTGTCAGTGGAAGCCATCACAAGTGATGTTTACTTGTTTTGATTTTAATCTAGGCTTCTGTGTCATAATCAATGCAGAAGAATATTGAACTGTGCATAATAATGATAATAATAAAATTTCATTTTGACATGGTGGCGTGAACCTCATGCAATACTGTCACTGAAGAGCACTTGGATTTATTCAGATCCACAAATGTGTAGAATGTCTTAAGTGAGTAGCAAAATAATTGAATCACAAACTGTTTGCGTATAGCATATGAAAAGGGGAATTCTGAAAAAAATCTGGCACAAATTCAATTGGATTCAACAACTATTCATTGTTCATTTATTGTGTTCAAGGGGCAGGTAGATATTGCAGTGATAGTCAGGAGGACCTGAGTTCAAATTTGTCCTCAATTACTTATCAGCTGTGTGACTTTGGGAAAATCACTTCCCCTGTTTGCCTCAGTTTGCTCATCTGTTAAGTGAGCTGGAGAAAGAAATGGCAAATCACTTCAATATCTCTGCCAAGAAAACCCCAAATAGGATCACAAAGAGTTTGACATGACTGAATCACTAAACAATGACAAAAATTGTGTTCAGTGTCCTATGGATGCAATGAATAAAAGTGCCTTTAAGAAGGTTATAATCTTGTGGGGAAGGACATTAGAATTGTACATAAATCCGATGAAAGGAAAAATGTGCAGAATGTGAAAGCAAAAATTACAGATCTAAAGCAGGGATTCTTAAGGTGAGTTCCATGAATTTGTTCAAAAAAATTTTGGTAAACATATTTCAACATAGCTAGTGTTCTTTACAATTTAATTGCATTTAAATTCATTTTAAAATATGTTAAAATATTATTCTGAAAAGGGATCCATGACACAAAAAGAGTTAAAGTATCCTTGACTAGAGCTAGAAAGCTCTTTATCACCTCAGAGGCTTTCTAGTCTAACCCTTTTATAGCTGAGGAAACTGAGGTCATGGACATTGTGACTTCCCCAAAGTACTGAAGTATCTAAAGTAAGATGAAATCTAGGCTCTCTGACTCAGTCACTGCTTTTCCTAGTGTACCACACCAAGAGACCAAGATGGAGATCAGAAAAAAAAAAAACTTCATGGTAAAAGTATACCCCATTTACCAACCTATCCTGTGCACCAATGATCAAGCAATTTTTCAAATGCACAGGTCTCATCAAGTGCTTGTTGCTCTGTGCTTTTGAATCACAAAAACTCACAGCTAGAAGGGATCTCAGTGCTAACAATCCAACTGATAACAAAAGCATGAATCTCACCCATAACTTCTCAGGAAGTGACTCTCCAACATCTGCTTATAGACTTCTAATGATGGGGAGCTCATTACTTCCCAAGGTAGCCAAGTCCTTTTTGATAAAAAGTATTTCCATTACCCTGAATGAAAAAGTTAGATTTAATGACTTCCCTTATCTAGGAAACCTTACCTGACTAATCAGTTGAAAGCAATTTCTACTTAACTTTTCAATGTCACTTCTAGATATCTTCTTTCCACTTTTACTTCCTCTTATATCATAGCTATATCGACACATTTCACTCTTACATAGTGAATTTTAATTTTTAGTGGGCTAGATATATGCCATAATCATATTCAGCTCATCTCCACAGTACCCAGCATAGGGTCTTGCAAATAATATAGTAAATGCTTAATAAATGTTTTTTGAATTTAATTCACTTCTCTGCCACAGTTTCCTCATTTGTAAAATGAAGAGGATTGGACTCCATGTACTCTTCCACCTCTAAAGTTATCCTGGCAACATGGAGAGAGAAGGTCAATTTTCAGGTAGTAAGTATGCAACACGTTGGAGTAGCAGGTTCAGAGGCTCAGTTTTTCTGTACTCTAAGAGTTATGTACCTTTCCATTCCTTTTTTTAAATTTTTTTTTTTTTGCCTTTTTGGTGAGGCAATTGGGGTTAAGTGACTTGCCCAGAGTCATACAGCTAGTAACTATCATGTGTCTGAGGCTGGATTTGAACTTGGGTCCTTCATGCACTGCACCTTCTAGCTGCCCCCCTTTCTATTCTTTAAGGGGCAACGGGCAGGGCCTAATCAGTACTACAGCTTCCCCAACCCCTCCATACACATACCACCCCGGGCTCATTGCACTAACTAGATAAGAATTTAAAAGATGGTGAATTATTTTAGACTAAATGAAGAAAATGTGTAATAAATTTAGAAATAACAATTCAGAAACTAGTTTCCCTTTGGTATGTGTGCCATATTGGTTTGCTTGTTAGAAATGCAAATTGTGTAATCAGTTTTTTAAAGAATAGTAAAATAGCCACTTAAACGTAATTGGAATAATAGTAATAACTCACATTTTTATTTTGCTTCAAGGTTTGAGCATTTTCCTAACAATCCTTAGGGTATTTTGATTTGAAACAAATCCAATTTTTTCTTCTTTGGAAGCCAAAACATATATGTGGAAGCCGTTAATAAAAGATGATAATGATGATATATAGCCAGGCATACTAGCTTTTTGTCCCTAGTACACTGACATTCTGACTCCTCATTTGGACCATTTGCCTCTCAAGATTCTTACCACTTGGAGATATACGTGAAACAAAGAACAATGTCTTTAAATAGAGGGTATTATTTGTCTTTTTAGCCTTTGAAAGACAAAGAGAGAAACTAAATGGCTATCAGAGCCATGATGTCAGCCTCCCATGGTGGATACCAGATTTGTAGTACACAGCATATATGCAGTTTTAGAAGCATTTTGTCTATTTATTATTTTAGTGCTGAGATTGAGGGATGTTTGAATTCCACTGAAATTTCATATCCATGAGATGAGCCTTAGTGATGTATCTTAGTACCTGTTTCTCTCAACAGTTAGGACATAGTAAGCACTTAATAAATGCTTGTTGACTGACACGTAACATATGACCAAGTTTTTCAGCATCTATACCCTCCAAGTCTTGAATTAATTTTTTAAAAAGTCATTGAAATACAAAAACCTAGCAGAAGAAATAAAAGCAAAACACAACAAAGCAAAAAAACAAAAACAAAAACAAACCTTGCGAACATGACTTAGTACATACTATCAATCCTGTTGCTCTGTCTCCTACTGTACCTCTACTAGGGTTGCCATGAGGTCTACATAGTACTCCCTAAATGTATATAGGATGGAAAAAAGAACATCCAAATCTTATAAAAAGTCATCACTTTATCTACCTATACAATAGCCCACCCATTGTTAAATAAGCAAAAAAAGGAGAGGTTATTAAACTGTCCCAGGACCATTTGTATTTCAATTACATCTAATAGAAGATGAGAATGAAAATAATATTAATAAAAATAAAGAGGGTACTATCAACTCATGTTTGCATAATATTTGCTGTTTATATGATGTTATAGAATGCACAAAGCATTTCTCATGTATTGTAACATTTGCTTTTTACACCGAAGTACATATAATATGAGATTGTGTTGGAATTGGAGTTAAAAGAGCTAGAGTTCAGATCCTATCTCTACCATCTCTGTGACCTTAGATGCAAGTCACTTAACCTCCTTGGCCCTCAGTTTCCTCATCTATAAAATGAAAAGGCTGGCCTAGATATCCTTAAGATCCTCAAAGGATCTTAAGAACTTTTCCTTATAGTAATACTTGAGGTAGGTAGTACAGAAATTATTTCTAGTGTCTTGTCCATGACATTTGCTTCTCCTTCATTATCTAGCTGTAACACCAACTCTTCTATGAAGCCTTCTCTGATAGTCCCGACCAAACAATACATGGGAAAGCATTTATTAAGCATTTAATGTATCTCAGGAGGTATTAGAACTGGAATTCAAACTGAGTGTTCCTGAGGACTTTGCTTATAACAAGACTTGAGGTATGTAGTTAAATGACTCATACCCATTTTGCAGATGAGGAAATTGAGACTCAAGAAATTAAATAATTTTCCTGTGTTCCTACAGAAAGTAAATGTCAGAGAAGGAATTCAAGCCCATTCCCATGTCCTTTCCACAGCAAAAACAAAGGTTCTTAGGGGTTCTTAACCTTCCCTCCATATGAACCCACTTTGTAAGTCTGGCAAAATTTTTCGATTCTTTCTCAGAAGAATATATAGGATTAAAAGGAGAACAAAGGTTAGCAAAAATAAAGATGTAATTTGTTTCCTCATCCAAGTGCATGGAACTCTTGAAACCTATTAGTAGACAAGTCTGTGGACCCCAGGTTAAATATACCTGCAACTCCAAGCTACTCTATTACATATTGTAAATTTTGATTGTTAATATACATCTATAAGTGGAGCTCTTGTATGTGAATTTCCTTGTGTATATGATAGGTCCTATTCATGGCTATCAGATCCATATTGCAGGGAATGAACCCAGACAGCCTAAATTTGCCATTATGGTTGAAAAGAAAAGGCCTTACTTGGCTAGCATTATTGTAGAGGACTCTTCACATCCAGAGGCACCTGAAGGCATAAATGCAGGCCGTCTTCATTCTTTGACTATATTTTCAAGCAGAGATCTTATCATGTGCCACTGTAGGGTTGTAGTCCTGATAGGTATTACATCCCTACTGTGAATGCTTTGTGTCCTTCCAAAGAGGTGGCTGCCCTGATCTGGAGGGATTAATGAGCAAATAGATTCTTGCATAAGAGGGGCCTTGCTGCCTGTCATCCATCCACTATTCTCTTTGATTTAGTGAAGTGCATTCTGGTTTATAAGCTCATGATTAATTTATTCGCAATCTACAAGAAAGCCTTTTTAATTCCATGAAGGGATGTAGATGAATAATACACGCTATTTTCTTTGACCTGTCTGTGTATGTTTGCTGGGGCTAGATTGTTGATTTTCCTGTCTGTTCTTCAGCATTGGAAGCCTCATTACCATGCAAGCTGGCATCCATCCAGGTTGGACTGGGCCCGCTCCTCAGATACCCTTACTTTCTTCGTCAAACCTGGGGGAAATTATATTTAAGTCTTTTCTTAGAGTCATATCTCTAATTCACTGTTCTCCAAATTAATTTAGCCCCATATTGCTGTGGGGCTTGAAATATACTGATGTAGCCCATCAGTGTGGTCTGGGGGTCCTGGACGTACACAATACCACTGATATGAGGTGGTGGGAGTAAAGAAATTGTGAAGCCTATTTTCATACCTAAAATTACCATAAGACATATTTTGATGCATACATAATATCTTATTTAATATTTTGGTAGGAAATGTGTTGCTGCGTGAGATCTTTTTTCCTAGCAGTCCCTTATTCATATAGCACAGAACACAAGGCTTGGGCAGAATATATTTGGAGAAATGTTATTGTTATCTTTATCATTCCTTCACCAGAATGAATAGATGCAAACAGCTGATCAATATCAATGGATACTGGTTTACTTGCACCCCACTAGAATATTGGTCAGTAACATTTGATGAAAGATAGTAAAGCTGTACTACACAGTGTCCCCTGAACATGTCCTGTGCTTTACTTGCTCTGTGCCTTTGAACTATAAAACCTCATAGGGAACTACTTCAAAGCTCCTTTTACAACATTCTTAACAGGTATTCATCCAGTTTCCACTTAACTACCTGCAGTGATGCAGACCTCATTACCTTTCAAGACAGTCATTTCCTGTCACACAGGATGATCATCCAGCTTCTCTGTCTAATGTTTGCCCTTCCTTCAAGATCCAGCAGAAGAATCCAATCTTTCATAACCTTCTATGATAGTCCCAATCAATCAACTAAGCAAAAGGAATTTATTGAGTGCCTAGTCAAGGCCATCACTGTTCTAGGTGCTTAGAATACAAAGCCAGAAACAGTTTGGGTTCTCAAATACTTTATATTTTAGCAGGGGAGATAGTGTCTACACACAAGTATGTATATACACAAAGAAAAAATAAAATGAAATAAAAATAACATAAAGAAATATAATGTAACAAGAGAGGGAGGACACTAGCAATTAGTGGGGGGAGGGGTCATGAAAGACTTCTTGTACAAAGTGTTGCTTCAGCCACATCTTAAGGGAAGTGAAAGGGCATTTGAGGTAGAGGAGAAAAGAAATGCCCTCCAAGCATGGGGGACAGCCAGTGCCAAGACACAGACAATGTCTGAATAAAATCCCAACTGGGAACATTTCCCTCCCTGAATTTCATGATATCCTGTTAGCAGTTTTCATGATACATTTCCACATTCTACTTTGTATTGAGGTAATGTGTAATAGAAGTTTAAGAACTGACCACCAACTTGGGATTTATAATTCAGAGAGATAACTGCTCCCCTTTCAAGCATCTTTCAACCCCCATTACATATATAAAGTTCTTTTCCAAATTTAAAGCACTCTCCTACAGTGGTCACTTCTATAGATAAGAGTTATTCTCATCTTTGTACCCTCTTTAGTGTCTGGCATGGGGCCCTGTTCATAATAGGTGCTTAAAAATGTTTCTCCTCCTCCTCCTCTTCCTTCTTCTTCTTCTTCTTCTTCTTCTTCTTCTTCTTCTTCTTCTTCTTCTTCTTCTTCTTCTTCTTCTTCTTCCTCTTCTTCCTCTTCTTCTTCCTCTTCCTCTTCCTCTTCCTCTTCCTCTTCCTCTTCTTCTTCTTCTTCTTCTTCTTCTTCTTCTTCTTCTTCTTCTTCTTCTTCTTCTTCTTCTTCTTCTTCTTCTTCATAAATATCTAGGAAGATCCCTGGATTAGAAAATAAAAGGTAGAACCAAGTGCAAGTCCCGTCTCTGCAACTAATTAGCTACTCTGTGTGGTGACTAAGAGCTGACTACAGATTTGTCAATAATTATGACTTAGGGCTAATAGTAACTTTAGGAGTGAACTAAAATCTATTTTATGTAAATGAATTAATTAATCAAAATACATAATGGCATGTTAAAACCTAATACAGAATTTTAATAAAGTGACTGAGTAGATGTATTTGTACCTGGTCTTTAGGCTGTTGGGTCACATGAAAAATGTATGGAAGTTACCAAGTGGTTGAAGAAAAGCAGAATTAACAAGAATATGTATATATATGTATATATACATATATACATATATATATGTATATATATATGTATATATATATGTATATATATATGTATATATATATAAACACACACATACACATGCACACATAATATGTATGTATGTATATATACATGTGTATGTGTATATACAAACACACACACACACACACACACACACACATATATATATATATATATATATATATATATATATATATATGTAAAATTTAAATTTCTAATGACCCTCTGAGATTTTGTTGTTCAGTTATGTCTCATTTTGTGACCCCATATGGGGTTTTCTTGACAAAGATACTGAAGTGGTTTGCCCTTTCCTGCTCCAGTGGATTAAGGCAAACAGACATCAAGTGACTTGGACAGGGTCACATAGCTAGTGGGTGTCTGAGGCCAGATTTGAATCCAGGTCTTCTTGGCTCTGGGCCAAGTGCTGTATCTACTGAGCAGCCTAGCTGCCTCTCAGTAGTTATTATTGTCCTCATTTAACAGATAAGGAAACTAAAAATCGAAGGGCTGGTCTGATTTACTCATATTCAAATACCTAGTAAGTATCAGAGACAAGGTTCAAAGCAGGGTCCTCCTTAACCCCAAGAACAGCACTCTTTGCACCAAATCATGCTCTCCCTGAGGACGTCGTCATCAACTATAGAATACTGCAAGGAAAAGAATTGTCTTTTTTGAACTTTGGAGTGATGTGTGTCTATGGAATTAGTCTGAATTTGAGGGCACTGAGCCACTGCTATACCCATTTTTCCCTTGTCTCTTGTTTGATTTGAGGAAGGAGAAATTATTTAGCTAAATGATTAAGCAAAATTTCGGATATAACATTTCAAAGCCAGAGGCTTTGTTATTAGCTAAGAGTGAGTTTGAGGTAGAAGAATGAACCGATGAAGTCAGGCTAGAACACTTTGGTGAACAGATAGGAATTCAATGAAAGGTAGAAGGGAATAGTATCCTGATGAAGGAGACCATTGTCTCCTATAGATTATAAGAGAGTGGACACTCCAAGTGAAGAGAGCACCATAATAGCCAAGCTAAGCCTAGAGAACTGTAGCTTAGACAGAATTCTTCCTTGAAGACTAAAGACTACCTAGTTTTGAACTATTACTGAACCTGAGCATTAGAATAGACTCCAGAGGCTGTCTAGTTCATTTTTTAGTCCAACTATTAACTGAGAAAGAATCCATCTTAAAACATCCCCAAGAAATAATCATCCAGTCTTTTCTTTAAGCCTTTCAGTGATGGGGAACCCACTACTCTCTGAGCAACCATTCTACTTGGTTGATTTATTTTGTAAGTATTCCCAATTATTTTGACCTGATTCATTGTTTCTCAATTTTCAGTCTCTTTTCTCTTGAAAGTTAATTCTAAGAAATGCACTCTCTTGGTCCACAGTATTTGGAGGTAAGGGAAGAAGGGGAAAAAATAGATCATATTCCTGTACCAGGGAAACACTTTCTGGGAGCAGAGGTAGAATAAAGGGAGGAGAGATAAATAGAAATGGTGTGCAGGGGATCACTGAACACAACTTTCCATCCACATTTTTGCATCAAAAAGGTCCAAAATTCTCAAGCCTTCAGCTTGGGACTTTGCTGGTTCAGGAAGTTTTAGATATCCCTGAAATTGAAGTTTCTGGTACTGGTGCCTTTGGACAAATACTATGCAAGAGCTAGTCCCATGGAAGCTGGTGTGAGATTAATGATCCAGTACTTTCACTGAGACATTTCATCAAGATCAAGGCATTGCCCAGTGCTTGGCTGTAAGTAAGATAGGCATGTGGTGCACATAGGCCAAGATTCAATAGCAACAAACTTATGATAGAAATACAATGAAGTAGTGCAGGTGGTAGGGTGGGTAAGTGGTGCAGTGGATAGAACACTGAACCTGGAATCAGGAAAACCTGAGTTCAAATCTGGCCTCAGATAGTTACTAGCTATAGATCCTGGGCAAGTTGCTTGACCCTATTTGCCTCAGTTCCTTATTTGTAAAGCGAGCTAGAGAAGAAAGTGGCAAACCACTCCAGTATCTTTGGCAAGAAAACCCATATACGATCATGAAGAGTCAGACATGACTGAAACAACTGAACAATAACAACAACATGGTAGATCTCAGGCCCCAACATCTGATATCTTTGCTCATTACTTAAGCAGGCACAGGAAGTGAAAATTGTACACGACATCTGCTTCTAAGGGATGAGGCTCAACTTGAGCAGGGCAGGGTATCTATCAGTGATGTAACCTACTCTAGTCTTGGTTTTTTTCCCCTTTGGCTTTCCTGGCTTATGCTTAGCTCACCCACCATGTTAGCCCATTCTTAGCTGAGGCACAAAACCCCTCTACCATCTCCCTGACATTTGATTATTCAGGCTTTGTTTGAAGATCTTTACTGATGGTGAACTCAATCCCTTCTGAGGCATGGCATCCAACATTCAAATAGTTTTGTTAGGATATTTTTTTCATATTCAGTTAAAACCTAACTCTTTATCATCATCCCCTCGTTTCCTTAATTGATTCTAGCCCTACCTTTTGGAGCTATATATGACAGCTCTTCAAATGTTAAATGGGCACCATTATGCCCTTCTCTACCCTCCTAAATCTTGTATTCTCCAAACCAAACATCCTCAGATCCTCTGAACAAATGATTGATCAAATCTCTACTAAGGAGCTTCTAAACAGTGAGTTGTAATGGAAGGAGTATTATATTTGGCATTGGAAGACCCAGGTTCATTTTCCTGTCTCTACCACCTACTTCCTGGGCGATTTTGAGCAAGACACAAGCTCTTTGGGCTTCACTTTTTTTTTTTCATTTGTAGAATGAAGGAATTGGACAAGATGCTCTCAAAGTTATAGCTCCTTGGCAAATCCCTTAATAGGTCTGGGTCTGAGTTTCCCCACTTGTAGAATCGGGGATGTTGGACAAGATTATCTCAAAAGTATTAACTATGGGCAACTCTCTTAACCACTTGGCGTCATTAGTTTTCTGATATGTAAGATAATGGGGTTGAACAGTGGCCTCTATGTTCCCTTCCATCTCTACATTTATGATCCTTTGATCCTCTAGTCTGGTATACATGAAAAAAAAAGTTAATTTTATGTTTCTCTGTAAAGGATTTGTTTGCCCTTGAGGCTCCAAGATAAGACTCTGAGAACAGAAGATTTTGAATGTTGATGAATGCACCTAATGATCAGCCTTGTATACATGGGGCAGGTGTGTCTAATAGGGACACTAGCAAATAACAGCTGGAATGTGGATAAAGGCTCATTGGCCACCAAATGATAAATAGAAAACAGCTGGTTTTCCATGATGGGCAGACTTTCCATGTTGCCCTTGCTTTTTCAACCCTCTTAAATGAATATTCTCTCAGGCTAAAGGGGAAGACACATTTATATATCACTGAGACAGCTGCTATTGTCCTTAAAGGGGGATAATTTGTCCTGTTTGCAGAAAAAAAAATGCTTTCATTGGTCATTCTGGGAGTGGACACAGATGTTTTGTGCTATGACTTTCAAAGTCAGGCCAGTTATGAATATAGAGATGCACCATAATTTCAAACATGAAAAACTACAGACGGGTGTCATTCCTCTCCGGACATTTAAATTTGTGCTTTTCATGATGTCTGACTTGTGCTGTTACACTAATACAGGAGAGAGTGTGACTGCTTGATTTCCTTAGCTTTATGAAGCCTTAGGGTAGCCAAGTGGTATAATAGAAAGCATGCAGGATCTTGGGCTCCAGCAGTGAGGCCCAGCTCTGAACTTCAATAGAGAGAACTTATGAGATAGTCGTTTCACCAGGACCTATTGCTTCTTTCCACATGGGGATCTGATGCAATGAATTTGATGCACTAGGTTTAAAGTTGGAATACATGGGTTTAAATCCAAATTCTATCAATTATAGCTGTGTGCCTCAGGGTTAGTAATCTCACTTGTGTTGCGGCGGCTAGGTGGCGCAGAGGGCAGAATGCCAGCCCTGAAGTCAGGAGGACCTGAGTTCAAATCTGGCCTCAGACCAAACACTTGACACTTATTAGCTGTGTGACCTTGGGCAAGTCACTTAACCCCAATTACCTAAAAAAAAAGTAATCTCACTTGTGTGATTCCCTAGTTCTTCATCTGGAAAGCAGGGATAACAATGATTTCCTTGATTACCTTACACAATTATTATGAAGACTGAGAGAATTGGTACAAAGGGACTGCAATTTATTATCACTGTCATATAATTATTATAATGTGTAATATGTTACTTATCATTGTTGTTAGAGTTGTGGATATTCTCTGGCCTCACCATCATTGAGTAAGGCTGGTTATGTCTCCTTCTTACGGTTGTATGGATGGCTTTGTATCAATTAAAGTATCTCTTCTTCAATGACAAGAGTTCCCAAAGACAGTTAGATGATACAGTGGATATAATATTGGGTCTTGAATCAGGAAAATGTAAGTTTAAATATGACCTCAGGTAGTCATTAGCTGAATGACCCTGGGCAAGTTACTTAATCTCTGCCTCAGCTTCCACAACTTCAAAATGGGGATAAAAATTATGCCTACCTTTCAAGGTTGTTGTGGGGATCAAATGAGATAATATTTGTAAAGTACTTATTCTAGTATCTTTAACATACTAGGCGCTTAATAAATTGTTTCTTTTCCCCACACCCCCATAGTTAGCCACTAGTGGGTGACTATTATTCCCAGTTCTATTTAACAAGTTAATATGAATTTTCATTTACAATGAGACATTTATGACAAAAATATAGCAAAACAGTTGCAAACATTTTGTCTCCCAACAATCTGGGTACACTCTTTCCCTATACCACTTCAATCTATAGAGGGGAGGTGGGAAGTGGTTAATATCATTTCTATGTAGTATTGAGCCCACCAAGTTCACGTTCAAATGTGGCATTGCTACTGGATAAGTCTTTGTTTCAGCTACTAGACTGGGTCCAGAAGTCATTTCTTGCTCCTTAGGGCATGGATGCTGTGTTAGCTGTAAACCCCAGCATGAATTCAACTTCTGTATTGCCAGGCCTCTTTCTTGACCTTTTGAAACTCATAAGGTCATAGTCTAGTTTCCTTCATGTGCAACAAACAGTGAAGAGCTGAAATCCTAATTCATGTCACCATGTACTGACCTGGAGGAAGAGGGGCCAGGATCTTTCCCCTTACAGCACTGCCCCTCACTGCATGCCGTAATCCAGAGAAAAGCCATACCAAAAGAAAAAGCCAAATTCAGAGTTAAAGACTAGGTCAAATAAGGCTCTTAAATGTACTTTCAGCTCTGGTAATGCAACTTCAGCCAATCAAAGAGGCTACTATTTATGATCTGATTAGCAGACCAAAACTAGTTACAGAATGTATGTGCATCTTGCAGTCTCTCCAAGGCATTTATATTTCATGCCTTCATTACTGTCCTGGAAGAAGATTCCCCAGCCTCTTCTGCACTGGAAAATTGCTTAAATGTCATTCTGTTCAAGCTTGTAAGGACCATGTTCAGTGGCCAGTCCTCTATTACACTGTCAAGCAAAACAAAACAACACATGTATTATATGCTTATTATGTACCAGGCATTATATAGGGTGTTAGCCATCCAAAGACAAATGAAATATATCCTGTCCTCAAGGAGGGCAATCTATTGGAGGAAATACCATTTGCACATATAAGTATATGCACAAAATTTGTTTGTTTTACTGGAATTGAAATTTCATAAATGTAGGGAATGTCCAGTGAGAAACCCAATCTGCCAAATGCAGAACAGCACCTGCTCCATGACTTTTAGTAATATATTAAAAGGAAATTCAAGGTAATTACTCAGACACGAAACCAAAACATTGGAGCAAGTAAAAAAATCCACTAATTAGTTGTTTCTTTAGTTTAGGGTGGATATCAGTAAGCTAAAACTGAGATGTACAGTCAATTGTCCAGGACCACTGGTATGTTAGCAGGTATTCATCTGAGTCAGGATTTGAACCCAGACTTTTCTAACTTGAAATCCAGTACTCTATCCACCACAGGTAGTTTCTGTACTAGAAAGGGGCAATGCTTTACATAAAGTTCACTGTGTTCATCTGTACTAAAAATACTGACAATACCATCGTTCTTATTACTCCTGACGTTGTCCTTGTTTAGGATTATGAGCTGTGGAATAGTAATTGTGAAAGCTGGCTACTATTCTCCAGGCTGTTACTAGGATTATAAGCATATATTTAGGATTTAAAGGAACTTTGAGGCTATTTACCCCCTTCAAATTGTAGATGAAGTAACTGAGGCCCAGGAAGCATGTGACATGCCCAAGGTACTACAACTTGTTCAGCCATTCCCTGATTGATGGACATCCCCTCAAATTTCAATTCTTTGACAGCACAAAAAGAGCTACTATAAATATTTTTGTAAAATTGATTTCCCCCTACTTTTTTAAATCTATTTGGGATACAGTCCTGGTAAGGGTATTACTGGGTCAAAAGGTATACATAGTTTTATAGCCCTTTGGGCATAGTTCCAAATTGCTCTTCAGAATGGTTGGATCAGTTCACAACTCCACCAATAGTACATCAGTGACTATGACCTTTTCTAACTAAAAACAAAATCTGAAATGTGGTAAAGAATTGGATAGTGTTGTTTCTAAAGAGGATTAAGTATTTTTTTCCAGAGGCCATGACTGCAGTTTGGTTGGTTCATAAAAATTGATTGGTTAGTTGTTTGATTGAATTCGTAGACAAACCTCAGTAGACCACCTTAGGATGTCTTGGGAGAAGGTCTTTATCTCCAGAACTCTGAGAGGAAATTTTGTTTTTGTTTCCATCTTCTTGATTCCACCCCCACACCCAAACAAATACACACATACAAATAAAAAATGACAGTTTCTTTTGTCAGTTTATCTGAACTGGTCTGTTCAAAGATGTGTCTCATGTGAGGGTGAAAACTTGGATGTATGTCAGATTGAATAAATTGGATGTTTGAACTGGCCAGTCAATTAAGTCAATAATCACCAGTTCTATGTCTGAAAATTTCTTGTACTTGTACTCAAAGAGTGAAGGATAGTCATAGCACGCTGCCCAATTTTGTGGCACTATCTGGAATTTTTAAAGGAATTTTCCCTTTTGCCTCTTAGCCTCCTAATGGATATTCATTTCTTAACTCTACATCTCCTATCCTTGCCACTACCACTATACAGTACTGTGGCAATTCCACTCTGAGGCTCACAAATAGTTAACAGCTCAACATCCCTTGCTTACCATACAAAACTTTACATAATCTGGCATTACCCTACCAGGTATATTTTGTATTAATCGCCTTTTAAGTTTTCTATGTTCTAGTCCAACTGGACTACTGTACATTCCCTAAAAATAGATGGGCTGTTATGCTTCTTTACCTTTCCTTGCCCTGTTCCCTATACCTGAAGTATATTCCCTTTTCTTTTTTGCTTAAAATAATTTCTCCTCCTCTTTTAAGGTTCAACTTAAATGACACCTCCTCCATGAAACATTCCATGATCTGCCATGTCTTAACAACATTTTAACACAACCCTAGCATGTATTACTTTTTTTTTACCTGTCTTTTGAACTTACAGTATTTTCTGGAGATCTTATTTGGGATTGCCATGTATCCCTATTGGACTATAATTTCCATCATGGCAATGACTATATCTCAGCTAAAATCTGTTTTCTCCCAGCCTGGAAGAATGTTGTTACTCACTGTCTACCTAATACCAGTAAATGTTGGTGTTTGTAGTGCTAAATTGATCAGCAATATGGAATCTTTATCCTTCTATATTAAACCTCATGAAGCTAGTTAATCAAAGAACATATCTCCATTTTATTTTTATTAGCATGGTTAGATCCATGTTAATGGAGTTAGAATAATGGAATTGGAGACATAAGACATGAGTTCTAATCCTTGCTCTATTTAACTGGGTGATCATGGACATCTCTGTCTACATCTCTAAATATCAGTTTCATCATCTGTAGAAAGAAGAGGTTGGATGATCATCAATGTCATTTATATTCTAATATTCTGTTTATTACCTAAAGTTCCTTCTAGCTCTAGCATTCTGTGTTCTAGATTGTAACATTTTATATTACAAGGTGCATTTCTTTTTCAATATGCTATCATTCTAAACTGTCTTCTACATTTCTGTAGCTAAATATACAATGTTTTTTATGGTTTACTTTATTAATCTCTGACTGTGGAGAATTTTGCATCACAAGTTGTGCATGGTATATAGGTTAAATTTCATCATGAGGAATAGCTATTTAGAGATTTTTTTCAGAAAAGATTTCAGAGTTGGTGTTCAACTACATCAAATAAACATATCATTGAAACCACATATATCCCAGGTAGGACATCCTTTTAAGGACATAGTATTGACTACATCTTTCTAATCAAACAGGAAGATTCGACATTTTTTAAAAAAGTTATGATTGATAAACACATAATGAAACTACAGTATAATTAATCTTCCACAACAAGCATCTTCCCCTAGACATACATTTCTGAATAGTGTGGGAGTTGATCTAATTTATCTTCTATTTGTCAGGATTTTGTTCAGGATGCTGATTAGAGCCAGATCTGTGCCTTCTTTGAGTTGCTAAAGTCTGGTAGGAGCAATGGATAACTTTTACTTAAATAGCAAAGGGAGAGTAAAAACCTAGAATTTACTCATATTCATCTTCCTATTTCTGACTTAATTAGTGAATTTGTTACATCTGTTAACTACTATAAAAAGGGAGAGTCATAATACCCTTTTAGGAATGAGGGCATTTTAGAATCACAGAATTTGAGAATTGAAAGGGTCTTTACTGGACATATGATGCAACTCATGCACAAAAAGAAACAGCTATTTGAACATGCCCCAGTACTCATCCAACCTTACTTGGTGCTGGGCAGACAAATATAAGCACATAGTAAGTACTTAATAAATGCATATTGAATTGAATTTCACTGAAGGACAAGCATACTCATCAAAGATAGCTAGGTGGCTAGATCTTCTCCAGCAAATGAACAATATTGTTATAAGAGAATATTACAGACTACCTGGCCAGAAAGAGGAAATGGATAAGTTCTTCAGTTCACAAGTCTGGCACTGAAGCATAATATAATAGTGAGGGAGGACTTCGTTATATGGAAATATACTTTAGTTTTCTCTCCGCCAAAAATAGAGCA
Source organism: Phascolarctos cinereus (assembly GCF_003287225.1). Lineage (NCBI taxonomy): Eukaryota > Metazoa > Chordata > Mammalia > Diprotodontia > Phascolarctidae > Phascolarctos > Phascolarctos cinereus. Next base: position 325,780,974 of record NW_027556098.1, on the reverse strand, counting down.
GCTGATAATTTTTTTTACTTGTTCTAATGATAATTTATTCTCTTTGGCATTTTTCCATTCAATCTAAACTGCCTTTCTATTCTTCCTTGATTTTCTTCTTCCTTCCCCCCAATATGGCTAAAGACCACAAGTCTTTGTTCTAGGCTTGGGATCTATTTCCCAGGCTTCTCATTTGTCCTTCTTTCTATTTAGGAGATCTGAAAAATACTCCAATGACAACATATCTTTTCATTATTCTTTGGCCAAATGTTCTCTACCATGCATTCTTCTTCTGGTTCCTGGATGCCCCCATATAAGTCTACTTTTTAATCTTTGATTCCACCCCATTGCCTCTTTTACCCATCTAATTTATTTTGAATGTGGTCTAGTCCACTAGATGATGAGGTTGAGACATTCATTGCCAGATCTAACTCAGCATTTGGGAGGCTCTGAAAGAATGTGTGTGAGAGTAGAGGTATTAGGGATATTAGGCTGCATACCAAACGGTTTTTTTTTTTATAAAAATAAAAAAATTCTAACAACCTTGGTCTCAACAAGTGATTGAACAAATGGTAAAATTTTAACCCCATTTTAACTCTCCAAGTCTTAAAATGAACTAATTTAAATATCTGTGAAAACATGTTTCAGAGACCAAAAACAGCAGAGGAAAGATGTTTTATTTTCTCTTTCATTTCCCTTATAAAAACTCAAGTCAACATGACAGGTCATTGTATTTTTTTATGTCTATACACTAAGTGCAAGACAAAATGCTACAGGATGAAACTAATCAGTAATATTGTTATGAATAAAGAAAATCAGATCAGTCTTCAATAGCCCCAGAGTGAACTGCATCTTCATAACTTCTTCCTCCTCCTCTTTTATAATATTTACTTTCTGGATGTAACTTAATAAGGTCATCTATTCAAAGAATGGCAACAGGTATTAGGGATGTTAGGCTGCATACCAAATTGAAGGTCTACAGAGGTATTATGCTGACCTTTTTTTGTTGTATGTCTGTGATATTTGGATGGCCTACCAGCTCCATGCAAGAAAACTGAACTGCTTCTGTTTGAATTGTGTCAGGAAGATTCTGAAGATCACCTGGCAAGATAAGGTACTGGAGACTGAGATCTTTTCTGAAGCTGAACAGCCAAGCATTCAAACTTTAATACAGAGAGTGCAACTTGATGGGCTTGCCACATTATTTGAATGACAAATGTACATTTGCCTGAATGACAGTTTTGTGGCTAACTCATACAAGGCAGGTGCTCACATGGTGGTCAGAAGAAGTGATACAAGTAAACTCTCAGGATCTCTCTGAAGAACTTTGGTATCAATTGTGAGACATAGGAGTCATTGGCATAGGATCATCCAGCATGGCCTGCCTGTGTCAAAGAAGATGCTGTGCTCTATGAGCAAAGCAGTATTGTCCTAGGTGAGAAGAATGGGAGATGCAGATATTTAGAGACAGCTCCTTCCTAAATGATTAAAAGGACTATTTTCCTCAACATGTGGTAGGGCCTTCTGAGCTCCTACTTGTATGATTAGCCACAGGTGGACATACTACACATTGATCCCAACATCATGATGTCACTTTAGTCCTCTGTGAGCACCAAGAACAAACAACGATTCTCTAGAACCATATTCTAGTCATGGTTCTTAACCTAGAGGATCTCAGTGATACATATGAGGTCATATTTCCTTCTTTGAATTAGGACTACAACTTCATCTTTCTCATTGCCTAATCTTCATGAATTTGTATATAGACATTTAAGTCTATAGGTCCTATCTTTGGATTTTATCCTCTGCAAATTTCTGAATATCTCATCTGTTTCCTTATTGTCTATTACATTGGTACACGTGTATAGGAAGTTTTCTCTTTTCTTCTTTTTCATTCAATTCTATGATTAGGTTTCCAAAACATCAAGCAAATATGGTCTTAATAACTTTCATTAGGTACACATCATACTTGCCCAAGAGCCTACTATTCTTTACAATTTTAAATTTTATATCATAAATCCAAAATCCATTCTTAGACATCTTCCCCAAACCCATTCTTTCCTACATTTCTTGCTTTCTATGTTCAACAGAGATTAAGACATCACCTTTGCTCCAAACGGACTTTGAAATCTTTGGCAAGATTTTCTTTATGACAGTATTATTTGTGTCTAGATGCCTCATCTTAAAAGGTCAATTGTCATACAGTTCGATAAGTCTTGAGAGATTCTCTTTCATGTCTTAGATGCCTATCCTGGGAAGACAATAAATTTCTGCTGTTCTTGTTAAGTGAACTGTCTCTCTTTATACCCCCCCCCCAAATTAGTTGCCTACCTCTACTATTCTTTATTTTCTTCCTCTTCTCATTATTATTGGATGATCTCATATCTGGCAGCTTAAATAGATCTACTTTGTCAGTATTTCAAAGGAAAACAGTTGCTTCCTTTTCAGGTTATTCAACTCCCCACTCTTCAGAAAGAACTTCACATTTTAATTTTTAGTTCTAAATTTTGTGATCCTTCTCTTTCCTTTCTGTTCCTTGACATCCTACACTCTTCAATAGCCTCAAATGGGCCTGGATTCACCACTTTCTTTTCTATTTTCTTTTTAATTTGAAGCCCTTTCTTGATCATTTCATGGAATATTTCATTGTCCTGGATGACCTGAAGTACACAGATGCATTTCTGATTCTGTAACTTCTACACATGAGAACAGTCTGTTTAGGAAATGTTTTACAGCTGCAAGAGACCATACAGGTATCTAGCCCGATGCTCTCATTTTAGAGATGAAAAACTGAAGAGAGGTTAAGAGACTTAGCAAAAGCCACACAAGTAGAAGTGTCAGAGCCAAGATTTGAATGTCTACTTTGAAAGCCACTGCTCCTGCCTCTTTGCAATTTGCACAAGGATACCAGTTATTTAAGGACAGTAGAATACAAATTGCATACTCAATGCAAGTGACTGCAAGATTTACCCTATTAACTGGCAGTGAGATCATTAATTCTTGTCTATTCAAGTGTTTGTGGGTGATAGCAACTCAGCTCATTAACACATTATCAGCATATTTTAAAAATGTTTATCACATATTAGGAATTTTACTGCTACATTCATCTTCCTTTTTCTTAGTAACCTCTTTTTTGACCAATTTGTTTAACTTACATTGTATTTCTTATATTGTATTACCAGTTACCCTCTCTGAGTTAAGTCTTTTTATTCAGAAGTGATAAAATTTAATTTCAGGATTGGCAAAACCAAAAAGTACTTAAAGTATTTGTCTGGATGATTCCACATCCAGTTATTCTTGATATTATTTTATGAATAGCACATTTTATTTATGAGAGTAAATGAGATGATACAAAGATAAAGCAATAAAGAGAATAGCTTTCCATATGGACATTAGATACTCCCACATTTTCCTCATGCTTGAGTCTATTTTATGTGTGTGCAGTACATGACTAAGGTGTAAGGAAATGATTTAACATTGTTGAGGTAATTGACGAAGTCTATGTAAATTACATGGTTGTTTTGGGATGGCTTGTGTAATAATCACCAAATTGTTGAGTTACTCATTACTGTCGGAATTTTGGGGCACGTTCTTTTTGCTCCTTAGTCAATATATTGTTTTTGTGAAGGTGATTACAGTTGTTTGAGTGGTATAAGCTGTGACTACTTTGTATAAGGTACCTAAACACACAAGTGGCCCATATTTTAACATCATCTTTTGATAATAAGTATGTAACACCCTTTGTTAAGAAAGATGAGATTCAGATTTCATGGCAAACTGGTTGAAAAGTAGATGGCCTGAGGATGCCTTTAACTGAGTGACATGGCTTTCAAGTGTTCTATTACATGACCAGCTAGATGTTGATGTAGTCTACCATTTTATTTCCATAGATCATCAGACTTTTTTTCAAGTCAATTCTGCTATGAGAATGTTTGACATCTGTCTTTTGGAGTATTACTAGATCACTACACTTTCCTTCCTGAATTCTCTACTGTGATAATGCTGCCACATATACAGTTGTATAGAGGGACTAAAATACTTTCATTCATTTTCTCAGTCATATATGAATGTTGTGACCTCATTTCAGGTTTCTTGGCAAAGATACTGGTGACTGGTTTGTTATTTCCTTCTCCAGTTCATTTAACAGATGAGGAAACTAAGGCAAGCAGGTGAGCAGGAATAAATGACTTGCCCTTGGTCACATAGCTAGTAAGTGTGTGAGGCCAAACTTGAACTCAAGAAGGAGACATGACTGCAGGCTCAGCTCTCTATCCACTGTGCTACTTAGCTAACCTAAATACTTTTATTCTCTATCAAATATTTTGGGAGAATGTGGTCATTCATAATGGTTATAGCCTATATTAGACTTTTTTGGAATTACTCTGGTTTGGTAATTGATTAGTTGGATTCACACTATCACACTCAAAGGGGGCTTTTAAATTTTGATCTATGCGTACCTCATTTTCAAAATCATTCAAGACTTTCACATTATCTTTGCTTTCTACTGTAATAGTAGCTAGAACTTTGGAGATTGGTATTAAGATTATCGATGGTTTAGGTCCTTCAATTTCTCCCCAGACTTAGGTAACTTCTCAACTTCTATACTTATTTCATCAAATATGAGTTTGGAAATGAGTTTATATCTTACGCTACTCTGTGGTGACTTGCAATATTTTGTTGTATAACATGGGCCACTAGGTGACTTAGCAAATGGAGTGTGGGGCCCAGAGTTAGGAAGATCTGAATTCAAATCTGGCCTCAGACACTACCTATGTGACCCTGGGCAAGTCATTTAACCCTGCTTGCCTCAGTTTCCTCATATGTTAAATTATCTGGAAAAGGAAATGTCAAACCATTCCAGTATCTTTGCCAAGAAAACCCCAAATGAAATCAGAAAGACTAGGACATGACTGAAAAGTGACTAAACAACAATTGTATAACTTGAAGCCAAGGATAGTGGTACCAGAACCCACAAAAAGCTGCAGAATATTTTTGCTTATAACTGTTAAGGTCTGTTTCAATTTCATTGTGATGGACCACTGTCACATAATAAAAGTAGTCATATCTTCATTCCATTTCACACATAAACATGGTTTATCTACTTAAGTGGTCAGGTTCATGGCAACTTAACTTCTAAAACAAGTTGGGTATTGGTATTTCTGCTTTGTTCCAGTATTTGTGCCAATGTTTAACTGTGTTCCTATTGTATTATTGTTATAATAATAATTATATCCTCTTCTTCCTCCTCTTATCTTTTTCCTCTTTACTTTCCCTCTTCCCCCCTTCCTCTTTTCTTTCCTTCTCCTGCTGCTACTGCTAATACTACTACCACTACTATTACATTTTCCTTTTGCAAGTTAAATGCCTATATAAGAAGGTCACATAATAATAACATTAATTTGGAATTAAGAAAGATCTGTTGCAAAAATCCAGCTTTTCTTTAAATACATCATAACGGGAACAGCTAACCCTTCTTTATTAAAGGTTTACCTAATGCTTGCTTAGCTTAATTAAATCTTATCACATTCATGTGCACATCCTAATTAACAATTTGCAAAGTTTTTTTGTTGTGTGCTTATTAAACAAATGAAAAATTCTCAAGGGGCAAAGGGATGCTGAAAACCCTGTGACTGCCTAATGAATCTACATCTAATCTCTCTGGAGCAGGATTTACATTAAATTGCTATGGAAAGTAAATAATTATTGTGTTGGTGACTCTAGAAAATGACAGGTTTTTTAGTGAAATAGCCACAAATGGATCAAAGTGATGAAAGGAGGAAAAAAAATATCTTGAGGAAGGTAGTCCCTGTGGGAGAAAAAAAAATAATCTTTTGAATGTGATCAGCTAGAATTGTGTGTCTATTATGCAGGGAGATAATGTCAGAATACAGCAAACAAATTATCTCATCTCCCAAATTCCTCCTTGTATGACCCTACACAAGTTACTTAAACTTTCTGAGTTTCATTTTCCCCATTTGTGAAATAAGGAAGATAATGCTTATACTCTTTTCCTCATAAAGTGATTTTTAAGAAAACACTTTGTAATATCATTGTTTTTATTACTTTTTTTTCCTCTACTCTATTCAGTATTTCAACTATTGTGAACCTTAATCCACTACTTTAAAACTTCAAACTGCCCTGCCCCTCACCCCCATTCCCTTGTCTGTGGTGAGCAAACCAGAATCATTAATCCGGTATTCTAGGTCCTATGTGATTATATACCAACTTCTCTTTGAAGCCTCAGCTTATATACATCCTGTCACAAATACAGAAGGGAGAAGACACAGTACTTTTAGTGCACTGCAACCTCATAATGAACCAATGGTGTGACACGGTGGACAAAAAAGCAATGTAATCTTGGTCTGCTTTTACATAAACATAGGATGTGGAATGAGGAAGCTGAGAGCCTCTTTACACTCTACCCTGGGTAAACTACATTTGCAATATTGCATTCTATTCTCAATACCATATTTTTGTAGAGTATGTGCAGAATTGAGCCAGCATCATTTCATACAAGAATTTCCAGGTTTTTTCTGAAACCATCTCATCCATCATTTCTCACAGAATAATAATATTCCATTACTTCATATACATAACTTGCTCAGCCATTCCCAAATTGATTGGCAACTCCCATTTCTGATTTTTTTATCATCATAAAAAAGAGGTAGTATAAACAGTTTTGAAAATGTGGGTCCTTTTCCTCTTGCTTTGATCTTTTTCAGTTATAGACAAGGCAGTGTTATTTCTTGGTTGATGAGTTTGTACAGTTTAATAATTTTATGGGAATAATTACATGTTGCTTTCTAAAACGTGTAGACCAGTGTATGTCTCCAATAATGTATAAATGAACCCATTTTCCCACAGATCCTCCAGTATTTACTATTTCCCTTTTTCAGGGTCAACTTTGCCAATCTGATAGGTATAGGATGGAACCTCAGAATTTTTTTAATTAGCATTTCTCAAAATTATTAATGATTTACATTCTTATATGGCTATCTATCCATGATTCTTTGATGATTTATCAATTGGGAAATTTGAAGCAGTTCCCTTATACATCTTAGAAATTAGACCTTTATCAGAGAAACTTGTTGCAAATATCCCCCCCCCATTCACCTACTTCTCTTCTAATTTTAGCCACATTACTTTTGTTTGGAGAATTAAAAATTCTAATAATCTTGTTACAGAGCTAATATAAGTACTTTTGACAATTTCTCTAGGTCAGTTCTAAGAATTATCATAATACTTAAAATAATAATCTTATATTTCATAGGTTTAGAGATGGAAGAGACTTTAGAAACTGCCTAGACTCATTCTACAAATGAGGAAAGTAAGGCTGAGAGAGATTGAGTTCCCTAAGGTCGAATAGGTAGTACTAAACAAGGCAGGATTGAAACTCAGGTCTTTTGACTCTAAAGCCAACACTAATTCTTCTATACCAGATTAACTAATTTCATTTTCAATTTATCTCTTATTTATTTCTTTGCATATCTTATCTCCTTACATTCTCAGGGTACTTCCAACTATATTTTAAAGTCCCTAAAAATTATAAGTAATGTGAAAGTCATGGTCCTGACCTGTTTTCATCTCCCTCAGGGTCCAACACAGAACCTGGCATGTGGTATGTGTTCCATAGGTCATTTTCAAATCAGTCAGTCAACAAGCATCTGTCTTGAGCACTGGAAATATGCATATAAGCAGAAGTACTGTTCTTGTCCTCAAGGAACTTACATTCTAATGGAAGAAGTTAATGCAGAAAAAGGAAGCTAAAAAGGTGTGTTTGTGGGTGGTTATAATCTGATGTGTGACATGATATGGAAAATCCAGAGTATAGCCTGGGAAGTAAGAGACATGGCTGATCTGGTCACCCTCCTCTAATGGATGTTGTGGAAGGAATGAGAGGCCAAAGGAAAGGGAGGAGGGAGAAGCCAAGTGGGGTAGAAGGTACTTCCAGTAGGTGAGTTCAGGGCTGTAATGAGCTTCCAGAATGAAGAGATTTCTGAGGCATGTGGAGGAAGTCCAGTGTACAGCCTGAGAAGAAATTAATGTTTTTGAGTGGTCATAAATGAATTAAAAAAAACATCATCTAGGAGGAGTACAGTATAGTAAGAAAAATTACAGGCTTATTCAGAAGTATTGTATTGAATGGACAAATGGAATTAGTGTGACCTTTGGCAACTTACCTTTTGGGGCCCATAGCTTCCATTGCTGTAAAATGAAGAGTTAGGTTTAAATGAACTCTTAAGCTCCACTTAGCTCTTATAGAGTATGTCACATGATCTAAGATACTTTTTAAAGCTAACATTTCATCTTCTTAGGTCTTTACTTATTTTAATAGACTATGTCCTGTGTTCTAACATGCTCTGTTTTTAAGGTACCTTCCAACTCTGCTATTTGATCTTTTAAAGATCTCTGTTCTAAAGCTTCTTCTAACACAGGCATTTTATTCAGTCCAACACTTATTATTCATCCTATGTTTTATGACCTATGTAAAAGAGAATAAGGAGGACACATTTGTGCATAATCAAAGCATCTTTTGATTTGCTCAATACTGTTAGAGAAGCATTTTGAAGTACGAATTCCTCAGAAATTGACTATAAATATAATGCCAGGATTCAGTTTGTGCATTCAGAAATGCAGAATTTGAATCAGAATCAAAGCTGCATAATTATTATGCCATGTATTTCTTATGGTATTCCATTGCAACCCCTAAGTGACCACATATGGCAGAGTGTTGGGGTGGGGTGGAGAATAGGCAACAATGAAGGGTTAGGGAGGCAAGGGATAAATGAAATTTTGTGAAAGTTTTCCTTTGCAAAATTAAGTTAGTCAATGAATCAGTCAATATATATTGAATACCTACACTGAGCTGGGTTTGGGAAATTATGAAATGTTACTTAGATTGCTGATTCTATCACTTAATAACTATGTCACCCTAATGAAATCACTTAGTTTCTTTGTAATTTAATATGTCATATGCAAATTGGGGATAATATCACTTGTGCTACCTATTCCCTTTGTAAAGGTCAAGTGAAATAATGTAGCAAAGGGCAGTATAACCATAAGGTACTATATAGACATGAGTTTTTATTATGTGGCTTTTTAAATTAAAAAAAATCTGTCTTAATTTCTTTGAAGAATACAACAAAGTTTAAGATGTGATCATTACCCTCAATCATTTTAAAATATAGCTGAGTACATGTCAGAAAGATGTAAAAATTTAGCAATAAAGTATTTAAATACCAAATTCAGGAAGACCATATACTTAGAGAGTATCTTAGAGAGTGGTCATGAAGACAGTGCTTTGAAATCTTAAAGCACGTTTATTGGAGTTATTATTATCAACATTATAATTAGTGCAGCTTGCAAAGATATTATGGATCTACTGAACCAGAGGGAAGGACGTATTTCTGCCCGCCTCAGATACTTGATTCTAACTGGATTAACCTCCAGTTTCTATTTTAATGCTGTCCTTTGACCACATTTGGTATCAAATGCTTGGTATAAAACTTTGTTGGATGAATAAAAGTTTATTAACTGACTGTTTGTCATGGATCCTAAGCTCTACAATCATATTTTCAATAGCTGGTGTCCTTCTCCTACTCATTCCCATTACTTTTTCTCAAGGAGTCTAGAACTAGTGTTTCACTATCAAAGGCACATAAAAATGAAAATGGACAGACCCCCCCCCCTTTTCTACACTGTGTCATCTTTACCATCTAATTTGATTCAAGAAATGTGTAAAAATAACAGAAAGAGTGGAGCCAAAATGGTGGAGAAAAAGCAGAGGCTTGCCTGAGCTCTTCCCAAAACTCCTCTGAACACATTTAAGTAATGCCCTAAAACAAATTCTGGTGTGAGAGAACCCACAAAAAAGACATGGTGAAACAATTTTCTAGGTCCAAGACAACTTACAAAGTGGGCAGGAAAGGTCTGTTGCACCAGGTGAGAGTGGAGCACAGTCCAGTACATGCCATGGCAGTGCAAACTGTGCCCCAGAAAACTGGGTGCAGGCCTTGGGAACTACTGAATCAGAAGTGGCAGTGGCAGTTTCCAGGCCTCTCAGCCCACATGTGATAAGGGGGTCAAACAACTGGTCATAAGAAGATTACAGGGATCCCTTTCCTAGCACTAGGGGCAGGACTCTGTTGCCTTGCCCATACGTGAGTCCAGGTTGTAGTCCTGGGTGGCAGTCTCAGGGTGAGGAGGAGCACTAGAATTCCAGAGCTTACAGCCACAGTGGATCAGGGTCCCTTCTCACAGTTCCAGAACAGAAACGAGTGCTTGTGGTTGCTTAAAGGACAGAGCACAGGCCAGAAAAACAGTAAACATACATCTCCTTAGATCATACTATCTTGGAAAAACTGAAAATTTACAGATCCCTAGGAGTATCTCTGAAAACAGCTGCACAAAACTTTTGAAACTTGGGACAGTTTGACTTCCACCCTGGAAACAAAGCTCCACTTCGGCAAAGAGGTAAAAGTCAAGAAATAGCCTAAAAGAGTGAACAAACAAACAAAAATTCTGATGATAGAAAGTTATTATGGTGACAAGGAAGATCATAATACACATTCAGAAGACAACAAAATCAAAACTCCTACATCCAAAGCCTCAAAGAAAAATATGATTTGGTCCCAGGCCATGGAAAAGCTCAAAAAGGATTTTGAAAACCAAGTAAGAAAGATAGATGAAAAATTGGGAAGAGAAATTAAATGATGCAAGAAAATAATGAAAAACAAGTCAACGTTTTGTGGGAGGCACAAAAAAATACTGAAGAAAACAATATCTTAAAAAACAGATTAGGCCAAATGGGAAAAGAGGCACAAAAATTCACTGAAGAAAAGAAGTCCTTAAATATTAGAAATGAGCAAGTAGAAGCTAATAACTATAAGGCATCAAGAAACAATAAGACAAAAGTAAAAGAATGAAAAAGAATAGAACAATGTGAAATCTCATTAAAATAATTTTCCTGGAAAACAGATAAGGGAGAGATAATTTAAAAATTATTGGACTTCCTGAACATCATGATTAAAAAAGAATATACATCTTCTTTCAAAAAATTATCAAGGAAAACTGCCTCGATATTCTAGAATCAGAGGGAAAAATAGAAATTGAAAAACTGTACCAATCACCTCCTTAAAGATATTCGAAAATGAAAACTCCCAGAAATATTATAGCCAAAGTACAGAGCTCCCAGGTAAAAAAGAAAATATTGCAAGCAGTCAGAAAAAAATGAAGCATCATGGAGTCAAAGTGAGGATAACACAAGATTTAGCAGCTTCCACATTAAAGGATTGAAGACCTTGGAATATGATATTCCAAAGGGCAATGGAATTAAGATTACAACCAAGAATCACCTACCCAGCAAATCTGAGTATAATCCTTCAGGGGAAAAAAATGTATATTCAGTGAAATAGAGGACTTTCAAGCATTCCTGATGAAAAGATGTGAGCTGGATAGAAAATTTGACTTCCAAGTACAAGACTCAAGAGAAACAAAAAAAGTATGCAGGAAAGGTAAATCATAAGCAATTTAATAAGGCAAAACTGTTTACATTCCTACATGGGAAAGTGATATTTGTAACTCGTAAGAGCTTTCTCATTATTAGCACAGTTATAAGGAGTATCTGTAGACAGAGAACATAAATGTGAGTTGAATGTTATGAGACAATATCTAAAAAAATAAAATCAAGTGGTGAGAAAGAGGAATGCATTGAGGGTAAAAAGAAAGGGAGAGGTAGAATGGGGTAAATTATCTCACATAAAAGAGGCAAGGAAGAGTTTTTATAGTGGAGGGAAATGGAGGAGAGGAGGCAAAGAATGCTTGAACCTTACTCTCATCAGAATTGGATCAAAGAGTGAATAACATACACACTCAATTGGGTATAGAAATCTATTTTACCCTATAGAAAAGTAGGAGGGGAAGGGAATAAGAGAAAGGTGGGGTGCTCATAAAAGGGAGGGTAGATTGGATGAGGCAGTAGTCAAAAGCAAAAAACTTTTGGGGTGAGACAGTGAAAGGAGAGAAGGAATAGAATAAACAGGGAAAATAGGATATAGGGAAATAGAGGTAGCAATCATAACTGAAAAGTTTTTTGAAGTAAGTTTCTCTGATGGAGGCTTCATCTCTGAAATACATAGAGAACAAAGTCAAATTTGTAAAAATAGGAGCCATTTTCCAATTTCTAAATGACCAAAAATATGAGCAGTCAGTTTTCAGATGAAGTAATCAAAGCTCTCTATAGCCATATGGAAAAATGCTCCAAATCACTATAGATTGGAGAAATGCAAATTAGAACAATTCTGAAGTACTACCTCACACTTACTAGGTTTGCTGATAGGATAGAAAAGGAAAATGACAAACATTGGAGAGGACGTGGGAAAATTGTGACACTAATGTACTGTTGGTGGAGTTGCAAACTGATTCATTATGTAGAACAATTTGGAAACTATATCCAAAGGCTTATAAAACCATATGTACCCTTTCACCTAGCAATACCCCTAATAGGTCTGTATTCCAAAAGAGATTTAAAAAAGACAAAGACCTATGTCTACAAAAATGTTTATAGCAGTTCTTTTATGGTGTCAAAGAATTGGAAATTGAGGAAGTGACCATCAATTGGGGAATGTCTGAACAAGTTGTAGTATATGATTGTGCTGGAAAAGTACTGCGCTGTAAGAAATGCTGAGCTAGATGCTGTCAGAAGAACTTGGAAAGCTTTGCATAAACTGATGCAAAGAGAGATGAGTAGAACCAGGAGAATATTATTTATAGTAACAACAATATTGTTCGATGATCAACTGTGAATGACTTAGCTATTCTCAGCAATACAATAATCTAGGACAACTCTGAAGGACTTATGAAAAATGCTGTCCACATCCTGATAAAGGTGATAAAATGATGGAATATGAATACAGCTTGAAGCATAGTTTTTTTTAAACTTTCTTTATTTTTCTTGTTTTTTTAAATTTTGGTCTGTTTTGTTTTATAACATGACTAACATGAAAATATGTTTTGCATGAATACACATGTATAATCTATATCAAATTGATTACCTTCTCAGTGAAGGGGGTGGGGAAAGAGGAAAAAAATTTGAAACTAAATTTTAAAAATTAATATTGAAAATTGTTTTTAAATGTAATTGTGTAAAAACAAAAAAAATATAAATCTTTATTGAATTGAATTGAATATTTTCCATTTGAGTTCATCTGAGAAAACTGTGGTATGGGAATATAATGGGATACTCTCCTGTTATGAGAAATGAGGAAAACATTTCAAAGAAACATGGAAAAAGTTGTATGAAGTTATATAGAATGAAGTGATCACCAGCAGAACAATTTATACTATGATATCCATACTGTAAAATCAAATAATTCTGAAAGACTTAAAATCTCCAATAAATGATCAAACATGATGTCAGAGGACTGATAAAGAAAAACACTACCCACTTTATGATAGAAAGATAATGGATATGAAGAATGAAAAATGAATATTTTGGAAGAGTTGTTTTGCTTGGCTTTGTTTATGTGATATAGCAGTCATTCTCATGGTATCGTGGGGGTGGGTGGGGCTTTTTAACTAGATGGATGGTGGTAAGCAAAATCCATTGACTTGACTGTGAGCTTCATGAAAGCAGTGACTTTCTTTTGCTTTCTTTATATATCTATTGCTTACTGCAGTGTCTGGCATGCAGTAGGTTTTTAATGAATGATTATTGACTAAATGATTGGCATTTTAAAAGGAAGTATAAAGTCTGTATTGCTGATTTGTTTCCATGCTGTGGTGACTGTTTCACATTGCTTAGGCATCTCTAATTAATGTTGTTTATCAGAGCCAATAACTATACTGATCTTTTTCCAATTTTTCTGACTATTTAAAAAAAGTTTTGTGTGAGCTGGTGAAATTGTTTGTAGCATCTTCTTCCACCATGTATCTTTTATTCCAATGTGGTATTGATTTTGACCTTTGCTCTATACATCTAACAATGTAATCACATTTTTACTTAGCTGATTTAGAAATAATTCTCACATCACTGTTCAGTACTTTCTACCCCACATCATATTAAATAATACACAGGTACCATGATACTGAATAACTAAAAGATTTAACCTTTACTTATATTTTCCAACATACTTTTTATCTGCTTTGCATGTACATATACTTTTACATTGAAGTTACCAAGGGTAATGGTACATGTTGCCTTTGTTTGAGAGATCTTATGAAATTCTTCAGAGATTTGTTCTATTCATTCATCCTTTACAGAGCCACCCCTAGGGCATGTGTGGCCACAGTCAGATATTATTTTAGGGACTCTATATAAACAACGTGATTAAATAATACCACATAATTCATTAGTTTGTATGAGACCACTAAGTTATCAATGAAGATTTAGATCAATGCAAAGAAGAAAAGGTATTAACATATTTGTTTATTATCCAATCAGTGCACATGGAAATTCATCATAGTGTCCCAGCATCATTTCTTTCTATTCGTGTCACAGAACTATGTCTTTGTGGTCTTTATTGCTAAATGTGACATTGCTGCCCAATTTTATACCTCCCTCACCAAGAAAAAAGGTAACAATACTATTATTACTCCATGTCTATTTCATAAGAAGATTGTAATTTAAAACATTGATGACTATCTAAATTTAGATTACTATTGTCCACATGACCATTTGAGTTACAATTCCATGTAGTATTTAAAATACCTGATTGTTATTGTTTCCCCTTCCTTCTCAAAGAGGACCAATGACATCAGGAAGGTGATGTCCTTACTTGCAAGTGAATTGAATTTAAGTGGGTCGGAGCTGTGCAAAGTTACCAGCCTCACTCTGTTCTCAGAGCCATCTGGGTCCAGTGGCAAGACATAGATCATAATGACTGGAAATGCCTCAGGATAAAGTGGGAGAATTTAGCCTTTTTAAAGCTAAGGTCTTTCCCAGGTCTCAGTTTGTCTGAGGTAACACCCATTCAATGATTAAGGATAGGTAAGAAATGAGGCAAAGAAAAAAATGGCCTCTTTTACCTACTTAAAAAAAATCAATCTGGGAGGGCGAGGCCCTCACATTTCAGGCCAGAACAGAAACGATTGCTATTTACAATTATTCTGAGCCATTGAAACCCAAACAATGACCAATAAAGGCTTGGGCTGGGACTTGTCATTGGCCAATCAGTGAGAGCCAGAGTGATTTGGATTTAAGATCACTGATTATTAAAGAATGAATCTCCCACTCATCATAGTTATATGCAACACTATTCAGCAGATAGTCTAGGAAAACAGATAGCTTCCTTCATTCCTATCTAGTCAGCAGGCCCTCAATATGTCAGAACATTTTCAACACCATTTGATAGCTGATACCCATACATCAAACAGCCTGTTATCACTTCTCAATACTGTGCATTCCAAGAAAAGCTGAAAATGTTGCTCTTTTTCCAGCAGGGTATGCCAAAGAATAAAATAGTGAATGAAAACCTTACTGTAGATCAGAAGTCTCTTTTGGTGCTTTCATGTTAAAAAAAAAAAAAGAGAAGCTCATAGATATCTTTGAAAATATTCATTTTCATGAAATAGATAATTTTAAAGATAGTTTTTGTTGTATCTTACATTGAAGTTCAAATTACTATTTTTTAATATTTATTGCAATAGCAGTACAAATAATCCAATGTGGAATGTTGAGATTGTCTGAATGTTGATACTGATACATAGAATCCTCCTTTTAAAACCTCAGATATAATTACATTATGTTTCTAGAAAAAAAATCACTTTGTAATAAATGTAAAAATACATAAAATTATAATTTAAGAAAATGAATTTATGGTTAAATTATTGATACAACTTATAATAACATTTTCAAATTAAAATTGCATCACAGTTTTTTGCATTATATTTATGATACTTTAAAAACACACGTGCAAAAATGTACAAAATTAAATCTTTTTGTATATATGCAAACTGAACAGCCTACAGTACAATGTTAGAAGGGCATATCTTACATGACATGATGAGCTAGCATACGTGCACACTTTAAGAGAGACCATCAATCTCTCCCTTCTTTAGAAGAAAAACATTTTAAATTAGTTTATTAAAGTTACATTCTCAATATTAATGATTATAATGTATTTTAAAAACAAATATGAAGAAATCATGACTTATTTTTGAATTATTTAGAATTTAGATAAAGCACTTGGAACTTTTAGGCAGCCAAGGAGGGACATAATAGAAATTCCAAGAAGCAAATACAGGACATCAAAAGCAGGTAACTGCCCAGGAAAGAACTTATGCAACTAAAATCATTATTTAAAATTTGATATTATCAAACTGCAATTGTGATATATTTTCATGTCATAAACCTGATATATACATGAGATATCAAAAGAAAACCCATAAATTCAGTAATATTGTTTAGGTGATTATGCCAGGTCCTGAAATCAGAATATTATTGTACAAATTGCTCATGCTACAAGTTCTTAACTTTTACATCAGAGATTGCAATGCATTTTTCTCACAAAGTAGTATCTTATAGTACTGTATAATATTCCTGTCCATGCATTATTATTGTGTATTTTAGTATGCGTTATTATCCACAACAGTGTATTCAGTCAAGAATATGTGTTATAGTTTCAAGTGATGTATGACAGTTAATTATGAGTGATAATTCTATAAACATTTAAGTGATCCGATGAAAATTCAAAGCAAGCAGAACTTTTGATGTGAAACATAGTGGGTGAATGTGGCACATTTACTAGGACTCTTCACCATACAAGGATAGGGAATGTTTTCTGGTTGCTGTCATTTAAATTTTTTTTTAATTGTGATCACTTGTTTTGCTGGCTTATTATTATATTTATTTTATTAAATATTTATTTTTTTTAAATTTTGAATGTCAAATTCAGCCCCTTCGTATAGCCTTTCTCTCACTTATTGAAGAGGGAAAGCAACATAATACACATTAAATGTGTGAAGTTGTGCCAAACATGTTTACATATTAGCCATATTGCCAAAAAAAGCCGGAAAAATAAAGAACTGAAAAAAAATATGTTTCAATCTATACTCAAGAGTTCACTAGTTCTCTCTCTGTAGGTGTATGGCATTTTTCATCATGAGTCTTGGAACTGTTGTGCATCATTGTATTGGCCAGAGTAACTAAATCTCTCAAAGTTAATCATCATTTCAATATTGTTGTTACAATGTTCTCCTATTTCTGCTCATTTTACTTTGTATCAGTTCATATAAATCTTCCCATGTTTTCCTGAACCCATCCCCCTTGTCATTCTTATTGCCTAATACAATTCCATCACAATAATATAACACAGCTTGTTCAGTCATTTCCCAACTGATAGACATTCCTTAATTTCTAATTTGCCACTACTATAAATATTTTTGTACATATAGATCCTTTCCCCTTTTTCTTTTATCTCTTTTGTGATACTACCCAAATAAATCACTGGTAAAATTACTAAGTCAAAGGGTATGTGCAGCTTGAGAGTCTTTTGTGCAGTTTTATAGGCTTTTGGGCATAGTTCCAAGTTGTTCTTCAGAATGACTGAATGAATTTAGAACTCCACCAACATTGTTTTACTATATTTATTTTTCCACATCCCCTCCAGAATTTGTCATTTTCTTTTTTGTCATTTTAATATGATAATTATGAGGTGGTACTTCAGAGCTGATTTTCTCTAATTATTGAGTTTCTTTAATTATTAATGATTTGGAGCATTTTTCATGTAACTACCCATAGATTTGATGTTTTCTTCTGAAAGCTGTCTGCTCCTATCTTTTAATCATTTATCAATGGAGAATGGCTTTTATTTGTATAAATTTAAGTCAGTTTCTTATCTATTTGAGAAATGAGGTCTTTATCAGAGAAACTTGTTATAAAATTTTTTCATAATTTCTTGCTTTCATTCTAACTTGAATAATGCATTTTGTTATTTTTTTTCTAACTCTGTAAAATAGATCTTTGGTATGATATTGAATAAATAAATTAATTTAGGTAAAATTGTCATTTTTATTATATTGATTCTGCCTTCTCAAAAGTAATTAATATTTTTCCAATTGTTTAGGTCTGTCTTTATTTGTATGAAAAGTGTTTTGTAATTGTGTTCATACAGTTCCTAGGTGTGTCTTTGCAGGCAAGTATTTTATACTGTCTGCATTTATTTTAATTGCAATTTCTCTTTCTACCTCTTCCTACCAGGCTTTGTTAATAATTTATAGAAATGCTGATGATTTATGTGGTTTTATTTTATATTCTACAACTTCGCTAAAATTGGTAATCATTTCATCTAGTTTTTTAGTTGATTCTCTTGGATGCCCTAAGCATACTATCATATCATCTGCAAAGAGTTATAGTTTTTCTCATATTTCTTCTTATTATTCCTTTAATTTCTTTCTCTTTTTTATCTTATTACTATAGCTAGGATTTCTATTATAATATTGAATAATAATATTGATAATGGACTTCTTTGCTTTACCTTTGATCATACTGGGAGGGCTTCTAGTTTATCCCCACTACAGATAATGCTTGCTCTTAGTTTTAGGTATATACTACTTATCATTTTAAGTAATAATCCATCCATTTCTATGATTTCTAGTGTTTTTGATAGCAATGGGTTTTATGTTTTATTAAATAAAACTTTTTCTACATCTATAGATGGTATCATATGATCTTTGTTATGCATATGGCCAATTAAAGTGATAGTTTTCCTAATATCAAATCAGCCCTGCATTATTGGTATAAATTCCACCTGATCAAAGTGTATAATTTTTGTGGTATATTGTTGTAATATCCTTAATACTATCTTATTTAAAATTTTTGCATCACTATTCATTAGGAATAATTTTCTTTTACTGTTTTTGCTCTCCCTAATTTAGGTATCAAAACCATATTTGCCTGATAGAAAGAATTTGGTGGGACTCCTACACCTACTTTTACAATAGTTTGTATAGTATGTATCGTATGGAATTTATTGTCCCTTAATGTTTGGCCAAATTCACTTGTAAATTCATCTGGTCCTGAAGAGTTTTTGGGGGGAGGAGGAGCCCATTTATGAGTTCTTTAATTTCTCTTTCTAAGAGAGAGGTTTTTAAATATTCTGTTTATTCTGTAATCTAGATAATCATATATTTTTATAAATATTCATCCATTTCACTTAGATTGTCAGTTTTACTGGACATAATTGGGCAAAATAGCTCCTAATAATTGCTTTAATTTCATCTTCCTTGGTGGTGCATTCATCCTGTTCATTTTTGATGCTGATAATATGGTTTTCTTCTTAAAAAAAACAAATTGACTAATACATTGTCTATTTTATTTTTTAAAATAAAACCAGCTCCTAGTTTTATTTATTTATTATTTTATTTATTAGTCTAACATTGTTGTTTTTTTAACTTTTAATTTTATTAATTTCTCCTTTAATTTTAAGGATTTCTGTAATGGTGTTAAATTGCAAATTTGTTGGCTTATTGTTAATGTAAGCAAATTTGGGAAGATTTTTTAGCTAAAGTTTTAGGAGTGTGTACTATAGGTTATTCCTTTAATTGAAGGTAGTTACTAGCCCTCTAAGTACTCATCCTGTAAGTAGACAACCTAATTGTGAGCATTAGTTTGAATTGGGAAATTATCTCACAGTGAGCGCTACAAGAGTCTTAAAGAAAGCTATATAATGCCTTGGGACTGAGCAGAATGATTATTAATGACCAATGATTTGGGGAGAGGCAGAGTTCACCCTTTTTCTGAAATCCTCATTTTCAAAGCTCAGTTTCTGAAGGTTGAACTAACTTTGTCCTCAATCTTAGTCAGACTCTACCCAACCTTTAAGGAATCTTATCTAAGGTGAATTATGTCCCACTGGTTCCATTGAAACAAGTTTGGATGGATGTAGATCCTTTGTCTAAATTGCGCAGGGCTGGGGTGGTTTGGGTTTAGAGATTGTCTCTTTGTACAAGAGTGACATAATGTCACTTTCTCAAACTGAACTGCTAAACATTTGTATCTACTGCAAAGAATGCAACTTCTATGGGTTGGCCAGTTGTTCCAATGCAGAGTATATGCTTGCCAAAAAGACTATTTCAGGGAGGACTTACACAGGGCAAGTGTTCATGTGGTGGTCAGGAGAAACAATATAAGGACACTTTCAAGCTCTCTCTTAAGAACTTGGTATTGATTGTGTAACATGGGAGATACAGGACAGCTCAGGATAGCACAGGACAGCTCAGCATATTGAGTCCATATCAGAGAAGGTGCTGTGCTCTGTGAGCAAAGCAGAATTGAAGTAGCTCAAAAGAAATGAGAGATACTCAGATTTAGAGAATCCAGCCCAAATGTTCACATGGCCTATTTGTGCCCAACCTGTGGTAGAACATTCTGAGCTCTGTGTCTGAAGAGCCACAGTTGTACACACTAACTTGAATCTAGCCTAGTGATGTCATTTTATTCCTCTTTGAGAATGGACAACAACCGACCAAAGGATATGATGTTATTCTCTCAGCTCCTCCTTGTAGTGAGCCCACTTCTCATTGTAATGTTGATTCCCTCATTATTAACCCATCAGAGTTTATTGCTACCTTTGGGATCACCTGCTCTTCCAAGGGAATATAAACTATGAGCCCACTGTCATGATTTGTCTTTAGCATTTGAGAGTGACCCTGACCTCTATTATTAACAAAATGATAGCATTATTAATAAAATGAGTAATTACCCAGAAACTATGTCTCTTCAACTTTTTAAATATTACAGAACTTTTCCTTTTGCCGACATGTAGTACAGCTCTTGTCACTCCTAAATCATTGAACAAGAAGCTACACATCTTCATAGCACAATGCACTTAGAACTTCTTATAAGGAAAGTTCCTAGAAGGCAGTGCTTCCTTCAGTGGGGTTAAAATTAAGCTTTCCAAGACTACCAGGAGTCAAGATGGTGGAGTAAGCAGTAAATTGCTGTAATTCTGTCAATTCATCTGCAAAAAACCATAAAATTGTACCCCAGAACAAATCCTAGAACAGAAGAACCAACAAAAAGATGGGTGAAACAATCTTTGAGCCTAAGAAACTTGAAAGATTAACAGGAAAGGTCTGTCTCATTCAGGTAAAAGGGGAGCTAAGTGCAGGACAGGAAGCATCTCAGCAAGCCAGTAGCAAGCCCCATATCAGCAAATCAGTTGGAGATCCTGAGACCCATTGCAGTAGAACAAGCAAATGCCAATGCCAGGACACCCCATGTGCCTCAGCATAGTCCCCTATAATCAGCAAACTCCATCTCCAAGCATAGCCCCAAGGAAACACAGAAATACCCCCACTGGACTCAGCACATGTAAGATACCGGCACTTGGACCACGGCTTAGTACCATATAAGCTGCCAGACCACTACAGCTTCCAGCAGCACCAGCCACCCCATACCCCACCCCCTCAGTGCAGCAGCTAACATGAATATCTCCCATGGGCCTCAAGACAACAGCAGTGAAGCAGTAGGTAAAGCAGCCAGGGTCTGCAGCTTGTGACACAAGAGGCCTGAGACTGTACCCCTTCATCCCAGGAGCACAGCTCAAATTTAAAATAAAGGAAAAAAGGCAAAAAAAGATGAGCAAACAACAACAACAAAATGAAAGAATCTGACCATAAAAAGTCATTATGGTGACAGGGAATATCAAGACACAAACTCAGAAGAGGACAACAGTGTCAAAACACTTATGGGCAAAATCCCAAAGAAAAATGGGAAGTGGCCTTAAGCCCAGAAGGAACTCATGGAAGAGCTCAAAAAGAAGCTTAAAAATCATATAAAAGAGGTAGAAATAAGACTGGGAAAAGAAATGAGAGTGATGCAAGAGAATTAAGAAAAAAGAGTTACAGCTTGGAGAAAAGAAAACAACTGCTTAAAAAGTAGAATTGGCTAAATGGAAAAGGAGGTGCAATAGCTAACTGAGGAAAACAACACCTTAAAAGTTAGAATGGGGAGGCAGAGCCAAGATGGCAGAGTGAAAGCAGTGACTTGCTTGAGCTCTCCCCCAAACTCCTCCAGATACCTATAAAAATGTCTCTAAACAAATTCTAAGGCAGCAGAACCCACAAAAAGAGAGAGTGAAGCAAATTTCCAGCCCAAGACAGCCTGGATAGTTTATCAGAGAGGTGTATCGGGCCGGGCTTGGAGAGCAGCTCGGCGTGGGCATGTAGGCCATAGCAAACCTGGAGCAGGCCTCAGAGGACTGATTCACAGGCAGCTGTGGTGGTTTCCTGACTTCCCAACCCACAAACGCCAAAGACAACTTAGAAGGTCAGTGGGAAAAGTCTGTTTCTGTGGTGAGAGAGGAGCTAGGTCTCAGCCCCACTTCCTGTGTGTGGCCTGGGCAGCGGCTGCTTCCTGAGCTTCTGGCCCACAGACCGAGGGGGAATCTAGTGGCTCATCAGAGGTGATTGCAGGGATCTCTTTGACAATGCTGAGGCGGAATCTTTTGCTTTGCCCATGCTTGGATCTGGGTCACAATTGTGAGGGGCAGTCCTGGGGTGAGGAGGAGTGCTGGCATGGTGGAGCTTGTAGTGGCTAGGGAGAGTAAATCTTCCTCACAGTTCCAAGACAGAAAAGAGTGCTTGTGGTCATTCACAGATCAGACCACAGGCCAGGAAAAGAGTAAACACTTCGCCCCTTACCTTGCAAGAACTGAAAATTTACAGGTCCCTAGAAGTATCTCTGAAAACAGCTGTACAAACCTCTGAAGCTTGGGACAATACATTCTCCACATTAGAAGCAGACCTCTACCTTAATAAAGAGTTTATAACTCAAGTAATTGGCTCAGATCTTGAGCAAACCTCACAAGAAGTGTCAGACCATAGAATCTTTATTTGGTAACAAAGAAGATCAAAACATACAGCCAGAAGAAGACAACAAAGTCAAAACTCCTACATCCAAACCTCCAAGAAAAATATAAATCAGGCCCAGGCCTTGGAAGGGCTCAAAAAGGATTTTGAGAAGCAAGTAAGAGAAGAAGAGGAAAACTAGGAAGAGAAATGAGAGTAATGCAAGAAAATCATGAAAAACAAGTCAGCAGATTGCTAAAAGAGACCCGAAAAAATACTGAAGAAATAACACCTTAAAAAAAGCCTAACCCAAATGGCCAAAGAGGTCCAAAAAGCCAATGAGGAGAAGAATGCCCTAAAAAGCAAAATTGGCCAAATGAAAAAGGAAGTCCAAAAGCTTACTGAAGAAAATACTTCCCTAAAAATTATAACAGAGCAATTGGAAGGTAGTTGCTTTATGAGAAATCAAGACATTGCAAAACAAATCCAAAAGAACGAAAAATTAGAAAACAAAGTGAAATATCTCATTGGAAAAACAACTGACCTGGAAAAGAGATTCCAGGAGAGAGAATTTAAAAATTATTGGACTATCTTAAAGTCATGATTATAAAAAAAAGCCTAGACATCATCTTTCAAGAAATTATCAAGGAAAACTGCCCTGATATTTTATAAACAAAGGGCAAAATAGAAATGGAAAGAATCCATTGATCTCCCCCTGAAAGAGATCCCCGAAGGAAAACTCCTAGGAATATTGTAGCCAAATTCCAGAGTTCCCAGGTCAAAGAGAAAATATTGCAAGCAGCCAGAAAGAAACAATTCAAGTATTGTGGTAACCCAATCAGGATAACAGAAGATTTAGCAGCTTCTATATTAAGGGACAAGAGGACATGGAATATAATATTCCAGAGGGCAAAGGAGATAGGATTACAACCAAGAATCACTTACCCAGCAAAACTGAGTATAATCCTTCAGGGGAAAATGGTCATTCAGTGAAATAGAGGACTTTCAAGCATTCTTGATGAGAAGACCAGAGCTGAATAGAAAATTTGACTTTCAAATACAAGACTCAAGTGGAATATGAGAGATAAACAGGAAAGAGAAGTCATAAGAGACTTACTAAGGTTGAACTGTTTACATTCCTGAATGGAAAAATGATATTTATAATTCATGAGACCTTTGTAAGTATTAGGGTAGTTGGAGGGGAAAAAATTATATGCATGTACATATAGATATAGACAGATACAGATTTAGATATAAGTAGGTAGATAGATAGATAGATAGATAGATAGATAGATAGATAGATAGATAGATAGATAGATAGATAGAGGGCACAGGGTGAGTTGGAGATGAAGGGGTCATATCTGAAGAGTAAAATTAAGGGGTGAGAAAGGATTATACTGGGAGAAGGAGAAAGGGAGAGGTAGAACCAGGTAAATTATCTCACAAAAACAGAAAAGAAAAAGCTCTTACAGAGGAGGGGAAACAGGGGAAGGTGAGATGGAATGAGTGAATCTTATTCTTATCAGATTTGGCTTAAGGAGGGAATGATATACACACTCAATTGGGTATGGAAATCTGTCTTACCTTACAGGAAAATAGGGGCAGAAGGGTACAAGAGAACAGGTGAATAATAGAGAGGAGGGCAGATTGAGAAAGGGGGTAATCTTAAGCAGATACTTCTGAGGAGGGACAGGGTCAAAAGCAAGAATAGAATAAATGGGGGTGGGTGTCGGGATAGGATTAAGGGAAATTAGTTTTTCAAGACATGACTAGTATGGAAGTGTTTTGCATAACTGCACATGTATTATCTATATTGAGTTGCTTGCCTTTTCAGTGAGAGTGGGTGGGGAGGGAGAAAGGGAGAAAATTTGGAACCCAAAGTTTTAAAAACACATGTTTAACAAAAATGTTTTCACATGCAACTGGGAAATAAGAAATACAGGAAATGGGGTACAGAAATCTAAGGGAAAATAAGGTCTGAGTTATTCCTAAGACTGAAGAGATGAGATAAAAGTAAGATTAGGAGAGAAATACATAATAATCTCTCTGTCCTGCGATCTAACATAACACTTTATAGCTTCATTATACTTTCAGAACAGGCCTTGTATGATAGTTGCTTTTGTTCATACTATTTCCTGGTTAAATGGTGATACCTATAAGAGAAGAAACCTGGATACTGTGGGCTCTGGTGAATTTTTTTTTTTTTGCTGAAAAATTATCAGAAGCAGTGGGGCATAATAATAAGAACATTAGATTTTAGTGACAAAATTACAGAATGTTGCAAAAAAGCATTGAAAGAGACCTCAAAGGGCATCTACCTGATCAAGAATCCTTAACAGGATGCATGAAGATTTCCAGTAACAGGGAAGTCACAAATCCCACAATGGTCCATTCAACTTCAGGAGATCACAGATTGTTAGGATTAATCATTGTGTTAACCCCAAATCTGTTTCACTGAAACTTCTACATATTTCTCCATATTCCATCCTTTTGAATTCAAGCATAACAAGTGTAATTCTTCTTCCATATGATAGTTTTAAAATTACAGGAAAGAATCACACTCGACTTCCCTAAACCTTCTCTTCCCTAGGCTAAACATTTTCCAGATCTTTCTGATGATTCTAGAAGGGTTTCTAGCCCTCCTATCATTCTCGTTGCCCTTTTCTGACCCAGAAGTGAGCACAGTATTTTAGATATGACCTGATTAGACAATATTATTGAAGAATTATCACTTTAATCATTCTAATTTCATCAGCTATTATTGTAGTAAGCAAGTCACATTTTTGATTTATATTAAGTTTGTAGGCCACTAAAACCTTTAGACTTTTATCATAGAATTGTTGGTCAGTAATATCTGCTCATCCCTATATTAGTAAATTTGACTTTTTTAACCCAAATGTTGAAAATTTATTCCTATTAAATTTTATTTTATTTCATCTGTCCCATTATTCTAGCCAGTTAAGATCATATTGGACCTGGACTTTGTCATCCAACATATTAAATTATGTGTGATGTGCATAACTGATGAAATATTATATCTTTGCCATACTTTTCAGTCACTGACAGAAAATATTAAATGGGGCAGAACCAAGGACAGATTCCTGGAGCACTTTATTTAGAGGCCTACCAGCAAGTGAAAATCAATGCTTCAATAACTACTCACTGGATCCCTCCTTAATCTTCCTTACAGTCTTATCAGATGTCTTATATCTCTGCATCTTGTCCACAGGCATGGCATGGCAGATTTTGTCAAGTACTTTGCTAAAATGGAAGTATGTTGTATTAATAGAATTTGCCTGTACTAATAGGCACAGCCTTGAAAAAAAATAGAGAGATACAGAGACACAGATACATGCTTAAATGAATTCAATGATGATTTCCCCCTTGATCCATCTTGATTTATTTAAACTATTCCCACTTTTTCCTTATGTCAAAGAAAATAAATATTTGTACTGTGCTTTGCATTTTAGGACCAAGTCTGTCAGGTATAATTTTATTTAATTTGAAATTAATCTTATATTCAAACCATTTATGAGAGAGTTTTATTGAGAGTTTTCCTTCATGAAACTTAAGATCACTGTATCTCTAAATCCTTTAAATCCACTCTTCCAAAGTCTAGAGTCCCTGTAAGCTCATAAAATACTTGAATGTTCTCTTCTTTATAATGAGTAATAGCAATAGCTAACATTTATATAGCATTTGCTGTGTTCCAGGCATTGTGCTAATCACATTACAATTATTATCTCATTTGATCCTCACAACAACTCTGGGAGGCAGGTACTATTATTATTCCAATTTCACAGATGAGGAAACTGAGGAAGACAAAGTCACACAGCTAGTAAACGTATTAGGTCTCATTTAAACTGAAGGTTTCCTAGGTAGCAGTGTGCCACCTAGCATGAACTCTCTAATGAATTCACTGAGAAAGGGCTTACTTTTTTTCCAAGGGTCTTGACATTTTTACTTGAGCAATTAACTCTTGAAAATCTTAATTGGATTCATGGCTCTGATACTTATAGCATCAGATAGTATATCTGTGACCTTGAACAAGACACTTATTCTCATAGAATCTCCTTTTCTTAATTTGGAAAGTGGACATAATAGAACTTCTACTAACTACCTCAGAGGGTGGTTCAGAGGAAAGTGCTTTTACAAAATGTAAAGTATTGTAAATATGAGCTGCTCTGTGTATAGTAGCATAATAGCCAGAAGTTGGATGAGAATCAGAATGGTGTAATGGAGTAGGATAGTGGTTTATCTGAAATCATGGTGTTTTTAGTGGACTTTGAGCTCTGTGAGTGAATGGTGTCATAAAATGTCAGTCGTAAAAGCTAATGTGATCTTGACCTGCCTTAAAAAGGTCATAGCTTTCAGGAATAAAATACTGATCGCCCCTTTGTACCCTGGACTCATTAGACCATAGCTGTAGCATTGTATTCCCATTTGGGAACCACAATCTAAGAACATGGATGAACAAGAGTGTTCAGAGCATGGTAAGTAGGGGGGGTGAGGGACCTTAAGACCATATCATATACTGTCTGGTTGAAGGAAACAAGATGTTTAGGCTAAAGAGGAAAAGATTCAAGAATGACATAAGAGTTCAAGTATTTGAAAGGTTTCCATTTAGAAGGAAGTTTGGACTTGTTTTGTGTGGCATCAAGGGGAAAAGTATGAAGAGTAGGTTAAACATGAAAGTAACAGATTAAGGCTCATTATCAAGAAACAAACAAACAAACAACTTTCCAATCAGAGGAGTACCAAAGTAGAATGGATGCCTCAAGAGGAGGTGAGTGCCCAGTCAATGGAAGATTTTAAGCAGAGTTGGGGCCACTGTTTTGTAATGTGAATTGTAGAGCACTAAGGTTCCTTCCAACTTTCGAACTTGTAAATTATTGAACTTGGTTTTAGGAAATGTGGGTTTGAAATCACCTTTAGGGGCAGAGACAAGATTGCAGAGTAGAGGAAGCAGCTGAGCTCTCTCAACAGTCCCCTCCAAACAACTGCAATAACACCTCAAATTGAATTCTGGAGCAACAAAGCCAGCAAAAGGTCAGTTTGAGACATTTTTCCAGCCCAAGGAAACTTAGAAGGTTGGAAGGAGAGGTCTGTGACATTTGAGAGGGGCTTGTCCCAGAGACTAGATGATGGCAACATTAGCTGTGGTCCTTATCAGCTTTGGGAGTTATCAAGCTTGGAACAGTAAAGAGACTTGGCAACTGGTCAGAACTAGATTACATGGGACCCCGGTGCTAGCACTGGACTAAGGACAGGGTAGTTTTTGGTAATTCCATTTCCTATACCCACTTTCATGTCACAGTTCCAGGGCAGAGAGTATAGCTTGTAGTTACAGGGAAGCAGTGACACTGAGGAACAATATAATCTCTGGTTGCGAGAGATTGGGGGTCGTTCTTGCATAAGGACCAGATCACAGACCAGGAAAGAAGTAACCATACTTTTCCTCCTATCATACCACCTTGGAAGCACCAAAAAGTTCTAACCTCCCAGAACTAGGTCTGAAAAAAGCAGTGAGAAAAAGCCTGAAGCTTGGGGAAGTATCCTTACCCCTACCCTGAGAATAGAGCTCAACTTCAACATAAAGTTCAAAGTCAAGAAACAGGTTGGTAAAATGAGCAAAGCAAACAAATGAAAGAACCTAATCCATAAAAACTACTATGGTGTTATGTAAGATCAAACTCATCAGAAAACAAAAACACCAAAATAGCTACAAACAGAACCTCAAAGGTAAAAACAAAAACAAAAACAAAAACATGTTGGACATAAATCCAACAAAAATTCCTGGAAGAGCTAACAAATGATTTTTTTTTTTTAAAAATCAGAATGTTAGAGTAGAAATTGAGAAAAGGAATGAGGGTGATGTAAGAAAATTACAAAAAACAATAAATACCTTGGTAAAAAGACACAGAAAATTGCTGAAGAAAATACCTTAAAAAAAACAACAGCAGAATTGGCCAAATGGAAAAAGAGATACAAATCTTCACTGATGAAAATAACTCTTTAAGCAGAATTAGCCAAATGGAAAAAGAGGTACAAAAAGTAACTGAAAAAATAATTCATTAAAAATTAGAATTGGGGAAGTAGAAACTAATGGCTCCATGAGACATGAAGAAACAATAAAATGAAGTCAAAAAATGAAAAAAATATAGAACAAATATCTCATCAGAAAAACTGGCCTGGAAAACAGATCAAGAAGAGATAATTTAAGAACTATTTGAGTGTCTGAAAGCCATGATAAAACAAACAAATGCAGAAAATCAGAAATATCAAATGTACTCTTTTTAGACCATGATGAAATAAAAAAATTACATCCAATAAGTGACTATAGAAGCATATATTAAAATTAATTGTAACTAAAATATAATCCTACATAATGAGTAAGTCAAGGATTTAATCATAGAAACAATTAATACTTTCATTAGAGATAATAACAATGAGCCAATGTACTAAAATTTGTGAGAAGCACTACTTGGGGCAATTTTATATCTCTAAATGTATACAACAGTAAAAGAGAGAAAAAGCAAATGAAATAATTGGGCAAGCAACAACAACAACAACAACAAAAACAACTAAAAAAAGAACAAATTAAAATCTCCAATTAAACACTCAAATGGAAATTTTAAAAGTCAAAAGATAAGATTGATAAAATTTAAAGTTAAAAAAAAACAGCCACCATTGAACTAATAAAAAAAAGAATAAAGTAGATAAACCATTGAATAATTTGATAAAAAAAAGACAAAGAAAACTAAATAGCCAGCATCAAAAATGAAAAAAAGTAAATGTGCAATAAATGAGGATGAAATTGAAGAAATATTAGTTGTTATTTTGCCTAATTTTATTCCAGCAAAACTCACAATCTATGGGAAATGGATGAATATTTACAAAACTATAAATCGCTCAGATTAAGATAAGAAGAAATAGAAGAGTTAAATAACTCCATATTAAAAAAAAGTGAAGAAACCATAAATAAGCTCCCTAAGGAGAAAAAATAACCAGTACCAGATAATTTTACAAATGAATTCCACTAAACATTTAAGAAATAATCCCAATGATGGGATGCTTGGGTGCCTGTGCTTGTATCCTAATTTCTTGCTGGCCTCAGAAACACTGTCCCTGAAAATTTCCCTCCAGCCCAAGGACCCTATCTCTGGAAGTGACTCATGAGTGGGCCTAGTGAGGCAAACTATATCTCCATGTTACAAGAACAGGCTGACCTCTGTAGAATTTCCCTTGTATGAACAGGACTATCTTGTACCAAGAGAACTATCAAGTACTGACGCCCACAGTTATGATTTACAATCCAGAGGTCAAGCTATAACGTAAACTCCTGAAATTATCTTGTTTCAGACATAGACCAAAAATATGCCCTTTAGGAACCTTCTCTTCCCCCCTCCCCACTCCACAGTTTCCAGTAGGGAATGACGCCTGTACCCAATGTTGTATGTTACCACCTAATTAGCATACTTGGCACATAATTCACTACTTTACTATATAAACTTTAGCATCATTCCTGTTAGGTTGCAAGTTCCCTAAGGAGCTCTCCCCACCATGATGGAAATCCTTAAAGACCTCTGCCCACTGTGTAGCATAACAATAAATCTTTGCCACCTTGACTTAAAGAATGTTTGAGTCTGTGAATTCATACCTGATGATCTGGTCCTATACTCTGGCCCTCTCAAACATCAACACCAATACTATATGGTCTTTTGAAAAAAAAATTCTTCCTATGAGTCAAATCTTTCCTCAACCAGAGAGAGCTAAAACAGAGAAAGAAAACTATAGACCAATTTCCCAGTAAATTGATGCAAAAAATTTAAAAAAGCATTAAGGAGATTACAACAAGGTATCACAAAGATTATAATCTATAACCAGGTAGAATTTTTATCAAGAATTCAGGCTGGTTCAATGTTAGAAAAACTATTAATGTAATTGACTATATCAATAATGCAAACAATAAAAATCATATGATTATCTCAATAGATGCAGAAAAAGCTTTTGACAAAATACAACACTCATTCCTATTAAAAACATTAGAAAGCATAGGAATAAATGGAGCCTTTCTTAAAATTATAAGTAATATCTATCTAAAACCAAGAGTGAGCATTTTCTGTAATGAGGATAAATGAGAAGCCTTCCCAATGCAATCAGGGGTGAAGCAAGGATGTCCATTATCATTACTTATTCAATATTACTTTATTCAATATTATACCAGAAATGTTAGATACAGGAATAAGATAGAAACAAAAGACATTAAAGGAATAAAAATAGGCGAGGGGGGAACAAAACCATCCCTTCTTGCAGATGATATGATTGTATACCTAGAGAACCCTAGAAAATAAACTAAAAAACTAGTTGAAACAATTAAGTACTTCAGCAAAGTTGCAGGGTATGAAATAAATCCACAGAGATCATTAATATTTCTGTGTGTTACCAACAAAACCAAGCAAGAAAAGATAAGAGAAATTCTAATTAGAATAACTGTAGACATTACAAAATATGTGGGTGTCTACCTACTAAGATAAAGCCAGGTACTATATGAACACAGTTGCAAAATAGTCATCACAGAAATAGAGGCAGATCTAAATAATTGAAGAAACATTAATTGCTCATGGGTAGGTTAAGCCAATATAATACAAATGACAATTCTCCTTAAATCAATTTACTCATGCAATGCCATACCAAACTACCAAAGAATGATTTTATAGAGCTAGAAAAAAATAGTAACAAAATTTATCTGGAAAGCAAAAGGTCAAAAATATCAAAGCAGTCAATAAAAAA
Organism: Phascolarctos cinereus; assembly: GCF_003287225.1. Classification (NCBI taxonomy): domain Eukaryota; kingdom Metazoa; phylum Chordata; class Mammalia; order Diprotodontia; family Phascolarctidae; genus Phascolarctos; species Phascolarctos cinereus. The sequence goes on along the minus strand of NW_027556098.1, from coordinate 325,749,414 downwards.
AAATGAATGAGGTTAGCCTAGCAATAGCAGATTTCGAACTATATTACAAAGTGGTATTCACGAAAACCATCTGATACTGACTAAGAAATGGAATATTGGATCAATGGTAGAGATTAGGTACATAATATGCAGTAATAAATGACCATAGTAAGCTAGTGTTTGATAAACCCAAAGATCCAAGCTTTTGGTGAAAGAACTTATCATTTGACAAAAATTGCTGGGAAAAGTAGAAATCAGTTTGGCGGAAACTAGACATAGACCAACATCTCACACCATATACCAAATTAACATTAAAACTGATAAATGATTTAGACAAAAAGAGTGATATTATATGTAAATGAAGTGAGCATTGAAAAATTTACCAGTAAGATGTATAAAAAAGATTTTGTGACCAAATGAGAGAAAGGATCATGGGAAATAAAATTGAGAATTTTGATTACATCAAATTAAAAAGTTCTTGCACAAACAAAGCCAATGCAGCCCAAAATTAGAAGGGTATCAGGTAATTGGTTAAATTTTTAACAGCTAGTTTCTTGGATGAAGAACTCATTTCTTAAATATATAGGAACTTGAGCCAAATTTATAAAAATAAGCACCATTCCCCAATTTAAAAATGGTCAAAGGAGAAAAATAGGCAGTTTTCAGAAGAAATCAAAGTTATTAATAGTCCCATGGAAAACTGCTCTAAATCACTACTAATTAGAGAAATGCAAATTAAAACAAGTTTGAGATATTGCCTCACATCTTTCACTTTGGCTAATATGACAAAAAAAGGAAAATGAGAAATGCTATAAGGGATGTATAAAAATTGTGACACTGATGAACCATTGGTGGAGATACAAATTAGTCCAACCATTCTGGAGAACAGTTTGGAACTAGACCCAAAAGGCTATAAAACTGTACATAACCTTTGCCCCAGCAAAACCACTGCTATGTCTGTGTTCCAAATAGATAAAAGAAAAGGGAACAAGACCCATTTCTACAAAAATATTTATAGCAGCTCTTTTTGTGGTGGCAAAGAATTAGAAATTGAGGGTATGCACATCAATTGGGGAAATGGATTAACAAGTTGGGGCATGTGATTTTGATGGGATACTATGTGCTATATGAAATGATAAGGGGGATGGTTTCAGAAAAACCTAGGAAGACTTATATGAACTGATGCAATGTGAAGTCAACAGGACCAAAAGAATATTTTACACAGCAACAGTGTACTACAAATAATAGCTTCTCTGATTCAAGATAATTCTGAAGGACCCATGATGCAAATGCTATCTACCATCAGAGAAAGAAGTGATAAAATCAGTGCAGAATGAAGCATATTTTTTCCCACTTTCTTTATGTTTCTTGTTTTATTTTTTTTTTTGGCACAAAGCTGACATGGAAATACATTTTGTATGACTTCAAATGTATAATAGATATATTGCTTACCTTCTCTATTGGTGGGGGAGGGGTGGAGGATTGTAGGGAATTTGGAATTTGAATTTAAAAAAATGAATGTTAAAAATAAAGAAATCAAAATAAAAATGGAAATGCGTGTTCATATTCTGGCTCAGACTTGGAATCGTATTCTGACTGCCATGACTATGTTCTCAATTCCAAGTTACTTAACAAAATGGAGACATTTTTCTCATCTGTACAATTTTAAAAAAGGGTTGGACTAGATCTTCTTTGCAATCTCTCTTAGAATTGCTTGAATGTAGTATTCTTTTATTACCAACTTCATGGGATTGTTTTGAGTATCAAATAAGATGATTAAGTGTCAAAGAAATGTGAGCTGGTAATATTATTTTTCATCTTTACTATAAATCTACTATAAAGCTTTAAACATCTTAGGCAGTTCCGCTTCTGGGAGCCAAGATGGCGGAGTGAAAAGGTAACCCCTCTCACTCTCCCCTATCAACCTCTGAAAACCCAGAAAATATCACCCCAGAAAAAAACCTGGAACAGTTGAAGAAGACGGGGAGCAGCAGTGCAGCAGCCCAGCAAACGGGTCTCCCAGTGCCTCAGCAAAAATAAGGGAGGCAGAACTACAAGGGGCCCCAGGCTGATAAGTGCCCTGCAGCATTCATCTGAAAGGAGGTGAAGAAAACAACCTAAAGGCTTCCTAAAGCCCCAGCCTTGCTGGTTCCAGCCCAACACCAAGGGAGCTGTTGGAGCCCTGCAGCCTCCAATTGTGAAGAAATCCTGAAGCCCAGGTGGTAGAACAGGCAAACACCAACACCTGGACCTCCAAGTGCCTCAGTGAGGGTGGGGAAAACTGGTGGAAATGAGCTCAGAAAACCACCAGGTGCCTCGGCACTCTGCATCAAAGGAATCTCCCAGTACATTAGCAGAAGTGAGGGAGACAACACTGTAGGGTGCCCCAGGCAGATAAACACCCTGCAGCACCTATCTAAAAGGAGCTGAAGAAAGCTCAAGGAAAGGAAAAGCAGGCAACCTAGAATTGCCTGAAAGTTCCAGCCTTGCTGATTCCAGCCCAACACAGGTAAGCTGCCAGAACCCTACAGCCTCCAATTACCTGCCTGAGAGGCCCCAGCACACAAAGCCAGTGACCAAGACCTAGGCTCCCAACACAAGAAGCTTGGGTCAGTACCCTCTGTTCCCCAGCAGGAGAGCTCAATCTCTTTAAAGGCCAGGGAATAAAGAAACACCATGAGTAAAAAGAAACGTACCATAGATTCATATTATGAGAAGAGTGAAGATCAAGACAGAAATTCTGAAGAGGACAACATTGTCAACAAACCCACATCTGCAACAACAAAAGGGAATATGAACTGGTCTGAAGCCCAAAAATTCTTAGAAGAGCTCAAGAAGGATTTTAATAGTCAAATGAGAGAGGTAGAAGAGTCCTTCAAAAATACAATTGGCAAATTGGAAAAAAAATACACTGAAGAAAAAAGTCCCTAAAAAACACAATTGGCCAATTGAAGAAGGAAGGACAAAAACTAACAGAAGAGTACACTGAAGAAAACAAGTCCCTAAAAAACACAATTGGCCAGTTGAAGAAGGAAGTACAAAAACTAACAGAAGAAAACAATCTGTTAAAAACTAGAATTGGACAAATGGAAACTAATGTCTCTATGAGAGAGCAAGAATCAGTCAAACAGAAACAAAAAAATGAAAAAATAGATGAAAATGTAAAATACCTCATCAGTAAAACAACCGACCTGGAAAATCGACTCAGGAGAGACAATTTAAAAATTATTGGACTACCTGAAAATCATGATGAAAAAAAGAGCCTGGACAGTATCTTTCAGGAAATCATAAAGGAAAACTGCCCAGAAGTCCTAGAACCAAAAGGGAAAATAACCATAGAAAGAATCCACCATCACCACCTGAAAGAGATCCCAAATTGACAAGCCAAGAATATAATAGCAAAATTCCAAAATTACCAGATGAAAGAGAAGGTGCTGCAAGCAGCCAGAAAGAAACAATTTAAATATCATGGAACCACAGTCAGGATTACACAGGACCTTGCTTCTACATTAAAAGACGCAGGGCATGGAACATGATATTCTAAGGCAAAGGAGCTTGGAATGCAGCCAAGGATCAATTACCCAGCAAAAATGAGCATCATTTTTCAAGGGAGGAGATGGATATTCAACAAATAGGAGACTTCCAAACTTTCCTGATAAAAAGACCAGAGCTCAACAAAAAATTTGATCTTCAAGTACAGGACTCAAGAAGGACTTAAAAAGGTAAAAGGGATACAATATGTTGTTAATAAGGGGGGGGGCTGTTTAAACCCCTACAAGGGAATATGACACTTGCAACCCTTGAGAACTGTATTGTTATTACACCATGTTAAAGGAGTATACATAAAGAGGGTGGATATTAGTTGACTTTGATGTAATGATAAAAAAAATCTAATCAAGTGGGTTAAATGGATCCAAATAAGTGGATCAATCTGATCTTAGAAAATGTACTGAGAAAGGAGGAGGCAGACAAAGGTAAATTACATTACAGGAAAAGACACAAAATCCTATTACAGCAGAGGGAAAGAAGGGAGGGGGAGCATTGTTTGAACCTTACTCTCATCAGATTTGGCTCAAGAAGGGCATAACATAATCAGTTAGGTATAGAAATCTAACTTGCCCTATAGGCAGTAGGAGGGAAAAGGGGAAAGAAAAGGGAGGGGGGAAAGAGGAGGGAAGAAGCAGTAAGAGTAAAGGGGAAGAAAAGGGAAAGGGATAATAAAAGGGGGAGGGACTGAAGGGCAGTGGTCAAAAGCAAAACACTAGTGAAGGGGAAAGGAGAAAGGAGAAAGAAAAGCATAAATGGGGGGGAAGGATGGAGAAAAAGACACAGATAGTAATCATAACTGTGAATGTGAATGGGATGAACTCTCCCATAAAATGGAAAGGATTGCAGAATGGATTAAAAACCATAATCCTACAATATGTTGTTTACAGGAAACACATTTGAAAAAGAGTGACACATACAGGGTAAAGGTAAAAGGCTGGAGCAGAACATATTATGGTCAGCTGAAGTAAAAAAAAGCTGGGGTAGCAATCCTGATCTCAGACAAAGCAAAAGCATAAATAGATCTAATCAAAAGAGATAAGGAAGGAAACTACATCCTGCTAAAAGGCACCATAGACAATGAAGTAATATCATTACTAAACATATATGCACCAAATGGTATAGCATCCAAATTCTTAGAGGAGAAGTTCAGGGAGTTACAGGAAGAAATAGACAGCAAAACTATACTAGTGGGGGACCTGAACCTCCCCCTCTCTGCACCAGAGAAATCTAACCACAAAAATAAACAAGAAAGAAGTTAAGGGGGTGAATAGAACATTAGAAAAGTTAGGTATGATAGACCTCTGGAGAAAACTGAATGGGGATAGAAAGGAATATACTTTTTTCTCATCAGTACATGGCACATACACAAAAATTGACCATGTACTAGGGCATAAAAACCTCACAATCCAATGCAGAAAGGCAGAAATATTAAATGCATCCTTTTCAGATCATGATGCAATAAAAATTATATGTAATAAAGGGCCATGGAAAGATAGACTAAAAAATAATTGGAAACTAAATAATCTAATCCTAAAAAATGATTGGGTCAAACAACAAATCATAGAAACAATCAATAATTTCATTCAAGAGAATGACAATAATGAGACAACATACCAAAACTTATGGGATGCAGTGAAAGCAGTTCTTAGGGGAAGTTTTATATCTCTAAATGCTTACATAAATAAAATAGAAAAAGAGGAGATTAATGAATTGGGCATACAACTAAAAAAACTAGAAAAAGAACAACTTAAAAATCCTCAACTAAACAAAATTAGAAATATTGAAAACCAAAGGAAAAATTAAGAAAATTGAAATTAAGAAAACTATTGAACTAATAAATAAAACTAAGAGCTGGTTTTATGAAAAAACCAATAAAATAGATAAGCCTTTGGTTAATTTAATTAAAAAAAAAAGAAGAAAACCAAATTACTAGTATCAAGAATGAAAAAAAGCTACCACCAAGGAAGAGGAAATTAAAAAATAATTAGGAATTATTTTGCCCAACTATATGCCAACAAATTTGACAATCTTAGTGAAATGGATACATATTTACAAAAATATAAATTGCCCAGATTAACCGAAGAGGAAGTAAAATACTTAAATAACCCCATCTCAGAAAAAGAAATTGAACAAGCCATTGATGAACTCCCTAGGAAAAAATCTCCAGGGCCAGATGGATTTACATGAATTCTATCAAACATTTAAAGAACAATTAATTCCAATACTATATAGACTATTTGGGAAAATAGGTGAAGAAGGAGTCTTACCAAATTCTTTTTATGATACAAATATGGTGTTGATACCTAAACCAGGAAGAGTCAAAATAGAGAAAGAAAATTATAGACCAATTTCTCTAATGAATATAGATGCAAAAATTTTAAACAAAATACTAGCAATAGATTGCAGCAACTTATCACAAGAATAATACACTATGACCAGGTAGGATTTATACCAGGAATGCAGGGTTGGTTCAATATTAGGAAAACTATCAGCATCATTGAGCATATCAACACCAAAACCAACAGAAACCACATGATCATCTCAATAGATGCAGAAAAAGCTTTTGATAAAATACAACACCCATTCCTATTAAAAACACTAGAAAGCATAGGTATAAATGGAGTCTTCCTTAAAATAATAAATAGCATATCTAAAACCTTCAGCAAGCATTATATGTAATGGGGACAGGCTAGAAGCATTTCCAATAAGATCGGGGTGAAACAAGGATGTCCATTATCACCACTGTTATTCAATATTGTACTGGAAACCTTAGCTTTAGCAATAAGAAGAAAAAGAAATTGAAGGCATTAGAATAGGCAAAAAGAAACAAAGCTATCACTCTTTGCAGATGACATGATGATATACTTAGAGAATCCTAGAGAATCAAGTAAAAAACTACTTGAAATAATAAACAACTTCAGCAAAGTTGCAGGCTATAAAATAAACCCACATAAATCATCCGCATTTCTATATATTACCAACAAAGCCCAACAGTAAGAGATAGAAAGAGAAATCCCATTTAAACTTACTGTAGACATTATAAAATATTTAGGAGTCTACCTCCGAAACAAACCCAGGAACTCTATGAACACAATTACAAAACACTTTTCACACAAATAAAATCAGATCTAAATAATTGGAAAAACATCAGTTGCTCATGGGTAGGCCGAGCTAATATTGTCATAAAAAATGACAATCCTACCTAACCTAATTTACTTATTCAGTGGCATACCAAACTACCAAAAAATTATTTTATAGAGTTAGAAAAAATAATAACAAGATTCATTTGGAAAAAAAAAGGTCCAGAATATCAAAGGAACTAATGAAAAGAAATGCAGGGGAAGGTGGACTAGCAATTCCAGATCTTAAATTGTATTATAAAGCAGCAATCATCAAAACTGATTGGTACTGGCTAAGAAATAGGGAGGTGGATCAGTGGAACAGATTAAATATGCAAGACACAGTAGTCAATGACTATAGTAATCTATTATTTGATAAACCCAAAGACCCCAGCTTCTGGGATAAGAACCCACTCTTTGAAAAAAACTGCTGGGAAAACTGGAAAAGAGTATGGCAGAAACTAGGCATAGACCCAAATCTCACACCATATACCAAAATAAAGTCAAAATGGGTTCATGACTTAGATATAAAGGCTGATACCATAAGTAAACTGGGAGAACAAGGAATAGTTTACCTATCAGATCTATGGAGAACAGAAGAATTCATGACCAAACAGGAGATAGAGAACATTATGAAAAGCAAAATGGATAATTTTGATTACATTAAATTGAAAAGTTTTTGCACAAACAAAGCCAATGCAACTAAGATTAGAAGGAAGGTAGAAAATTGGGAAAGAATTTTTACAACCAGTCTCTCTGATAAAGGCCTCATTTCTAAAATATATAGAGAATTAAGACAAATTTATAAGAAACACAAGCCATTCCCCAATTGATAAATGGTCAAAGGATATGAACAGACAGTTCTCAGATGAAGAAATTAAAGCCATCTATAGTCATATGAAAAAATGCTCTAAATCATTATTGATTAGAGAAATGCAAATCAAAACAACCACATCACACCTATCAGATTGGCCACACAAAACAGGAAAATGATAAATGTTGGAGAGATGTAAAATTGGAACACTAATACATTGTTGTGGAGTTGTGAAATGATCCAACCATTTTGGAGAACAATTTGGAAGTATGCCAGAAGGGCTACAAAAATGCGCATACCCTTTGATCCAGCAATAGCACTTCTATGGCTATATCCCAATGAGGTCAAACAAATGGGAAAAGGACCCACATGTACAAAAATATTCATAACAACTCTTTTTGTGGTGGCAAAGAATTGGAAATTAAGAGGATGCCCATCAATTGGGGAATGGCTGAGCAAGTTATGGTATATGAATGTAATGGAATACTATTGTGCTATAAGAAATGATGAACAGACTGACTTCAGAAAAACCTGGAAAGACCTATATGGTCTGATGCTGAGTGAAGTGAGCAGAACCAAGAGGAGTTTGTACACAATAACAGCCACGTTATGTGATGACTAATATTGTTAAACTGAACAGCATTACAAGGATCTAAGACATCTCCAGAGGCCTCGGATGGAAAATGCTGTCCACATGCAAAGAAAGAACTATGGAAGTCGAATTGCTATCACTTATTTTTATCTTCTGTTGAATTTTGTTTCATCTTTCTGATGGTTCCTCCTATTGTTTTTAATTATTACTTACAACTTCAGTAATATGAAAATATGTTTAATAGGAATGTAAATGTAAAACCTATGTCAGATTGTGTGCCGTCTTGGGGAGAATGGGGTGGAGGAGGGGGGAGAAAAATGTTCAACTCAATAGCATATGGAAGTGATTGTTGATAAATCAATAAATTAATAAAATTGGAAAAAAAACTCAGGCAAAGAATATCTGTTTGTTAAATCGAATGGAAGCTGTTTAAATGAAAGCAAATGGAAAGACAGAGAGATGGTGCTGCATACAAGAATTTATTACTAAAAATGCAGCAATCAAACTGTGTCACTCAGATATCAAACTCAAACCTATTTCCTAAAGCTTTGTAGTCATAGACTCAAAACTTTGTGCTTACTACCTCCCTCCTCTCCCAATTTCCCTGATTTTTTTTTGTTAGGTGTCTCTAGACTTAGAATCAGGAAGATGAGTTCAGATCCAGTCTCAGACACTTCATTGCTGAGTAAATCATGTAAACTCTCTCTACTTTAAGCTTTCTCATCTATAGAAAGGGGATAATAATAACAGCACCTTACTCCCATAGTTGTGAAATTAAATATTTGTAAAGCCCTTTTCAAACCTCAAAGTGATTATCTATCTGTCTGTAGCTATAACAATGATGGTAACAATGACAATGATGATGTTGATAATGTTTTTCTACACTTTTCTTTTGAGTTCTGTTTATCCAGTTATCATTGCTTTTGAGTTTTGTTGATTCAATATAGAGTATGGTGAATGACTCAAGAAAATTTACTGAAGGAATCTCTTGGCAGGGTCCTGTTCTACTGAAATGGCTGGGGCAACAGATTGAAAAAGATACGTGTTTTTATTAATTTATTGTATTCCCACAGTTTATTGTGTATACTGAATCACATTTCTCAAAAGAAAAGCAAATAGAAAATTGATATTACAAAGGAAATTCTGAGAATTTTGGTCCATTGAAAGCCATTTCTGATTTCCTAAAGTTTTGTTTTTTTCTTTTCTTTATTTATCTATTTACTTGTTTGTTTGCTTATTTATTTATTCATTTACTTTATTTGCTGTTCGTGTAACCCATTTCTCTGAACAGTAATCATTGCTTCCTTGTGGATGCTACTCAATTATCTCTAGCAGTCATTTTTGTTTCTTAAATGCAATTTCATAACAGAGACAAGTAGGATCTTCAAAATTGGAGCTTTTTTTAGCTCCTCTGGAGATTACTATCACTTTTTAAAATGACTCTAATCTTTTGTAATAACGATTACTTAAATCCATGCTTTATGGCTATGAGAAAAAAAACAAAAAACAAACTTTCACGTATTGCCTGACTTGACCCTCCCTGCTAACAAACCCCTGATGTAGGTAGGTAGCAGTAGGGTCTTGAGTAGGAAGAGACTTTGGAGGGCATCTAGTCCAGTCTCCTTATTTTAAAAATGAGAAAACTGAAGCTCAAAGAGGCTGAGTGCAGAGTCAAACAGGCACTAAGTGGCAGAGGGAGATTTCAAACTCAGGTCCTTTCATTCTCAATCTTATATTATTTCCATTGTTCTTGGCTGCCTCGGTTTAAGGAGAAGCAATTCTTTCCTATGGTGCTTTATAACTGTCAGAGATTTCTTCCCAACAAGCCCCTGCAGTTGTTTAATGCAAGTATTATTATCCACACAGGCTGGAGAAAGAAGATTGAGGGGATGGAGGAGCCATGAATTTAGGATTTCATTAATAAAGAGAACTCAAAGTCTATCTAACAAGGCAGGTAACACCTCCTCTGAAATTTACTGTGTAAGAGAGTTTCCTGGAGCCCTGAGGCTAAGTGACTTGCCTAGGGTCACATAGCCATAATGTGTCAGAGGTGAGAGATTCTAACTGACCCTAAATCTGTTATTCACTCTACTACAAAACTAGGTAATCTTCAGCTTCAATTCTTGTCTAGTCTTTAATTACTGGGCAAGTAATTAAATGGACATTGCCCTAGATAAACTGAGACCTGGGAAAGACCTTAGCTTAAAAAGGCTAAGGTCTCTCACTTCATCTGGGGCATCACCTGTTGTCTTGACCTATGTCTTGCCACTGGACTCCAATGACTTTGGAGGGGTGAGGCTGAGGTCTGCACAGCTTTTCCTCACTTAAATCCAATTCACTTGCAAGTCAAGACATCACCCTTCTGTTGTCATTGGCTCCTTTTGACTAAAGGATGCACAACAAGAACAATTAAGTAGATTCTGTCTCTAGAATGATCTCTCTCTTTTTCAAACTCTGAGAGCACTTTGCACCTAGTTTCTACAGTAACAAAATTAATTTTATATTACGGATGTGTGTATATGTCATCCATTCCATTTTAGAGTCATTTAAAAACATTAGTTAATTGGGTATTATGTGCAAGGCACTATCTTATGCTCTGAGGATGCCAATCTTATGCCCTGGGAACGCCAAGATGAATAATGATTTACTCCCTGCCCTCAAGTGCAATATAATGTCACACTCTGTCCCTAGTTAAGCTGTTCCTTTGATAGACACAGTTGGTTAGCAAGATTGCATGAAAAACCTTTGAAGCTTGTGATCAGCTGCCACAGTTTATGCATAGTCCATACCCTCAGACCACAAGTTTTGAGAATCCAGGGTCACCTCCATGTTTCTACAGAAAAAGGGGATGAACAAGAGTGTTTTAAGTTTTAAGGAAAGGTCTTCTCCTGAGATAAAGTAACCTCTGAGGTTAAGGAAGCAGAGCAATGTTAACAAAATACTTAGTCCAATACTTCTGTGTTTATTGGCAGCAAAAGGATGAACAAGAATGATTATTTTTAAAAGAAAGGATATTAAAGATTCCTGACACAGGGAATTCAAAGGCTAACCATTGAGAAAAATGCATTTTCCCCAGGGGAAAAAAAATACAAAAAACAACTTACCTTTAGCAACTCCTTTGACCCTATACTTTACCCATCTTTTTTTTTTTTGCTGCAGAAAGCTACTAATGGGTTGTATACTGTACTTGAGCCTAAAAAACTCATTTAAGCAACCAGTTGGTTAGACATGACATTTTCTTGAATCTTTACAACCTTACAAGCTGCCGCTGCCAGACCAAAGAGCTAAGGAACAAAGGGAGTGGGAAAGGTCACTAGGACAGAGCATTTGTGGGGAGCTGTGTAGCATTCCATCAAGTCTTAAGGGAGAGCACAGCATTCAGGGGTTCCAATTCTGACTATTCAAAAGTCAGTTGGGGCAGATACCTAGATTAGTGAACTGTGAATTCCTATGTTTGGGAGAAAGCTGAGATGCTTTTGGATCCAGCCCCTAAGGAATGCTTAATCAGATGGGAGGGAGTAAGAAGGGATCAATAAGAATGATAAAAGAAGGGAAAGGACTGAAAGTACCAAATATTCCAGGAAGAAGAAATCCCAAGACTTTGAACATAAACAGATAAATTATCAGGAAAAACAGAAACAGAAGGAATTATGACCTATAGATCTGGTAAATGAGTTCAGTCATCTATGAAAAATACTGTAAAATGAAGGAAAATGATCCAAAACTTCAGACAGAGGATTTTGTGGAAGTTAAGGAGAACATGGGACCACAACACCCTGTTCCTGAGTGGTTTAAAAGGGAAATGAAAATTATGAGAAAAATAATTTTTTATCCTGTGCAACAAAAAACCAATGGTTAGGATAGGGAAAAAACATGACAAAAACTTGAATCTATAAGGGTAAGCCTCACCAAAGGAACAAAAGACAGAACAATAAATTGGGAATGCAAATACACAGAAGTGCAGAACAACCTAGAATAAGAGAAGCAAAAAAATAAAAACATTAAAAAGAAAATATAGTCACTATGAAAGCAAAACATACTAAACTTGAAAATGGGATGCATAGGGTCAACCTAAGTTATAGATCCCCCGGAAGAACATGACAGGATGAAAAATCTTTATATCATCACCAAAAAATAATAGCAGAGAAATGTCTACCATTTCTGAACATAAAAAAATGAAATTCTAATTGAAAAAATTTACAGATTTCCTCCAGGGGAAGCGGGGGGAGGGGGGGAACTCAAGGTTGAAAACTCCAGGACACATACTGGTTAAATTTAGATTTAGTTCAGAAATGACAAGTTATGCAAACCATCAGGTGAAAGACCATAAAATACAAAAGAAAGGTTATTCAAATACTTCAAGGCAATTCTGCACCCACTAAAAAAAAAGGAGGAAGAGATGTGATAATGTGTTCTAAAGAGTTTTGGAGCTCAGTATGCAGCCCAAGGTGACCTATTCTGAAAATCTGGGCTTAACCATGCAGGACAAAGGGTGGACATTCAATAATAAAGTAGAGTTTGAAACATTTTTAGAAAAAAATTAAAATGGAGATTATTTGCTTCTCAAACATCCCAAACAATGTAATTGCAGGAGGAATGAATAAATGGAGAAAATGAGAGCCTGAGAGTGACAACAGAAAGACAAGTAAAAGACTTCTTTTTATTGGTGCACAGGGGAATAGGGTGAAGATGGAAATCTAGTAGAGATAACAGTGAACAGATAGAGAGAAGGCATTATGGACAAAATCTGGAGATACTCTGCTTACAGGTGAATGGATCTTTTTTTGGGAATACACTACAAAATATCAGGGCACATGAAAGGGGATGAAGCACATACGGGGATATAGAGAAGTGAGTGGTGTGCTGGGGTCAAATCAAGGGCTGCTAGCAGTGAGAGAAAAGTGATTTTTATGGTCTCAGAAAGAGAAGAGACTTTAGTGGAGTGGATGAAGAGGAGGCAGAAAGACTGAAAAAGCAGAGAAAGGAAGGAAGCTTTACTTTGGAAATGGTAGGGGGCTTCCACTAATGAATGCTCCTATGGGGGAAGAGTGATGAGGAACTTATACTGGATGAGGCCTGGGGGATATGATGATTGAAAAGTCTGTTTGTCTTCGAAGGAGGAAAGAGAAAGGACACAAAGAAGATATTTTCAGGCAAATGTAAAATTAAAAAAAAAAGAGGTCAGTAAGTAAGGGTAGAGACTAATGAAGGGGAAAGATTCTATCACAGGGCAGCGTCCTCTCTGACACCTGAAATAATTGGCATTGTTCTGACAGTGAGGCACAGTGAAAAAGGGGAATCTATAGGACTAAATAAGCCCTACAAGACAGTTACTGAAAGCATTTAGAGGGCAATACCTTGAACAGATACCTTGGAAGATTAGATTATATAAAGAAAAAGGAGAGGCCAGATGATTATATGGGTCAAGAATCAGAAAATCAGGGTCTAGAGTAAATGGAAACAAAAGATAGATAATGAAAATAGTAAAAGAAATCCTTTTTTCAAAAGAGGCACAAGGATGAAATTAAAAAAATAATAATAACCAGGACTAGCTAAAGGGGAGGAGAGAAAAAGGGGAATCGATTTAACAAACTGAGAGGAAAAAAAGGGAGGGGTAGAAATATATAACTAGATAAAAGGAGAGAGGAACTACCCTAAAGGGAAATGAGTAACAAATGAGTAGAGGGAATTGGGGGGAGAAGGGAAGAAAGCCAATGGGAACAGGGCCACCTTAAAATAAGATTAAAGTAATTAAAGAAACATAATACTGTGTTTATAGCAGAAGAGGGGGGACATCATAACTTGAATAAAACCCAATTGTAGAGATAGATGGAGGAAAATATAAACCTAACTCTTGTAACTTTAAATGTGAATAGATTAAACAATTCAATAAATAAAAAAATGATAGTAACTTTGAATAAGAAACATAACCCTACACTCTGTTGATTACAAGAAACACATTTTTAAGAAAAAATAAAGACATATAAAACTGAAGGGATGGAAAAAATTACTATACACCAAGTGAATACAAAAAGGCAAGAATTTCCATCATGCTATCAGGCAAAGCAAAAATGAACATTAAAAAAAATAAAAGGAATAAACCAAGAGACTGTATTATGCTGAAAGGAACCAGACACAATAAACCAATTATCATTATCTATCTTCTCTTTCTAATTATTCTAGATCAGCATTTTCTGATTCCTGACCTATATAATCCTTGTACTCTTTATACAATCTAATCTTCTAAGCTATCCATTCAAGTCTCTGTTTTTCTTAGAACTATATTTTATAATTAATAAAGAAAAGGGAAGAAACCACATATTGCTATATGCAATGAGCTCTCCTAAACAGTTCAAATATTATCTCATTTGATCTTTAATATCACCATTTTGTAGATGGGGAAGCTGAAGCCAGGTTAAGTAACTTGCCCAGGGTCAAACAGCTATTAAGTGTCTGAGGCAGGGCTTGAACTCAGGACTATCTGATTCGAAGTCCAGCATTCTTTCCCCAGTGCCATTTAACTGGCTTGGTTTTCTTTGTAATAAAATATAGGACAGAAGCTAACTTATGTGAAAGATATTAGTAAGAAGCATTCTACTACGTGTATTGCCAAACTGGTGGAAATCAAGTTCCAGAATCACCAGAGGGAAGAAAAAAAGTCCCTTTCTATTTTGACATGCCGTGATTCTGAATTAATACTCCTGGCCTCAGATTCTTGCCAGCCATACAGTTTGCATCAACTATGGATTGTTATAATGGGGCTGGATTAAAACGTATTTTACTAATATAGAATATAAAACAACACTGGCTGAGACAGCATTACATTGAATGGACCTAAATATAAATACGATAATAATATAAGTAAATATTCCACCATACACCTAATATACTGAATATGCCTTCATATAATAAGTACCTGGCAAGAAGTTCAGAAGATGAAGAGATCATTACAGGCTCATCTTGGTGGAAAATATTTCTAAGAGGAGGGTGGACTGGAGTTGGATGTTGGAGGATGGGTAGGATTGAAGTATACAGAAAGGGTGGGGAAAGCATTGCGGGCAGGAAGACCAGCATCAACAAGTATAGGGAGGCAGAGGACTTGGGAGAACAATCCCTAACTGGCTGTTTGGAAGGCTTATGAAGCTCTTGGGGACTAGAGGCCAGGGATTTGTTTTAAGTCGGAAGAGATAACAATTCTACTTTTGATGGTTTCTGTGAGGCTTTGACTGAACACAGAGTTCTGAATTTAATTGAAGGAATATTCAGAAACTTGATAAAGCAAGAGAAAGTTTCCAGACTAATTCTGGGATTAAGTTGTTTAGGAGACAAATGGATTTGTTAGTGTTAAAAATGTTGATTTGCTGGTATCTGAGTTCACCAGCAAATGCTTCCTACACTTATTCTGTAATAGCAATGGGTGGAAGTTTCAGAAAGGTTAGGATATTTCAAGGAAAAGTTTGCTAATGATTAGAGCTATTCAATAGTGGAATCATCTCATTAGGTAGGGAGTGAGTTCTCCATCATTGGACATCTAGAAATGGAAGAACAACCAGTTTTGGTGAATGTTCAAGGTGTAGAGAGTGGACAAGGTGACCTTGGAGGTCTCTTTCAGTTTGGATATTGTGATATCAACAAAACTAGATAAAGCAAAATTCTATCCCCTCTCCACCCATAGTAGTCACACATTGAACAATGGTTAACTACTGGAATGTTTCACTTAAAAATTCCATGGCCAGTTGGTGAAGATAGATGCTAGGTACAATTCATTGGTCGTGTAGAGAGTTTGGGATCTTTTCCGATCCAAGATGATAAAATTTTTAAAATTGTATTTAATGAATATGGAGAGAAAGGGAGAGAGAGAGAGAGAGAGAGAGAGAAGGTAGACCAAAAATATTATATATGAACACATGAATCTGCTTACTTCACAGGTTATTTTTTTGAAAGAAATGTGATAAATTCACAAGTTATGTTCAAAACTAGCAAGTTTGCTTCCTTCTGTTCTTCTACTTTTTTCTCTGTACATTTTTTTAAATGCTTTAGTAATTTCTTTTTTCTTTTTCTTTTGACACCACTATTACTCTTTTTTCTCTTTCCCTTTGAATATATCTTTCCAAATAAAAAGTAAAATATAATCCTTTAGACAATTAAGCATAGATAAGTACAACAAATTGAAAGTGTTCCAAACCCAAAAATATATGCTTCACTCCATACCTCTAATCCATGCCTCCTCAAACCTCAAATTTCCAAACCACAGCAGAAGGTGAGTAGAATGTTTCATCATTGGTATTCTGGAAGTCTCTGAATAATCATTGGTCATTGCATTATTCAGAATTCTTAAGTTTTTCAAAGTTCTGTCTCTTTACATTGGTCTTATAGCATAAATCATACTTCTGGTTCTGCTTACTTTACATAAATTCATTCAAGTTCGCTCAGGTTTCTCTGAAACTATTCCTCTTGTTATTTATTATGGTGAAATAATATTCCATTACATTCATATAACATCAATTGTTTAGTGATTCCCCAATTAGTGGGGACCACCATTGATCCAGTAATGTAAATTTCACTATTTATTACCATTTGTAAAATATGTGGCCATGTTTAAAAAGTGAATCGTTTTCTTCTTAATGTATGAGAACAACATAGCCTCTGCGAGACATAGTATATTAGTGATACGCAAAAGACCTGCTATTTACCTGTCAGAGTTAAGATGGTCTTTAAGCTTTCAACCTCTAAACAGAAAGTGACTGTGAAATAGCCAAAATAGAATCTATTATAATATGAAGCATCTAGGAAGTGAGGGATTTCACTTTGATTTTACAGATTTACAAATATCACAGAATTTGATTTGGGAGAAGCCTTAGAGGTCATCTAGTAGTCCAGCTTGTAAATTAACATGTATTTCATTTATGTGCTTATTACCTTTGATTGTGAAGTATCCAACTTCAAAGTCTAAAAATGTGCATAGAAACAGAAAGCATTATAACATCTGCCATGCATCTCAATATCAGTAATTTTGGTAAATATCATATAATAAATTGGCTTTCCCCAAACTCCAACTTTTTGCAATTTAAAATTACCTCATAACAGGCATAGATAGCAATTTGAGTCTTTTAACAATCAAATTGGAATTTAGTTGAATTATATGTTAATATCACCATTTTAAAAAAGTTAACGTTCCATCATTATAGATAGATATATAACAATTCCAAAAAGGAAATCCAGTGGCACAGCTGAAACTAGAATTGGCAAAAACAAAGAGGCAACTTATGTAGTGGGACTACAGAAGTACAAAGCAAAACAAAACAAAAAATGTAGAAAATAAAATCCGATTTATCACTGGGATTCAAAACACTGTTATTGATGAAGAGGAAACCTTTAGTATTTGCCTTTTGTTAAGACTTTTACCGAAGATAGGCTGAGAGCTAATTAATTGAAACATCATATACATATAGAGAATATTTTAACAAGACAAGAATCTTTTTTTTTCCAGAGGAAAAATATTTTTAATAAATAAGAACAAACATTTAAGATCTTATCTGTAACATTAAAAGAATTACTTGTATCGTGTATGATTTCTTATTAAATTATAAGTATAAAAAAACTTTAACAGGTGAAACATTGATGTAGCTGAAATCATGCTTAATAGATATGCAAAACAAGTTTTAAAAGTCCTACTTTCAGCTACTATAGTGAGAATTGTCCATATATGTGAAGACCATTGCATTCAATTAATTAAGAAATTAAATGTTACATTGAAAGTGAATAAAACAACAGATGTAGTAAAAGATGCTTAGTTGATAACATATATAGGTTATTCTGTTAAAACTTAGGGAACAAATTATTAATTTGAATGTCTATTGATGGCAATGCCAAAAGAGAAAAAAATTCCAAAATTGCTTTGGAAGGTGGAACAAATATTGTAGAGTTTGGGGCTTGAGGAACTTCTTTAGTTGATATATTTGTGGAAAACATGCTATTGTTGGCTCCCAAGTGAAACTTCTAACTATGTCCCTGAGGATTCTGCATGTTTATTGCTGCAGTGACCTAGCGTACTGAAAAGCCAAATAATGGGATAAGTTAGCTTGTGGGGCCTAGGAAGTTCTTGCTGCTCTTGTATTCTGATTTTTCCACTATGGAATATGGGGAAGAATGTTTCTTCCAGTCCTACCTGCACATAGGAATACAAATCTTGTTCATTAGCATTTTCTTCAAATATAATGAATGAGGAACTGTCACTACTGCCCACCACATACCACTATCCCTCAGGAAAATGAGAAGTTTATACAACTCACAGCTCCTAGAACTTTAGCAGCAACAGAGTTTTCTCTCCTGGAAGGTGAGGAACATAGCTGCTTCCCATGGTTGAAAGTTACTTATCTGATGCCACAGAGAACAATCAGTATGGTAGCAGAGCAAGCTCTTAGAAATCATCTTTGTGGATTAAGGGGATAGTGGACCTAGGACTGTACTTGGATTCAGAAGATTTGTTCGCATAGTACTTTACATGTTATCTCATTTGATTCTTTTACAGATTAAGAAAGCATTGAAAAGTGACTTGGTCAAGATCACAGAGCTAGTGTTTGAAAAGTGAATGACGACACAGTTAATAAGTAGCGGAGCCACTATTCGAATCCACACACTGTGAGGCAACTAGATTATGTAAAGTCTAGACTATTGGACTTGAAGTCATCATTCATCTCAGTATTCTCATCAGTGAAATAGAATTATTGGATTACATGATCTTTATGGTCTCTTTCAGCTCCAAATCATAGTGTCATTTTTCTTTTAACTTGCTTTCCCAGAGGTGGGGGAAGAGGAGCTGAGCAGTAGAATTTAAAGCTGTTTTGAAGGGTCCTGGTTCAGCAGATTCAGTCAATAGCTAGCTACAACTCCAAATGGTGTTCACTGTCTCTTGACACTTCAACATGTGAATGTTTCCAAAAAGAGGTGACTTAAAATTATAACCAGGTAGGGAGAGAGCATATCTAATATAGGTACAGTTTTGGGGTAGACATTATGACAATTAGGCATTTAAGGTTTATTCACATCGTTGGCCTGATTAAGCCAATTTGTTAACAAGATCAATCAAATTAACTAAATGTCATTGAATACTGGCCAAATCTGTATTTTCCACTTTTCCACTAATCTACATTTAATCTCATCTACATGTAGAATTTGGCCTTAACCAATAAGGAAATAATCATAGACCTTCCTGAAGCCACATAAGTGTTTAATTAAAGTTTGGTGGGGTTGCTGCATAATTTGTTGGGGGAACCTATGAAATCATAGATATTTCTAAGTACACACACACACACACACACACACACACACACACACGCCCACACACACTGAGTTGTAGCCAAGTTTGATTCACATGAGCAATATATCCATTTTAGACTTTAAAAGCTTTCTAAAGTATGATAAATCTCTTCAGAGGCAGTTTGTCAGAGTAAATCGCTTCCTCCAGATGAAAGAGAGAAAACTTATAAATAGAGTTCCAAACTAGGTCCTTTCCTATATGACTACTCTATAATTTAAAGTTATGTTTCTTGTGTTTTCATTATAGCATTACTTTTTTTCTTTTTTGAAAAATCAAACTAAAATGAGCTCATATGATACAGTTATTACTACACATCCGTTGTAAGGCTCAGGATGGAGAAAGATGCTTCTCTGATTCTTCCTCTGTTATGAAGGGATATATCATTGGATTATGTTAATGTTATCTAAGCCTCAGATTTCTTATTAGATCTAACCTCAGGTCCCAAGTCACTGCATCAAATGACCTTACAAATTTTGATGATAAAAATATCACAGAATCACTGAATTTCAGATTTGGAAAGGACTACATTAGCCATATTTCCCTATTATTTTTGAGAGTACTAACTTCCCAGTCACCCAAATTCACAATCTAGATGTTATCCTCAACGCCTCACTCTTCCTCCCGGTACCCTATCTGTTGCCAAGTCTTCTAACTTCATAATGTCTCTTTTATTTTTCCCCTTCTCTCCATTCATACAATAGACATCCTGCTGTAGGTCCTTTATCATATCATGCCTAGACTATTACAATAGCTTCTGCTTAGTCTCCCCTGTCTCAAATCTCTCTTTACTCTAGCTTCCCTTTAGCTTCCAAAATAATTTTCCTAAAATGCAAGTCTGAAAATGCTACTTCTCTACTCAGCAGCAGCTTGAGTTAATACATGTTACTTCCAGGATCATATTTAAAATTCTCCATTTGGTCTTTAAAGTCCTTTATAACATCTGATTTATATAGTTATGGTGACAAAGCCTAAAAAAAGAAAAAAAGAGAGACAGAATACATTTTTTCAGCTAGTCAAGAATGAAGGATTAGAGTATTTTCAGGGTCAAAATCAATTAATTTTATAAAATTTTGTAACTGTATTCACAGAATTTGGGAATGACAGAATATAATGAATTAGAGAAGTTTATAGGACTTAGAGCTGGAAGGAGCTTTAGGAACCTTCCAGTGCAACTCCTTATTTATAGATGAGGAAATCTGAGGCCCAGAAGTAGAAAATGTCTTGCTCAGTGCTATAGAGGTAACTAGTTGAGCCAGAATTGGAACCAAGAGCTGACTATAAACCAAGTTTTATTTTGATGGTGCCATAACAAATCTCTAAATAAAAGTAGATATTAAGAACATACATTTGTGTATTTGTACATACGATCACTCTAAAGTTTATTTAACTTCCAGATGGCATTGTTAGTCACATCTTAGTCCTAATTAAAAAAAAAAAAAAGATAAGGTCCTGGATACACCCAAGCTTACCCTTGTTGTTATGCCTTACATTTGGCTTTTCAAAGCATTCTGGGCTAGTGTACAAATTTATGGTTCTTTTAAAAAAAATTTATTGAATTATTTTGCTTTATCAACAATCACTTCTATAAGCTTTCAAGTTTTAAATTTTTCTCCCCCTCCCTCTGCACCTTCCTCCCCAAGACAACACATAATCTGATATAGGCTATACATATTAAACTATAAAATGTATTTTCACATTAGTGATGTTGTAAGAATTAGAACCAATAGGAGGAACCACCAGAAAGAAGAAACAAAACACAACAGAAGAAAAAAAATAGTAAATTGTATGCTTCGATCTGCATTCAATTTCCATAGTTCTTTCTTTGGATGTGGATAGCATTTTCCATTACAAGGCCTTTGGAGATGTCTTAGATCCTTGTATTGCTGAGAAGGGTTAAGTCTATCAATATTTGTCATCACACAATGTAGCCATTGTTGTGTATAATGTTCTCCTGGTTCTGCTCACTTTACTCAGCATCAGACCATACAAGTCTTTCCAGTTTTTTTCTGAAGTCTGCCTGCTCATCATTTCTTATAGCACAATAGTATTCCATTACATTCATATACCACAACTTGTTCAGCCATTCCCCAATTGATGGGCATCCTCTCAATTTCCAATTCTTTGCCACCACAAAAAGAGCTGCTATGAATATTTTTGTACATATGGGTCCTTTTCCGATTTGCATGATCTCTTTGGGATATAGCCCTAAAAGTGCTATTGCTGGGTCAAAGGGTATGCATATTTTGATAGCCCTTTGGGCATAGTTTCAAACAGCTCTCCAAATGGTTGGATCATTTCAAAACTCCACCAACAATGCATTAGTGTTCCAATTTTCCCACATCTTCTCCAACATTTATCATTTTCCTGTTTTGTCATGTTGGCCAATCTGGTAGGTGTGATGTGGTACCTCACAGTTGTTTTGATTTGCATTTCTCTAGTAAATAGTGATTTAGAGCATTTTTCATGTGACTATAGATGGCTTTAATTTCTTCATCTGAGAACTGCCTGTTAATGTCCATGGGCCATTTATCAATTGGGGGATGCCTTGTATTCTTATAAATTTGACTTAGAAATTTATGGTTCTTAAATAGTAGGTGACATTTTTCCCTCAGGCACACATCTTCTTGAATGGTTGTATTTATTTCTGTAGTCTAAGGTTTGTGATTGGTGTAGATTAACCCAATTAGGATTATTAATTAACCCCCATCCAATGTAAAACCTATATTCTTCCTGATTTGCTATACTTTACTGAGTGCTAGTCACATGATGGCATAATTGACACTTCATTACATGAATAAACAGATATGCTTGGATACTGAACATAATATTTTGCTTTATTTACATAGGATCAATTAAAGGAAAAAACATACTATGTACCCATAATTTCTACTGTATTTAGATTTTTCCTGGAGGAAATACAAGTACCAAGCACTGTACACAGTTGGTGCCTGATAAATGTATATTGACTTACTGATTTTATCTAATGACTAGCCTACTAGGTGCTGCAAGTCAAACTGTAACTGGGAACTGTGCTGTATTTCCTCCACTCCATTGTCCAAATGACTACTGGGGCTAAACAAACTGAAATGTGTTTCTATTGGAAATAATGCATTCAGAAAATGGGCATGTACCCTCCAGGAAAAATCTAGGGAGTGACATGGTCAGATCTATGCTTTAGGAAGATCCTTTTTAACATCTAGGTGGAAGATAAGCTAGAGGGTGGCCAGTCTTTGAGAAAGATATGAGGTGATAAGTGGCAGCAATAATCAGAGAAGAGAGAGGAGCATATATGAGATATTACAAAGGGAGAAATTATAGGACTTGGCAGTAGTTTAATTATAGGGTGGAGAGAATGACAGTGTAGAGTTGAGGATGAAACCTGGATTAGAAGCCTGGGTGGCTCTGATGTTGGTGGTACCCTCAACAATGATACAAACTGAAGAACTCCAGATAGGCAATTTGGCTACTCCTTACAGCACATGAAATGGACTCAGGAAAACACCTTCTCCTCAGTGCTGATAGAATCCCCTACAATCATTACTTTTCATTGATGGTTCTGTCATTGCCAGTGAACTCAGACTGCTATTCTCTGACTAGCTCATCATATATATGAAGAGAAACTCAAGCCTCAGCAGGGAGATTCATGCCATATATCACTATTGGTAATCTTTAGGAAGAGAATGGTCACTCAGTTAATCCAGAGTTTAGATTCTCATCTTGTTAAAGGTGTGGTACAAGTGATCTCTTAGAGCTGCATCTAACTCAAGAACTCTAGGCACGCATTTCTCTGTCATCTTTAACCTACTCTCCTTGCTCCTTTTCCACTTGGTCTCTTTGTAGAGAAAGCAACAGAAAGTTAAAGGATAGCAATAGAGATTAATAAGCAATGAATCTGGAGAAAGGAGTATGATACAGAAAGTGAGATAACAGGAAGGAGGAAAAGATTATCTCTATCAATTTGTCTTTGCAGATATGGGAATGAGGAGATAGGAGATTAAGGTGGCATTAAAACAGAAATAAGGAAAAAAAAGATAAACTGGAAGAGAACTAAAGGAAGAAACAAAAGGGGTCTTGGTTTCTTTCAGAATAAAATTTGTTTTATTAATCACCTGTATTTAAAGAATGCAATGTGTATATTTATTTTGTTCAACACTTAGCAATGAAGTGGTAAACCTGTACTATGTGATCTTAGATGTGGATTAATACTTAGATTTGCCACACCAATGTCATCTTTGACTCCTCACTCTCATTTTCCTCACATATTCAATCAGTTACTAAATTTTACTTAACACCCTGTATTTCATGTAACCACCACTCCAAGTAACTCATCACCTTTTAGAAAACCTTCAAAACTCAGTTAAAGTGACACTTCATACATGTTACCCTTTCTGATTTTCCCAGCTTCTAGTGCCACTGCCCTGAAATTACCTCACACTTACTGTAACCGTATAGTTTACATAACATACATATGTATTGTTGCTTCTTCTGATAGAATATAATAAACTCCTCAAGAGCATAAATCATTTTATTTGTGTCTTTGCATTACCCCAGTGCCTACAGCACAGAGCCGATGTTGAATAAATGATTGTTGATTAATTAATATGATAAATTTTGTAAGCTACTGGACTTTAAGCTCAATGAGGTCAGTCAAGGAAAATATCTCATCCCTAAACTGCTGCTTATTAGATATGTGACATCTGGGTAAGTCTTCTTTTCTGACCCTCCATTTCTTGCCAACAGTAAAACAATGACAACAAAAGCAAAACACTAATCTTTATGTAGTGCTTTACAAATATTATATCATTTTATTTTCACAAGAGCCCAAAAAGATAGGTGCTATCATTATCTCCATTTTATTCATTCATTCATTCATTCATTTTAAATTTTCAACATTCATTTTTATAGGATTTTGAATTCTAAATTTTTCCCTCCCTCCTCCTCAAGATGACATGCAATCTAATATAGGCTATAATGTACATTCATATTAAACATATTTCCATATTAGTCATATTATGAAAGAACAATCAGAATAAAAGAGAAAAAACACAAGAAAGTAAAAAGAAAGAGGGAAAATAGTAGATTTTGATCTGCATTCAGACTCCATAGTTTGTTTGTTTGTTTTTTTCCTCTGGATGTGGATAGCATTTTCCATCATTAGTCTCTTGGAATTGTCTTAGATCATTGTGTTGCTGAGAAGAGCTGTCTATCAAAGTTGGTCATCACACAATGTTGCTGTTACTATGTATAAAGTTCTCCTGGTTCTGTTCACTCTACTCAGCATCAGTTCATGTAAGTCTTTCCAGGTGTTTTTGAAATTCATCCTCTCATCATTTCTTATAGAATGATAGTATTCTAATATATTCATATACCACAACTTGTTCAGCCATTCCTCAATTGAGAGGCATCCCCTCAATTTCCAAATCATTGCCACCACAAAAAGAGATGCTATAAATATTTTTGTATGTGTGGGTTGTTTTCCCTTTTTTGTGATCTCTTTGGGATACAAACTGATGTACTTGTAGTATTGCTGGATCAAAGAGTATGCAGAGTTCCCTTTTTGCATAGTTTCAAATTGTTCTCCAGAATGGTGGGATCAGTTCACAACTCCACCACCAATGCATCGGTGTTCCAATTTTCACACATCATCTTCAACATTTGTCAGTTTCCTGTTTTGTCATCTTAGCCAATCTGATAGGTATGATGTGGTAACTCAGAGCTGTTTTAATTTGCATTTCTCTAATCAATAGTGATTTAGAGCATTTTTTTATATGACTATAGATAGCTTTAATTTCTTCATCTGAAAACTACTTGTTTATATCCTTTGACCATCCTTCAATTAGATCATGACTTGCATTCTTATAAACTTGACTCAGTTCTCTATTTTAGAAATGAGGACTTTAGGGGCAGCTAGGTGGCATAGTAGATAGAGCCCCGGCCTTAGATTCAGGAGGATCTAAGCTCAAATATGGCCTCAGGCACATAACACTTACTAGCTGTGTGACCCTGGGCAAGTCACTTAACCCCATTGCCTAAAAAAAAAATGAGAGAGAGAGAGAGAGAGAGAGAGAGAGAGAGAGAGAGAGAGAGAGAGAGAGATGAAGACTTTATCAGAAACACTGGCTGTAAACGTTGTTTCCCAGCTTTCTTCTTCCATTCTAATCTTGATTGCATTGGCTTTGTTTGTGCAGAAAACTTAAGTTAGTATAATGAAAATTATCCATTTTGCATTTCATAATGTTTTCTATCTCTTGTTTGGTTATAAATTCTTCCACTCTTCATAGATCTGACAAATAAGTTATTCCTTGCTTGCCTAATTTGCTTATAGTATCACCCTATATGTCTAAATCATTTAACCATTTTGACTTTATCTTGGTATACAGTGTAAGATGTTAGTCTATGCCTAGTTTCTGCCATACTATTTTCTAGTTTTCCTATCAATTTTTGTCAAATTGTGAGTTCTTATCCCAGAAGCACAAGTCTTTGGATTTATCAAACAGTATATTACCATAATCATTGACTACTATTTCTTGTGTACCTAAACTATTCCAATGATCCACCATTCTCTTTCTTATCCAGTACCAAGTAGTTCTGATGATTGCTACTTTATAAGATCTGATTTGACTAGGCCACCTTCTCTTGTATTTCTTTTCACTAATTCTATTGATATTCTGGAACTTTTGTTCTTCCAGATGAATTTTGTTATTATTTTTTCTAGTTCTATAAAATAATTTTTGGTAGTTTGACTGTTATGACATTGAATAAGTAAATTAATTTAGGTAGAATTGTCATTTTTATTGTTAACTTGGCCTACCCATGACATTATCTCCATTTTATAGATGGAGAGATTGTCTGACAAAGATTAAGTGACTTATCCAGGCCACACAACTAGTAAATGTGTGAGGCTGGAGTCAGGTCTTTCTGACTAGTTATCCATCCTTTGCACTACCTAGCTTCCTCATCTACACAATGGGCATTGACATAATTTTTCTACCTATCAAAGTTGTTTTGAAGCTCTTATGAAATAATGTATATGGGGTACTTTCTAACAATATAGCACTATATCAAATTATCCTATTAATATCATTTTAGAATGATGGTAAAGAAATGAAATATGACCCAGATTAAAGCATTTCACATCTGTGTCCTAATTCTTCCTTTGTGAAAATGAAAGTGTTATACTCAATGATGTCCAAGTTTTCTTCCAGCAATGCAGTAGAATATGAGGAAACATGGCTTAGATAAAAATTACTGAATGTGAATTTGGAGTTAGAAGATCAGATCAGATCAGGGATCAGATCCTACTACTGTCACTTACTAATTGTGTAATTTCAGGTAGACACCCAACTCTTTAGATCTTTCTGTTGTCTATGTAATAGGTCATATTTTTGTGTTCTCTTGCTTGCTTCTCATTGACCTGTGTTCTAGGTGAATGCTTAGGCACTTTGATGATGATGGAGCCCCTGACTGCTTCAGCCTGATCACATATGACTCAGTTTTGAAGAACTTTGGTGCTTTGGGTATCAGAAAGCAAGCCCCTTATTGGTCCTGAACAGGAAGAGATGATAACTCAGTTGACTTTTAAAAGAATGGACTATTTTCAGTTTTCTCTTTTCTTTATGGCTGTAAATAATGTCAGAACTATTTGAATTTATTTATGGATTCCTGGAAGGGTAAGTGGGACAGGGAAAGAAGATGACCATCCTTCCTCTTCTCTCTAGCCACATGATGACCATGGTGATTGTCCCCACATGGCAGTTGTTTAGCTAGGAGAGTTGAACATGGACTTTGGAGAACTTGGCTGCCTTTTCAGCTTTGTTTTCTTTTCTGGCTATAGGTGACCAAATAGTGATACTAAGATGGGCATGTCCCATGCTAGAGGCAACCTTGTTAATTCAAGAGGTTGGAGATCTTGAATCTATTGGGTCAGGGTTGACTATTGATGAGATGAGTTTCCATGTTGGATATTATGACCATTAAGAAAAGAATTAGCCTGACTCGCTGAAAAATGTAGATGCTGAGCAAATTGGTTGAGCAATGCAAAGTTGAAATGAAATGCAGACTGTATATTCAGCAACACCCATATTGTTTCATGTGCTGATGTTTAAGTCTCAACCCACTGTGAGAGTATATTAGTAATTATAAATTGCTGAATGCTTAAGTCCTGTAAATATGGACTTTTTTTGGTGTCTTTTATCATCTCTTTGGTATTGAAGAAATAAATAGCTGTCACATGTATGATTAATATTGTTCATTGAGTTCTTTTCATCTATCCACTCAGGGAAACTATAGACAGGAGCCAAAATCTATTTAAGTCATTGTTTCTCAAAGCACCAGAATGAAGAAGGGGTGAAATGAGCCAAGGAACATGAGAAAAAGAACCTGATCCCACTTTTAGAAGTTCAGGCTGCCCTAGTAATGAACCTTATCTGGCCCACATATGTAGATATAGAGCAGATAGATCCCTTAGTATAGAGGGAGAGAGCAATGCACTTCAAAAATCCAGTGCCCAGCACTAATTCTCATTGTTACCTCTGAAAACAAAAATAGAAACTGCCCTGCAAACTTCACAGAATCACTACGAAGCCCAAATGAGATGATGTTTGTGAAGTACTTTCTATCCTTTCTTTGCAAAGGTAAGAGACTATAGGTGTAGAATACATGTATTTCCAGACTCCATTAAAATACTTTTTAGTTTTGCTGAAGTCCTTTTCTCCTCTTTATTTTCTTTTATTCTTTGTTATAAAGTATGACTCTGTGGGTAGAGTGGAGGTAGGGATATATTGATAAGTAATGATAATGTGAAAAAAACATATAAATAACATTTTTTAAAAGAAAAATGCTTCCTAGCCCTAAGGTACTATATAAATGTGAGACATCATTATTATCATCATCTTTATCATTTTTGTCTCTGATTTATTTTGTAATACTTTAGTAAAAATGAATATGACCTTGAAGAGGACAGAATTGATTTGAATTAGCAAATATTGAACACAACTTATTCTATTTCATGTGTAGACATAGGTTAAATTCTGTTATGTGAAAGGAAAATAAAATAAAATTTGTTTCCTTAACTGAATTAAAGACAACATTTAATATAGAAAATTTATACCACCATGGGGGTAAGAAGAACAGGCTTCAAAGGCCTTCTGGGACAAATTCATGTAAATATGTCATTTGTGAGACAACAATTTCAGGCATCTGCTAACAGCTTTTATTTAAAGCAAAAAAGTCCAGGTCTGATAAAGTCTTTCCTTGCTACTCGCACCTAGCCAGATTCCATAGCAATGTTCTCCATGACTCTTTTTCCTTGCATTTGAAGGGAGAGATTTGATACTCCAATAAGGTGATAACATGAGAGGATGTTTAAGGAAATGCAGAAGGGGCTTCAGTTGCAGTTAACAAGTGGAAGTGTGGCCCAAGGCAGTGAGCTTCTTTCTCAGATGCTGAATCCTGGCCCAGCATTCCATCAAGAGTTGAATTTAATTAGACATGAAACTTGCCACAGTCTCCTTCTTTCGTTCAGGGCATGATAAGATTTGACAGCACCTTTGTCCACTCAGGGCAAAATTGATCATCTATTTAATTTACTATCATAGCAACATCAGGGGCATGGAATATGTAAAATCAAAGGACCTGTGATGAAATCATGCAATGATATGGATAAGAGAGTAGCATGGTATAGTAGAAAGGCCATTGGATCTTTTGAAGTTCTGGATGTAGGACTAACTTAATGTGTGCATTTGGACAAGTCATGTTGCTTCTTTACTTACTGCTGTAGCAGTCACAAGACCTGGGGTCTTAGCTCCACAAGTTACTAGACATGACCTTGAGAAAGACATTTCCATTCTTTGGGTTTCTGTTTCTTTCTCTGTAAAATGAGGGAGTTAGATTAGATGACCTCTAAGGTCTCTTTCAGGTTTATGATCATGCTTGGTGGAAGGAAAAGTTGCCCAACTCACTATATTTAGCTGATCTTATTCCATGCTTCACACCCTATTCAGCCATCCGCCAGGAATCTGGGCCAGTCTCTCATTTTGCTCTGCCATTGCCCCATTTTACCCACAAGGAACAGTGAGTGTGCCAGATAATAACTTCAGAGATCATAACTCATAGACCCTCACAGAATTAATCCGTGAAAATTTGAAACTCCACCACTGGGGTTGTTATACTAATTAATGAGTCAGCTAATGATACTCTTCTCTTCACTTTCCACCTCTTTCTTATGCCCTCAAAATATTAATCAAAGCAGTGTCACCATTGCTTTTGGAAAGGGTATAACTATGACTCAATTTATAGACTCTTTGTTTAGAAAAAAATCTCTTTCAGGGCAGCTAGGTGGCATAATGGATATAGCACTCACTCTGCAGTCAGGAGGATTTGACCTGCAGTCAAATCCAGCCTCAGATACTTGATGCTTAACTAGCTGTGTGATCTTGGGCATATCACATAACCCTGATTGCCTCCCCCCCAAAAAAAATTCCTTTCTTTGGTGTCCACTACCTTATGAGTATTGTATGACATTGTAGGACCTTAACCTGCTTGACTTTTATGTTTTTATTCCCAACACCTGGTGTATTGCCTGGCTTATGATACGTACTTAATAAACATTCCTTTGTTCATTCATAATACCTTAGTATTCCATTTTGATGTCTCTTCACTTTTCTTCCCACTTCCATCCTGCTAATATAATTTTAAGATAAGAACTGAGTTATCTATGTAATGACTTTTAAAAAACAATTCTTAAATTATTTGTCCATTGTGAATAAAATCTTATGTTATAATTAAACAAGCAAATGACCAGACAAATTTCTTTAATTGGTGTTCAGTGGTTTTCATTTATTTCCTTCCAAGGATTATAGGCTATTAGAATGTTACAGCTTTACAGATGAAAACCTGGAGACTCAGAGAGCCTAAGTGTTTTATGCAACACTATTGTTTGTTCAAGTTTCCATGTATATAAATTAGGAAAGTAAGAATTCCAATCAGGGTCTTTGGATTCTAACCCTGGTGCTCTTTCCATTAATAAGAATAAGAAATCAAATCCAGGAAATGAAATTTTTTTGGGGGGGCAACTTCCAAAGAAATAAAGGCTGCATGGTTCATTCTGGACATAGCAATAGATGTAGCTTCAGAGGACATTGGTCCAATTCCCAGATGGACTACTGGTGTGTGTGTGTCGGGGGGGGAGATTTTTAAAGTAAAATTCTAGTGATTACATTGTTTCACAGATATATGAAATAGACAAAAACAATCCCACTCCCAGTCTGCCCCTTAAAACAAAAAGAAAACATATCAGTGACATTATAGAATACAAAAAAAGAGAGAAAGAAAAAGTGGAAATTTTTTGTAACCTGCTGCTAAACTTAGGACTTATATCGACCAGGTTCAAATCTTGAGGCTGCCTTCTAGTTTATCCTTTTTTAGCTTTTTTGGAGAACTTCAGAATATTACTCTTCTGTAGGTCTCCACAGACATGGATAAAAAGGTCTTGAGGTCCTGTGAAAGCACCCAAGGTAACAATGCACATCAGGTAGAAAATAACATTCATTTCATCCCACAGAAAATGAAAAACTATCCAAAGAACTTAATAGTCCCTAAGAACTTGAGTAAGTTCTGCTCCCCTTTCCATTGAATCCCTCCTTCAATGCAGGGACCATAGAAGACCTCCAAATTTGCAATACTACCTTAAGGGTCGTGAGTATCCCTGGAGAGGAAACAACTAGGAATTGCTAGACAGACAACCTTCTGAGATTCCAAGAAGTTCCATAGTCACTTGTAAAATGTACAGAGTCCTCCAGCTTCACAGAAATACCATTGGAGGTTGCAGTCTTTGAATAGGAAAACACAGTAATTTTGGAATTTGGCTACAGTATTCCTTGACATTTTCAATTTGGGATCTGTTTCAGGGTGATTGGTCGACTCTTTTGATGACTATTTTACCCTCTGGTTCTAGAATCTCAGGGCAGTTTTCTTTGATGATTTCCTGAAAGATGCTGTCCAGGCTCTTTTTTTTCCATCATAGCTTTCAGGTAGTCCAATGATTCTGATGTTGTCTCTCTTGGATCTATTTTCCAGGTCAGTTGTGTTTTACCAATGAGGTATTTTACATTTTCATCTATTTTTTCATTTTTTTTTTGTTTCTGTTTGACTGATTCTTGCTGTCTTATAGAGTCATTAGCCTCCCTCAGTCACATCTTAGTTGACATGAGTAAGAGCCTGTGCAATTGTCATGTCTTTCCATCCTTCCAAATGACTGAGGCATGGGAAAGGGAGAGAGGGTAATGAGTGGAGAGAAGCGATTCAGATATACATATCTTCCCACTAATCTTTACTGAAGTGGAGTAACTCAGTGGGTAACTAGGTCCAACAAATGACTGTAAGTCTCTCAATAAAGTTTCTATAGATGCCTACATTCTCCACATGGAGAGGAAAAGTCCCAAACAAAGGCTCCATTTCCAGAAATCTTATCATGCTGATTAAACTCATCTGATCAGTTCTCTATGTCAGTGGTCACCAAAGAAGAGACTGTGTACCCTGTGCAGCTAGAGCCTAAACCCAGAAGAACTGGAGATTATGATCACCCAATCAGAAGGAAGGGAGATAGTTCACATTCTATCTTCCTTTTCTCACTATACATGAAGCTTAATCTTCAACATAACCATATCTAACTTATTCTATCCAAATTCCACACTTTCCCAGTATCAGAGCTCCCACCCTCCTACCTTCTGAGACATGCATTGGTCACTTAGGACAGTTATAATATAACAGTTATGAGGTCACCTATAACATGAGATGGATAGATAAGCATAGAAAACAAAAGACCACAAACCTTATGATACTACCTTTCCCTTTTCCACATTTCTCATTTTCTGTGAAAGTCATCACCATTCTTCCAGTTATTCAGATTCAAAATCTTATTGTCATCTTCTATTGTTTACTCTTCCTCACCTCACATATCTAAATCTAATCACTTCAAATAATAATAGGGTATCAGTTGCCAAGACTTCTTATTTAGACTTCAACTTCTGGGAGACAAAATGGTGTAAGAAGTAAGTCATTCTCACCCTCCCTTATTGAACTCTGAAAGCCCAGAAAAATAGCAACCCAGGAAAAACCCTGGAATAGCTGAGCCAGCAGAAATACGGGGTGCAGCAGTCTTGTAGCTCAGGAAGCTTGGGGGATTAACAGAAAAGGTCCCTCTCACTCTGGGGGAGGGGAGCAGTATAGGACGGGAGGAATCCCAGCACACTCTAACTCAGCATACCAGTGGGAGATCCTGAGCCCTAGTGTGGTCGATCAGGCAAGCAACAACACTAGGACCTCTGAGTACCTGAGTACAGGCAGGACAACCAGTAGACACCAGCTCAGGAAAACCACTTGTGTGCCAATGTTCTCTAGCTGCCAAATCTCGCAGTGCCTCAGAACAACTCTGGGAAGCAAAACTCCAGAAGGCAAAGCTCCAGGATGACAGACATCCTCCAGCAGCCAAACATTCTAGTGCAAGGCCTGGGTAAGTAGGAGCCAAACATATGAGGGCAAAACTTGGGTGAGCAGGCATCCCTCAGGGGCCAGATTCCACACCCTGACCCTGAGAGCTCCAGCGTTGCTGACCCCAGCCCAGCATCAGATAAGTTGTCAGAACCCTACAGCCTCCAACTGCCAGCACCTGAGGCTTTCAGCACAAGATGCTTGGGTCAGTTCCCCCTGCACTCCAGCAGGAGAACTCAACTTTTTTTCAAAAGTCAGGAAACAGGTAAACACCGTGAGCAAAAAGCAGAAATGGACAATGACCATAGATTCTTATTTTGGGGACAGCGAAGATCAAGGAACAAATTCACAAGAGGACAAGATTGTCAACATACTCACATTCAAAATATCAAAGGGGGATATGAACTGGTCTCAAGCCCAAAGAGCCTTCATGGAAGAGTTCAAGAAAGATTTTAAAAGTCAAATAAGAGAGGTAGAAGAAAAATGGGGGAAAAATGAGAGGAATGAAAGAGAGAGTAAATAGTTTGGAAAAGGAAGAACAAAAATTAACTGCAGAAAATAAGTTATTAAAAATACAATTGGCCAACTGGAAAAAAAAAGTACACTGAAGAAAACAACTCCTTAAAAAGTAGAGTTGGTCAAATGGAAAAGGAGACACAAAAACTCACTGAAGAGAAGAACTCCTAAAAAGTAAAATAGTCCAAATGGAGAAGGAGGCACAAAATCTAATAGAAGAAAACAATTCATTAAAAATTAGAGTTGGGCAAGTAGAAGCTAATGATTCTATGAGAGATCAAGAATCAGTCAAAGAGAAACAAAAGAATGAAAAAAAAATAGAAGAAAACATAAAATATCTCATTGGTAAAACAATTGACTTGGAAAATAGATCCAAGAGAGACAACATCAGAATCATTGGACTCCCTGAAAGCTATGATGAAAAAAAAAGAGCCTGGACAGCATCTTTCAGGAAATCATCAAGGAAAACTGCACTGAGATTCTAGAACCAGAGGATAAAATAGTCATCAAAAGATTCTACCGATCACCTGCTGAAAGAGATCTCAAATTGAAAACGCCAAGGAATATTGCAGCCAAATTCCAAAATTACCAGGTCAAAGAGAAAATACTGCAAGCAGTCAGAAAGAAACAGTTTAAATATCATGGAACCACAGTCAGGATTACACAGGACCTTGCAGCTTCTATAATAAAAGACTGGAGGGTGTGGAATACAATATTCAGTAAGGTTAAGGAGCTTGAATTGCAGCCAAGGATCAACTACCCAGTGAAAGTGAACATATTTCAGGGAAGGAGATGGACATTTAATGAAATAGGGGATTTCCAAACTTTCCTGATGAAAAGTCCAGAGCTCAACAGAAACTCTGATCTTTAAATACAAGACTCAAGAGAGCATAAAAAGGTAAACAGGAAAGAAAGAAAAACAATATGTTATTAATAAGGGCAAACTGTTTGCATCCCTATAAGGAAACATGACCCTTGTAACTCTTGAGAACTGTAATGTTATTATGACATTTAAAAAGCACATACATAGACAGAGTGGTTGGGTATAAGTTGACTTTGATGTGATGATAAGAAATCTAATAAATGTTAAAAAGGTATTGTACTGGGAGAAGAGGAAAGGAGGAGGCAGACAAGGGTAAATTACATCCCATGAAAAAACACAAAAACCTATTACAGTAGAAGGAAAGAAGAGAGGGAGATGAGTATTATTTGAACCTTACTTTCAGCAGATTTGGTTTAAAGATGGAATGACATGATCAGTTAGATATAGAAATCTAACTTACCACATAGAAAATAGGAAGAGAAAGGGAAAAGAAGAGGGAGAGAGTGAATAGAAAGGAGAGAAATAGTATGGTAGAGAAGCAGAAAAGGGAGAGGGCTAATATAAGGGAGGGCAGATTCTGAGGGCGGCTGTGGTCTAAAACAAAACTGTAGTGAGGAAGGAAAGGGACAAAGGATAGAGAAAAGCATAAATGGGGAAAACGGGATTTTTTTTCTTCTTATTTACACCTCCATTGCATCTCTTATCCATTTCATCCATTTTGTACTATGTATTCACAAAACCACACAGCCACCACCCTTGTTTGGGCCCTTAGCACCTTTCACCTGAACTATACTAAAACCTCTTAATTGGTTTATCTAACGTCTCTCCCTACTTGAAATTATCCTCTACACAGTTGCCCCGGTGATTTGCCTAAAACACGACTTGGCAATGTCACTCCCCTATTCAAGAATTCCAGAGTAGACTTTTAGATCAAATGTTATTTTGTTTTTCTTTTAATATATTTTTGTATGTTTCATAATGCCTACAATTATTAGTCTGTTTATTAGTAGTAGCACGTTTTATTACTAGTACATTTACATAATTGTTAGTACACTTACATAATTTGTAACTAAGTTATATATGTATTGGAACATAGTGCTTAGACTTTTTTGCTGATAAGTTTCACGTCAAAAAGCTTGGAGAACATTGCTCAATGTGACTCTCTCATACTACCTACCAGCTTGTAAAAAGCTAATTATATATGCAAATCAAGGTTATTGGGATGCTTCAAAGAGGACTGCAATTTTGTTGTTGCTTTTTGTTTAAAAAAAGGTTTGTTTTTTCTTTTTTAGAGTACAATAAACATGTTTACACCTCAAATTAAGTCAAAGACTTGGCCACCTGAGATCACTTAGAATGGTGACATTCTAATATTATATACAAAAAATTAAGTGTAAATAAAAAATAAAGACACTTTCTTTTTAAAAAACACCAATAAGAAAAGAAAATCAAATCATTGGAAGCCTGAATTCTCTTTTTTTTTTCTCCCTTGATGGATTAATAATTTTCTTTTGTGTTGTTTAGGGTAATGAAAACTGTCCTGCAGTTTGTGTGGTATAACAGTATAGCAGTTATCCAGAACCCTTTACAAAGATAGTGATGATGATAATGATGATGATCATGAGGAAGAGGAAGAGGAGGAGGAGGGAGAGGAAGAGGAGGATGGTGAGGATCATGATAACAATACCTAGCAGTTATAAGGCACTATAAAGTTTGCAAAGCATTTTACATGTTACTTGTCCTACTATCTCCAGTTCAAGTGATAGGGTTGGGGAAGGAGGAAAGAATGGACACTCAAATTCTGCTCTTTCTGCAAGAAAAGATCCTTACAGAAATAAGGATCCGATACCCAAGATACATAGTCAACTTCTAGAAAGGAATGAGACCAAAACTCATTCCCCATTAGATAAGTAGTCAAAGGACATGAATACAATGTTCCAAAATTAAAACTGCCTGAAGACTTTTAGACAACCCTATATCGTGAAATTGGGATGTTCAAGCATGGTCCTCCAAAAAAAGACAAACGAAGAGACAGCTATCCTTCTGTATAGAAGTGGATGATTATGGTGTGGTATACTAAAAATAATGGTCAACATTTTTGATAGTTTGGTTAGTTTTGTTAAGCAGGTGTTTTGTTTTATGTTTTGAAATTTTTGTCATTAGCAAGGAATCTCTATGTGGGAAAGAATGTGTGGGATACATTGGGAAATTTAGGTGATGTAAAAAACATCTTTTTTTCCCTCCAAAATAATGTCATAGAGAAAAGGAGGTGTCTCCTGTGGCAGGGAGACTGAGAGGACACTCTGGCTTCTGACCTGTACCAATAAGAAATTAGAAAGCTATGCCTTCCCTTTATCCTTCTTATTCTTGTTCCAGTTATTTATTGCTGTGCCCCTTTTTGAGATATATTTTGTTTTCTAGCTGAAGCTGCCTCAGGAAGGTGGGAAGAAGCTAGGAACAAACATTATTATATTTCCTTCCAAAATAGATAGAGTGTTAACAAAGCGCCAATGAACAATAAATTAGGAACATTTTAATAACACCTGTAATCAATCTGTGTCTCTTTAAAAAAAACACTTCTTGTGGAGAAGCTTAATGGAACAGGTGGGATTTGAGCTCATCCCTAATGATATGTAGTATAATTTTGTAAATAATCAAGTCAAGGATTGCATATCATTCACAAGGCAATCTTTGAACTATCTTCCATTCTGTAGGCTGCTCTTACAAATAGGCAGAAACAATTTCTGGCTAAATTTTACACTTTCATAAGGCTAGAAAAGTCATTCCCCTTCCCAAATTTATTTTAAGAGAAGGAATCATCCCTCCTTTACAGTTAAAGGTAAGGCTTCAGATGGGTATACTTCAAGGAGGGGTTGCATGGTGACATAATTAAAATAAAATATAAATATCTTAAAATCATATTTTTATATGTCTCATATGGGGGAAATAGTAGGAAATGAAAACTGAAAGTAATGGGTTTCTAAAAGGGTATATTTTCATCAGATGCTAGGGTGTGGGTATAGGATAAACTAAGTTTCCTGAGCCAGAGTGGTTCAGTGGAAGAGGATTGATTCTGGAGTCATAAGACCTCAGTTTAAATCCTACTATGGGACTTGGGTAAGTCGCTTGAACTCCTTGGGCCTCAGTTTCCTCATCTGTCAAATGAGGAGTTTGGATTTGTCTCTGAGGTCTCATCTAGCTATAGATTTTTGATGCTATTATTTTATGTTAGAGGAACCACTGACACCCACTACATCATTTAAATAGCTCCCTCCAAATCTCCTTGTTTTTCCTTCCAAGTATCCATAGAGTACATTTGTGCCACATTGTTCAACATGTGACTACAGGTTGCCTTATACTTGTTCCTAAGTTAGTTCACTTGTGCTATTTTTACTTCTCTACCTAGACTAGAAACTTGTAAAACAAAGGACTGTGCCTTCTAATTTCCTTAAAATAATAAAATATAATTTAGATGCAGTTTACAAAAAAATAATGTTTTTTGGTTTTTGGTGAGGCAAACAGGGGATAAGTGACTTGCCCAGGATCACACCACTAGTAAGTATCAAGTGTTTGAGGCTGAATTTGAACTCAAGTCCTCCTAACTCCAAGGCTGGAGCTTTATCCATTGTGCCACCTAGCTGCCCCTACACATATTTTTTAATGTGGTTCTTATAGCAGATTTGTGACATGTGGTCCTTTAGAGATACAGATTGCCACCCATTGACATTCTCTAGTCTTTATCTATGTATTCTTTTAAATGCTCTATTTCCTTTCTCTTTTATCCTCCACTGGTCTTTGTACTTATTTTATTGACATATATATATTTTACTCACACACACACACACACACACACACACACACACACACACACATATATATATTATATATGTGTGTGTGTATATATATATATATATACAAGCACACACAGAGATTATATATACATATATATCTCTGTGTGTGTGTGTTCAAATACACATATACACATACACATATATACATGCACAGTGCATATACTCATATGTGCATATACACATATTTTTTGCATAAATCCTTCAGAAAGGATTCACTCAACATATAAGAGCCTTATCTTACACTTAAAGAGACAAACAAGACAAGTTCTCTCAGTGCTTATTTGTTGACTATAAAAATGATTCTAGAGAACAAAATGGAGCTGTCATGGCTGTCTTTCAACAAGGTGTCTCTCTTGTATTTGTCAAAATCAGATAGATCCTTTAAAAACTATAATAAAGATAATTAGGTTTGGTGGTCCTTTGAAAACCAATGTTAAAGAGGGCATAAAGCCGGCATCTCCTTCCTCACTGGAAATATTTAATGTTCTCACTGAGGACTTCTAGGACAGAGTCAAAATGGAAGAATGCTTTGTTAGATACGGTGAGGTCCTTAAGATACTTCTCTGAATTTGAATGATACCGTGCTGGTTTTATCAACCCCAGAAAATTGGAGAAAAATTTATAATCATTCAAAAAAAAATTGGCCTAAATATCCACATCAGAAAACCCAAGCAGATTAAGAACACATATTGCCCAGACTATGATGTACAATTGGATAGCCTGTAGAACTAAAGCTCCAGTAAATACATGTATGTATTTGTAGGGTTTATCTAAGATACATGCATACACACAGTATGTACATTATATACATACACACATATATAAAATCAGAGTGTAAGATACATATGTACATCATATATATGCATATAAACAATATATATATATATATATGTGTACATTATATAACATAGTATATATGTGTATACATTCATATTGTACCATTAATAGCACCACTAGAAGGAACATACATAGATAGAGGGTAGGGGTATAAGGTGAATTTGAGGGAATGACAAAAAATAATTAAGGGATGAGAAAGAGGAGTACACTGGGTACAGAAGGAAGAGAGAGGTAGACCACATGAAGAAGCGTGGAAAACCTACCACAGTGGAGGGAAAGATGGGAAGGTGGGTGATGGGCATTGCCTGAACCATACTCTCATCAGGAAGATGGGAATAATAAATAATAAAGAGGGAATAATATACACAATTAGTTGAATAGGAAAACCTATTTTACCTGACAGAAAAGTGGGAGGGTGGGGGAAACTGACAGAAGACTAGGGGAGGCAGTAGATATAAGCAAAATGCTGTTGAGGATGAAAAATGTGAAAGGAGAGGACAAACAAGAGCAAGTATAGGATAGAGGGAAATACCCAGTAATCATAACTGTGAATATGAATGGGATGAACTCTGTCATAAAATGGAAGTGGAGAGCAGAATGGATCAGAAATGGCAATCCTGAAATCTGTTGTTTACAAGAAGCACACCTGAAGCAGAGAGACATACACAGAGCAAAGGTAAGGGGCTGGAACAGAATCTATTATGCTTCAACTGAAGTAAAAAAAAAAAAAAGAAAGAAAGCAGGGGTAGCAGTCCTGCTCTCAGACAAAGAAGCAAAAATAGATGTAATTAAAAGAGATAAGAAAGGAAACTACATTATGGTAAAAGGTACCATAATAATATCAATATCAATACTAAGCACATAGGCACCAGTTAAGTGAGTTACAGGTTCATGACCAAACAAGAAACAGAGAACATTACAAAATGTAAAATAGATAATTTTGATTACATTAAATTAAAAAAGCTTTTACTGAAACAAAACCAATTCAACAGAAAGAAATCAGAAAACTGGGAAACATATTTTATAGCAAGCATCTCAGATAAAGGCCTCATTTCTCAAATATATTGAGAATGGAGTCAAATTTATAAGAATACAAGCCATTTGGAACCTCTGGGAGCCAAGATAGTAGAGTAAGAAATAAGTCACTACAACCTTCTCTTACTGACCTCTGAAAGCCCAGAAAATACCACCAGGAAAAACCCTGGAACAACTGAGCCAGCAGAACGATAGTGGACATCAATCTTGTAGCCCAGGGAGCTTGGGGGATCAATGAGAAAGCCTGTCTTACTCTAGGGGAGGGTGAGCAGTGCAGGGTGGGAGGCATCCCAGCAAGCAAGCAGCAAGCCCCACCCCAGCAAATCAGGGGGAGATCCTGAGCCCCAGGGTGGTGAACAAATAAGTACTAACACCAGCTCTCTGGTCCCCTCTCCCCCAGTGCCTCAACACAGGCAGGTGAACCAGTAAACACTGGCTCAGAAAACCACCACTGTTTCTGGCATACTCCAGCAGCCAAATCTCCTGGTGTTTTAGCACAACTCCAGGTTGGCATACATCCCCCAGCAGCAAAACATTAGAGTGCTTTAAAGAAGACTGGGTGAGTAGGAATTTTCCAGAGGCTAGACTCCTCACCCTCACCCCAAGAGTTCCAGTGCTGCTGACCCCAGCTCAGCACCAGGTAAGTTTCAAGACACCTACATCCAACAGGTGCCAGCACATGGGGCCCCAACACACAAAGCCTGTGACCAGGTCTTGGGCTCCCAGAACAAGAAGCTTGGATCAGTGCCCCCTGCACTCCAGCAGAAGAACTCAACTTTAAAAGCCAGGGGATAGGTAAACACCATCAGCAGAAAGCAGAAACAGACCATAACGACCATAGATTCTAATTATGGGGGCAGGAAAGATCAAGGCATTAGTTCAGAAGAGGACAACATTGTCAATATACCTACATTCAAAAACCTCAAAGGGGAATATGAACTGGTTACAAGCCCAAAAAGCCTTCTTGGAAGAACTGGGTTTTAAAAGTCAAATGAGAGAGGTAGGAAAAAAATTGGGAAAGGAAATGAGAGGTATGAAAGAGAGAACTAATAGCTTGAAAAAGGAAGGACAGAAATTGACTGAAGAAAAAAGTCTTTAAAAATACAATTGGCCAAATGGGGGAGGGGGGGAAGTACACTGAAGAAATCAACTCCTTGTAAAGTAGAATTGGCCAAATGGAAAAGGAGGTACAAAATCTAATAGAAGAAAACAATTCATTAAAAATTAGAATTGGGTAACTTGAAGCTAATGACTATGAGATATCAAGCATCAGTCAAACAAAAACAAAACAATGAAAAAAAATGTAAGAAAACATAAAATACCTCATTGGTAAAACAACTGACCTGGAAGATAGATACAGGAGAGACAATGTAAAAATCATCAGAGTACCTGAAAGCCATGAAGAAAAAAAACAAAAAGAACCTAGACAGCATTAAATCATCAATGACAATTGCACTGAGGTTCTAGAACCAGAGAGTAAAATAGTCATCAAAAGAGTCCACTGATCACCTCCTGAAAGAGATCCCAAATTGAAAATGCCAAGGAATATTGTAGCCAAATTCCAAAATTACCAGGTCAAAGAGAAAATACTGCAAGTAGCCAGAAAGAAACAATATAAATATCATGGAATCACAGTCAGGATTATGCAGGATCTTGCAGCTTCTAAATTAAAAGATCAGGGTGTGGAATAAGATATTCCATAAGGCAAAGAAACTTGGATTAAAACCAAGGACAAACTACCCAGTGAAATTGAGAATAATCTTTCGGGGGAAATGGATATTCAATGAAATAAGGGACTTTCAAACCTTCCTGATGAAAGGACCAGAGCTCAACAGAAAATTTGATCTTCAAATATAAGACTTGAAAAAAAGGTAAATAGGAAAGAAAAAAAAACATGTTGTTAATAAGGGTGAACTGTTTACATACCTACAAGGGAGGATAACACTTGTAACTCTTGAGAACTGTATCATTATTATGACATTTAAAAGGGGTATACATTCAGAGGGTGTGGGTTTAAGTTGACTTTGATGTGATGATTAAAAAATCTAATTAAGGTGGTCAAGAGTAAAACTTTAGTGAGGAGAAAAAAGGAGAAAGGAGAAATAAAATCATAAATGGAGGGGGGCAATAGGATGGAGAGAAAGATATAGATAGTAATCATAACTGTGAATGTGAATGGGATGAATTCTTCCATAAAATGGAAGTGGATAGCAGAATGGATTAAGAAACATAATGCTACAATATGTTGTTTAAAAACTTGGAAAATCTCATGCAAACTGACGCTGAGTGAAATGAGTAGCACCAGGAGAACATTGCACACAGTAACAGCCACATCATATGATGACTGACTTTGATAGACATAGATCTTCTCAGCAATGCTTAGACAACTCAAAAAGACTCATGATTGAAAATATATCCACATCCACAGAAAGAAATTTGGAGTTTGAATGCAGATGGAAGATACTATTTGCTCTCCTTTTCTTTTGTTGTTTTGTTTTATTTCTCCTTTCTCATGATTCCTCCCATTAGTTCTAATTCTTCTTTACATCGTGACTAATGTGAAAATATGTTTAACATAAATGTATAAATAGATCCTACATCAGATTGCCCTCAATCTTGAGGAGGGACGAGGAGAGGGAGAAGAAGAAAATTTAAAACTCGAAATTTCTTGTAAGTGAATGTTGAAAACTAAAAATAAATTAATTAATTATTAAAAAAGAATATAAGCCATTCCCCAGCTGATAAGTGGTAGAAGAGTATGAATAGGCAGTTCTCAGATGAAGAAATCAAAGTTATCTGTAGGCATATGAAGAAGTGCTCTAAATCACTTTTGATTAGAGAAATGCAAATTAAAACAAGTCTGAGGCACCGCCTCACACCTATCAGATTGGCTAATATAAGAAAAGAAGAAAAAGATAAAAATGTTGGAGAGGATGTGGGGAGATTGGGATACTAATACACTGCTGGTATAATTGTGAACTGTTCCCACCATTCTGGAGAGCAATTTGGAACTATATCCAACAAGAAACCAAACTGTGTGTACCCTTTGATCCAGCAATACCACTATGAGATCTGTTTCCCAAAGAGATCATAAAAATAGGGAAAAGGACCTACATGTGCAAAAATATTTATAGCAGCTTTTTTTGTGGTGGCAAAATATTGGAAATTGAGGGGATGCCCATTAATTGAGGAATGGCCGAACAAGCTGTGGCATGTGAATATAATGGAATACTATGATGTAATAAGAAACAATGAACAGGCAATTTTCAGAAAAAAACCTGTACAAACCGATGCAAAGTGAAATGGGCAGAACCAGGAAAGCATTATGTAGTGACACCTATGAATGACTCATCTTTTCTCAGCAACTCGATGATCCAAGACAAATACAAAGGACTCACAAAGGAAAATGCTATCCATATCCAGATAAAGAACTTATGGACTCTGAATGCAGATTGAAGCATGTTTTTTTTTCACTTTATTTTTTCATGTTTTTTTTTCTTTTGGTCTGTTTCTTCTTTCATAATGGTGACTGATATGGAAATATCTTTTACATGATAGCACATGTATAACTGATATTAAATTGCCTACTGCTTTAGGAAGAGAGGAGGGGAAGGAAGGGAAAATATTTGGAACTCAAAATTTTGTACAAAAGAATGCTAAAACATTGTCTTGACATGTAATTGGGGAAAAATAAAATACTATTTTAAAAAGTGTATACATTTATATACTAGTTAACAAAGTACATGTTGTATACATGTATGTATGTGGACAGACTCTACCAATGGACAAAGAAATGATCACAGAGTTTAAGGAAAGGAAAGCAGTTATTTGGCTGGCATTGTGCTAAGCTCTGGGGAGACAAAGAAGAAACATAACCATCCTATGTCTATAAGGAGATTACATTCTAATGAGGAGACTCATACATAAATAGATATCACAGTGCCTGACACCTAGTAGGCACTTAATCAATATCTATTGAATGAATGTTTATTGAGTGAAAGTATATAGAAGATACAAAATAAAGTACTTGAAAGCTAATCTTAAAAAGGAAGCTTGGAGGATCAGGAGAGACATTCTGTGGGAGATGCTTGAGCTGAGTCTTGAAGGAAGACAAGGATTCCAAGAGGTGGGAGTAGCCAGAAAGAGCAATCCAGGTGTGAGGGACAGTTAGTGCAAAGTCATAAAGATGGGAATAGAGCACTGTGTCTGAGAAATGCTTAAAAAAGCTGATATGACCAGGTGAAAGAATTCATAGAGTGTAGCAATATAAAAGAGATCCCAGAATACATAGAAGGGAGTCATATGAAAAAGATCTGAATGATGAAAGGGGCCATTGTGTGAAAGTGTATAAATATATGTGTATCTGTATGTACATATGTGTGTGTGTGTGTGTGTGTGTGTGTGTGTGTTCACAGAGAAGGATGATGGTATGGAAATATTAATTTTTCTTGATCATAGTTTGTT
This sequence comes from Phascolarctos cinereus, assembly GCF_003287225.1. Taxonomy (NCBI): domain Eukaryota; kingdom Metazoa; phylum Chordata; class Mammalia; order Diprotodontia; family Phascolarctidae; genus Phascolarctos; species Phascolarctos cinereus. The sequence goes on along the minus strand of NW_027556098.1, from coordinate 325,705,027 downwards.
TCAAATTAATTTTTTTTCTTTTTAAATTCTATTTTGAAAATCTTTTGTAAAAAGCTTCTTAAGAAGTCAATAAGTATAATTAGTGTCTACTATGAGCTAGGGACTGCTGCAAGAACTGGAAAGACAAAGGAAGGCAAAAACAGAACCTGCTTTCAGAAAAGTCACAATCTAATTGGAGGGAGATACTATGCAAATAATAATGTACAAGTAAGATGTTTCGAGGATAAATTAGAAACAATTACCGAGGAAAGATGTTAGTATCAAGGGGGAACTGAAAACAACTTCTTGCAAAAGGTAAGATTTGAGCTAAGAGTTGAAGGAACCCAAGGAAGTCGGGAGTCAGGGATAAGGAGGGGTAGAATTCCAGGCGTGGGAGACTGTCAGTGAAAATTCTTAGAATATGGAGATGGAGTTTCTTGTGTGAGAAATATCAGGTAGACCAGTGTCACTGAATGATAGAATATGAGTAAAAGAATAAGAAGACTAGAAAGGCAGGAAGGGACCAAGTTAGGAAGGAATTTAGAAGCCAAGCAGAGAATTTTATATTTAGTATCAGAATAGATGGATAATATTATTAAACTTGTACTTTAGGAATATCACTGATAACTAAGTGGAAAATGGACTATGTATGGATGGGGAGATACTTGAAAGAGGGAGACCAACCAGCAAATTATTGTCAGAGTAAATAAAGGTAAGTATTTTTCTCTTCATCATAGCAACTTGCTAATCTTGAATTAGCAGCAGTAGTTACATAAACACTGTTATTGTCAGGTACGAGGATCATCACTGAGCCACTTTCACATGCTTCAATATAAAGCACCAACTTTAGGTACTGGTTTTTTTTAATAGAAATTTCTTTATTTTTAGTTTTCAACATTCACTTCCACAAGTTTTTGAGTTCCAAATTTTCACTCCATCTCACCCTTCCCCCCACCCCAAGATGGCATGGATTCTGAATACCCCTTCCCCTAGTCTGCCCCCTCTTCTATCTCTCCCCACTTCTCTTGTCCCTTTCCCCTTCTATTTTCCTGTAGGACAGGATAGACTTCTGTGCCCCATTTCCTGTATTTCTTATTTCCCAGTAGCACGTGAAAACATTTTTTTAAACATATGTTTTTAAAACTTTAGGTTTCAAATTTTCTCTCTTCCTCCCTCCCCACCCACCCCCAATGAAAAAGCAAGCAACTCAATATAGGTTGTACATGTGCAGTTATACAAAACACTTCCATAGTAGACATGTTGTGAAAAACTAACTCTATTTCCCTTAATCCTATCCTGCCCTCCCATTTATTCTATTCTTTCTTTTGACCCTGTCCCTCATCAGAGGTATTTACTCCTGATTACCCCCTTTCTCAATCTGCCCTCCTCTGTATCATCCCCCTGCTCTCTTGTCCCTCTCTCCCCGTATTGTCCTGTAGGGTTAGACAGATTTCCATACCCAATTGAATGTGTATGTTATTCCCTCCTTAAGCCAAATCCTATGAGAATAAGATTCATCATTCCCTCTCTTCCCCTTTTCCCCCTCCACTGTAAGAGACTTTTCTTTTTTTTTTTTTTTTTGTGAGATAATTTACCCCATACCTCTCCCTTTCTCTTCTCTCTCTGAGTATAATCCTCCTCATCCCTTAATTTTATTCTCCAGATATGACCCCTTAATCTTCAACTCACCCTGTGCCCTCTATCTATCTATTTCTATATACATACATATAATATTTTTCTCTCCAACTATCCTAATACTGACAAAGGTGTCATGAGTTATAAATATCCACTTTCCATGTAGGAATGTAAACAGTTCAATCTTAATAAGTCTCTTATGATTTCTCTTTCCTGTTTACCTCTTCATGTGCCACTTGAGTCCTGTATTTGAAAGTCAAATTTTCTATTCAGCTCTGGTCTTTTCATCAAGAATGCTTGAAAGTCCTCTATTTCACTGAATGACCATTTTTTCCCCTGAAGGATTATACTCAGTTTTGCTGGGTAGGTGATTCTTGGTTGTAATCCTATCTCCTTTGCCCTCCAGAATATTATATTCCATGCCCTGGTCCTTTAATGTAGAAGCTGCTAAATCTTGTGTTATCCTGATTGTGTTTCCACAGTACTTGAATTGTTTCCTTCTGGCAGCTTGTAATATTTTCTCCTTGACCTGGGAACTCTGGAATTTGGCTATAATATTCCTAGGAGTTTTCCTTTGGGGATCTCTTTCAGGAGGTGATCTGTGGATTCTTTCAATTTCTATTTTGCCCTCTGGTTCTAATATCAGGGCAGTTTTCCTTGATAATTTCTTGAAAGATGATGTCTAGGCTCTTTTTTTGATCATGGCTTTCAGATAGTCCAATAATTTTTAAATTCTCTCTCCTGGATCTATTTTCCAGGTCAGTTGTTTTTCCAATGAGATATTTCACATTGTTTCTAATTTTTCATTCTTTTGGATTTGTTTTACAGTGTCTTGATTTCTCATAAAGTCACTAGCTTCCAATTGCTCTATTCTAATTTTAAGGAAGTATTTTCTTCAGTAAGCTTTTGGACTTCCTTTTCCATTTGGCCAATTTTGCTTTTTAGGGCATTCTTCTCCTCATTGGCTTTTTAGACCTCTTTTGCCATTTGGGTTAGGCTATTTTTTAAGGTGTTATTTTCTTCAGTATTTTTTTGGGTCTCCTTTAGCAGGCTGTTGACTTATTTTTCATGATTTTCTTGCATCACTCTCATTTCTCTTCCCAGTTTTTCCTCTACTTCCTTACTTGCTTCTCAAAATCCCTTTTGACCTCTTCCAAGGCCTGGGAGTGATTCATATTTTTCTTGGAGGCTTTGGATGTAGGAGCTTTGACTTTGTTGTCTTCTTCTGGTTGTATATTTTGATCTTCTTTGTCACCAAAGTAAGATAATATAGTCTGACTCTTTTTGTGCTGCTTACTCATGATCCCGGCTAATTACTTGAGTTTTAAACTCTTTGTTAAGGTAAGAGTGTGCTTCCAATGTGGAGAATGTACTGTCCCAAGCTTCAGGGGTTTGTACAGCTGTTTTCAGAGATACTTGTAGGGACCTGTAAATTTTCAGTTCTTTTCAAGGTGGTATGATAAGGGGCGAGGTGTTTACCCCTTTCTTGGCCTGTGACCACAAGTACTCCTTTCTGTCCTGTAACTGTGAGGAGGGGTTTCTCTCTACAGCCACTACAAGCTCCACCAAGTCAGTGCTCCTCCTCACCCCAGCACCAGCGCCCAGAACTGTGACCCAGATCCAAATGTGGGCAAAGCAAGAGATTCCTGCCTCAGCAATGGCAAAGAGATCCCTGCAATCCCTCTCTGATCAGCCACTGGATTCCCCCTCAGTCTGTGGGCAGGAAGCTTGGGAAGCAGCTGCCCCCCACAGGGCTACACTTTTGGAGAATGGAGCTGAAACCCCTCCTTCCTGTCTCAGCACCACAGAAACAGACTTTTCCCACTAACCTTCTAAGTTGTCTTTGGCATTGGTGCATTGAGGAGTCTGGAAACCTCCACAGGGGCCCTTGATTCAGTCCTCTGAGGCCTGCTCCAGGTTTGCTGCAGCCTGAACTCCCACACTGTACTGCGCTCCCAGCCCTGAGTGACACTTTTCTGATCAATCATCCAGGTTGTCTTGGGCTGGAAATTTGTTTCACCCTCTGTTTTTGTGAGTTCTGCTGCTTCAGAATTTGTTTAGAGCTATTTTTTATGAGTATTTGGGGGGGGGGTTGGGAGAGAGCTCAAGCAAGTCACTGCTTTCACTCCTGCATCTTGGCTCTGCCCCCTCTTTAGGTACTTTTTATGTTGGTAAATATATAACAAATAGTCTTATTCAAATTCTTTACATAATTTTTGGTAGAGAGGACCTGAATCAGCATGATTACAGTTATAAAGGTAGAAATGACAGAACTTACCAATGATTGGATATGAGGAATGAAAGAAGGAAGAGTTGAGAATGACCTTGGTCTAGGATCAGGGCTTCTCAAACTTTTTCCACTTGTGACCCCTTTTTTGTCACTTGGCAGCATTAGTTGGCATTGCCTGAAGGGAATGCAGTGCAAAGTGCACATGGTTTGTGTTCAGAACCAAGCCTACAATGAAGTTGAGAGATACAACATGGGCAAGCACACCAGAAACACCTTGGATTCATTACATGTTTGATTTTTAATTAATTTTTGGTCATTGTGCATTCAGAAAACTTTTATTGTTGCCAAATTTTTCACAATCCTACATGAGGTCACAACCCATAGTTTAAGATGTGCTGGTAGGTGATTAGGTGAATGATGCAGTATCTTCAACAGTAACAGGGAAGTTAGGAAGGGGAAGAAGGGTTTGGAAGAAGAGTTTAATGAATTCAGTTTTGGACATCTTGTGTCTAAGATGTCAATGGAACACTTAATTTGAGATCTCCCACAGGTAGTTGGAGATGTGAAACTGGAGGTCAGCAGAGAGGTTAGGTGTAGATAAGTAAATTTGGGAATGATCAGCATAGAGATTATAATTGAATTCACAGGAGCTGATCAGATCACCAAACGAAATAGTATAGAGATAGTAAATGGCCTAGGATACATTCCTGGGGGAAACCCACAGTTAACAGGTGTGATCTGGATGAAGATTAAATAAAAGATACTATGAAGGCACAGTAAGGGAGGTAGGATGAGAACCTGAAGTGGAACAAAACCCTTGTGAGAAAAGAGTATCAAAGAGAAGAGGAAAATAGTACTAAAGGCTGCAGATATATCAAACAGGCTGAAGGTTGAGAAAAAGTCCACTAGTTCTGTCCCTAAGGTATTACTGGTAACTTTGGGGAGATCAATTTCAATTGAATGAGGTAAGAAGCCAGACTAAAGAGATAGAAAAGAGTGAAAGGAAAGGAAGTGAAAGCATTGGTTATAGACAGCCTTGAAAGAGGACAGGTATGGGATAATAATTACTGAGGATAGATGGATGAAATGAGGATATTTTAAGAATAGGTTAGATGTGAGGTCTTTGTAGGAAGAAGCCAGTAGACAAGAAGAGACTTAAGACTAATGACAGTGTAGACAATAAAAGGGACAATCTGTTGCAGAAGATGGAATGCTGCAGAATGGGATCACTTATGCTTAAAGAAAGATTTTGGCTTGGCAATCAAACATTTATTAGGTGCTTGCTATGTGACAGACACCAAGTATGTGACTGTCTTTTGAGTCTTTCTGTATCCCTAGGGCTTAGTAGAGTGCTAAATGCTGGAAATACAAAGAGAAGCAATCAGACAGTCCTTTCCTGCCCTCAAGGAGCTTAAAATTTAATATACAGGAGTGAAGTTAAAGATAGTAGCAAAATGTGTCTGAGTGGTGTAAGAAGAGGAAGAGGAGAGAAGAATCTTTCTGCAAATGGAGTCATTTTTTTCCCGGTGAAATATGAAACAAGATTCTTAACTAAGAGGCTGTAGAATGAGAGACAGTGAAGGTCTGAGGAAAGATGAAAAGGTATGGAACAGTCGTTGTGATGAATTAGAAAATGAATTGATCAGGGAAGTATAAAAGAAATGTCTTGTGAGGGCCCAGTGAGGAGGCTGCAGTGAGAGGGTAGCTAGGTGGCACAGTAGACAGAGTGCTGGGGCCTGGCTGGAGTCAGGAAGACTCACCTTCTGCATTCAAATCTGGCTTCAGACACTTACTAGTTGTGTGACTCTGGGCAAGTCACTTAACCCTGTTGGCCTCAGTTTCCTCATCTATAAAATGAGCTGAAGAAGGAAAAGCAAACCACTCCAGTACCTTTGTCAAGAAAACCCCAAATGGGGTCATGCAAAGTCAGACATGATTGAAAATGACTAATAACATATAAGGACCCAGTTAAGAGTATGTAAGATAAATTTGTGGTGGACCCAGTCAGTGTGTTTTTATGATTTCCTCTAGTTTAATTCAGGAACGTGTGAATAGAAGTGAAGGCAGTAGATAGTAGAAGAAATACAGGGCTGAGGCTTGTCAGTGCAAGATTAGCAATAAGTTCAGTGAGCAAGAAGATCAGGAGAAGAAGACAGTGAAGAGCTGAACTGATTAATTAAGGGGTCAGGATGGTGAAGAAAGCAGAATGTATCCAGTGCAGTAGTGATGGCATAGGAAAGAAATGAGAGGTGGAGTAACTGGAGGTCATCACAAGGATGAAGCAAAAGGTAAGAGTTTGTAAAGCAGAGGGAACTATAGAATGACAACATATCATGATCAGATAAAAGAATTTCAGAGTTTATAAATATATAAGTGGAATATTACATATGAGTGATGACAAAATCATGAATATGACCATCTCTTTGTGTACTCCTTTACATTTATTGTTTACCTAGCACGTTCCCAGGAATATAATAGAGTCTTTTATGATTTTTGGATTTTAAAGGAATTCAGGATGATAATTTTCAACATTGATGTTTATTGTCTTTTACTGGAGATGTAGATGGAAAAGATACAGTGGACTGAGAAACTTCTATGCTTATTAGAAATTCTGTCTTTCATCACACATTATTGATGTTACTGTGTACAATGTTATCCTGGTTCTGGTCATTTCATCATGCATCAGTTCATGAAAGTCTTTCTAGATTTTTCTGAGAACATCCTGGTTTTCATAAATTATAGTGCAATAGTATTACATTAAAATCATATACCAAGAAAAAAAGAAACTCTGTCTCAGATTCTTTGTAATTGAACTCTGATTTTTTCATTGTTTCCTTCCATTTGCCTCCTTATCTTCAGATGTAATTAGAGAGGACATGGAAATCTGTTAGAGGACTGCATTTAGTTGAATACTAGTTACTCTATATTCACTTTTTTATATCCACAAGATGTTTCAGTTTGAAGGGACTTTAGATCCATCTAGTCCTAAACTCTTATTTTGTAGGCAAAGAATCTGAGACCTGGAATTGTGGAGCAGTTTGGCCAATAATACCACATAGCAATTGGGGGTAGGTCTAGGATAACAATTCCAGGATTCTATCTATGTATTCAGGGCTCCTTACCTGAGTATTTCTTGCCAAAATGTTTAGTCCTTACATCATAATTTATTATTGAGATCTCATTATCATCTTGTTCAATACATAGCCATGGCTATTTATCATCCTCATCCTCTTCCTTACCATTTTTATTATTGTTTTTGTTATCTCATTTTTTTCATCTTTTTTGATGGAATTCAGTTAGAAGAGGTCCCCAGAGAACTAATATCTTTCATTTTTTTTATATATTTAATGTTCCATGACTTTTGTGTAAGTAGGTAAAACACTTTTTTATAGTTGAATAAAAAGTAATAGGATGTAAATTCACCTTCGGTCCATTGAAAGCATCTGTGGGACAACTCAAGCAAGCAGATAATCCAACTGAGATGGTATGTATGTCATCCTTCCCCACATAATCTTGATTCCTTCATATAATTCTTTATATTTTTGAGCATTTTTTCATTCTTTGTAGCTTGCAGATTATGACATTTAGAATCTCAGTAACTACTAATATATAGATCTCAATTTTTTAAATAAATAAATGGTATTTCTAGGTAATTGTGTGCAGCAGTTGAGCCTGTAATAATAGTTGGGTTCCTATATAGTATATTTAGTTCTCCACAACATTTTAATTCCTGCATTTGTAGTATGGGGATATGAGCCTGTAATGTATGTTAGCTAATAAGTCATATCTTGCTAGGTATTCAGAACGTGTTAACCTTTCACAACCTACTATTATGTACACATTCTGCATTATTGCCTTGAATAGTTTTACATTGATTACTATGCCTGACTGGCTTAATGATATGTGATCTTGATTGCATCACAATCATCTCAGTTTCACAAATTCACTCAACTAAGCTTATTCTTGATATTTTGTTGGCATATTTAATGCAGAGCTCAACCATGGAAGGACTTTAGATTTTGTTGTTGGGTCTATGTAATTTCAAAAGTTCCATCTATATATAAGTAACTTTAGATTACTTTTGACAAATCTAATGTTGTCTCCCTGTTACTAACCTCTGTTAGTGCTAGGCAAAGTGATATTTGCTTATTTCAAAATTATTTCTATGCTTTCTGATTTGCTTATTATATAATATAAGAGTCTGTGTCAATTCTCTTTCTCTTTTTTTGGCATGGAATCTGCTTTTTTCCTATAGCTGTCTTTGGGTGATGGGCTCAATTTTAAAATTATTAATGCAAAGGTTTTGTTAAGTTGCTATCTAAGTTGGTGATAGTCCACTATACAGTTCTGAATGTGTACATTCAAAATGCAATAGTATTAAGTGCTAAGTGCCTTAAGGATATTTTGTATTTTAGCTTTTCTTTCAGGAAATCATTTGGCATCTTAAGGCATTCAGCTACAGCCTTCAAATTGATATCTTTACCCTCATTTGGTTTTGCTTCAGGGAATGAAGATATTTATAGTTATCACTTTCATTCGTTGGTTTGGTTACCTCCAGATGCAAACTCAAAAGTACTAGTATCTATGCTTCATAAGCACACATTGGCAATTTGATGCTTATTGAATCCAAACAAAATTGTTGTGACAGTGGCAGTGGCGATTATGGCTGTTGTGATTCTGATGATTGTGGTAGTTGTGGCTGTAATTTTCATTGTTGTGGTGGTGAGGTTAGCCCTAATTGCCCATCAGCTCCTATTGTGTTGTTTCCATTGTGCTACAAACTGACTGGGTGACCCTGGGCAAGTTGATTAATCTGTTAGTGGCCCAGGGGAACTCTTTTAAGAGGATAAATTGTAGAGAAGATATTGATATGCATTTGGTGGAAGCAGACTGTCACCACAAGTTTCTTTTAAAGTCCCAGTTATCATCAAAATTATCATTGTCATCAGCATTATTATTAGATTGCTCTTCTCATTTTAGTTTGATAGAGTTGAGGTAGAAATGGTCCTTGAACAAGTCATTATCTTGTTATTATTATTATTGTGTTCTGTGGAATATAATCAATTTTTCGTGGATTGTTTGACAGGGTGTTATTTTTTTTTCCTGCCTCTGAGATGAACTCTTTCTCCCATGCTATTCTCAGTATGATCATTTTTCTCATCCTTCCTATCTAATACCTGACAGAGTTTCAGATGTAAACAGTGCTCAGCCAAGTCTATTATTATTTATTCTATTATTTTTTTAAACACATGAGTTCCACGGACTATTGGATAAACTAATTGCTTTCTATAACTGAATACATACATCTGTATTGCCAAATAAGTCCACACTCCATAAAAGATAATCATTTCGGAATTTCTGGTAGCAATGACATAGTTATATATCACCATCATAAATCCATCCTTTTCTGTAAACAAATTCCTAAGACAGCCATTCGTTTGAGAGGTCTTTATTCAGATATGATACTAATTATGACTGTTGTTAATTTTATTTCTTTAGTTGACATGCTGGTGAAATTAATATTTAAGAGATTAATAATAAAATATAACTATAATAACATAATGATTTTTATATTATTGTTTTATATTACATTTGTAAAACAAATTATCACCTGAGTTATACTACAATTGTATAATTATTTCTGCATCTTATCAACTGGAAAATGAAATCTTCATTTGAGTATTATCAAATACCAGCTTTTGTGAGGGGGCTGACAATCTTCCATCACTTTCCCTCATGCTTAGAGGGTGTACAGAGGAGATAAAAGGGTTTACTTCCCTTCAGGAAGAATTTAATCATCTGGTACCAAAGATATGATAATATTTGCACCTGAAGAGGTGCTATAAGATGGCTGTTAAAAGAGACTTATTCTCTGCCAGTGACATTACAGGAATGGGATCTCTCTTATCAGATTGACAGATACCTCACAGGCAGTTTCTAGAATATATGAATTCTTAAGCAAGATGCACATACCAAAGCTGAGTTGGAAGCCAACAGGATGCGAATACCTGAACTGCTGGGAACATCATTATTGGCAATGTGCAGACAGGCTTGATAGATTTCTGCTATGGAGCCATTCAGGACCAAATAATTTAGGGGACACATATTGCCCAGAAATATTTTGGTATGTTACAAAATGTGGTAGGCAAGATGCCAGATCTACATCTGCAAGAGGCTGTACTGTCGTTATTCTCTTGAGAATACAAAGAATCAGTATTTCCTCACCCAATCATTCATCTTGCTAGAAACAGTAACTGTTCTGACTGTAATTTTCATCTAACCTTGTTTATTGGGTGGTGGTAGAAAAAAAAGTACATGTAATATTAGTAACAGATAAGAAAATAAGTAAAATAAATTAGGAGGAAAAACAAAGATAAAATTGCTCTGAACTTTTTTTTTAACAACAATACCACATTAAATTTAGATAATGCATTTTAGTTACAAAGTGATTTACATTTATTATCTCATATTACCCTCATAAAAACCTGATAAAATTAATAGTGGAATTAATATTATCCTGATTTTACAGATGAGGAAGCAGACTCTAAATACACTACTCTTTCCAGTAGGCATTTGAAAATTTTATTTAGGAGATATAGGCATAGGGATTCTACCTGTGGTTTTGTGGACATAGAGAACTCCCAAATGAAGAGTTCCCTCTATTAATTCAGGTTGGCACCTTTATTGTAACAGAGTCTTACTGCACTGCCTAAGGCATTAAGACATTGAATAATTTGCCCAGGGTCACGTGACTAATGGAATCTGCCTCTGAATTTTCAATGCAAATAGTCATATCTCCTATTTATGAAGTCAGAAAGAAATCAACTTTTTTTGAGGTCCTGATCAGAAACAAAAGAAAATAATTAACCTTATTTCAAGGGACCAAAATCGTGCTTTTAGGAGTGAAAATGATTTTAAGAGAATACTTCTTGTCCTAATTGGGTCATTGTATGGTATGAGTTTATTTTATCCCTCAAGTTGTCTGTTCTAGTCTTGGCAACTTGTTTAATTCATGATATTATGGCCAGCTGTAGTTAGAAAATAGATTTTTTCCTTTAAAACAATCAAGTAAAAACTCCTTCATTGAAACAAGCTTTATCAGGTGAGGGTGGACCCAAGATGGCAGGTTAGAGGCAAACAGCTGAATTCTCTTAGTATTCCACTTGAAACAACTTTAAAATAACACCTCAGTCAAATTTTGGAATGGCAGAGTGAACAAAAATTCATGTTGAGAAATTTTCCTGGCCAAATAAAAGTTAGGAGATTGGCAGGAAAAGTTTGTGACACCTGAATGAAGCCTTTTTGGAGCCCATACATATGGCAGCAGCAACAGTGGCTGCTGCAGCAGCAGCTTCAGTAGTTCTTAGCCCAGAGTTAGTTAGGTGGTTGGATAACTGGTCAGAAAGAGATTACAGGGGACCATTTTCTGGCACTGGGTATAGCTGGCACTGATTGATAGCTTTATTGCTCATACAAAATTTTTGGCCATAGTTCCAGAATAGAGAAGAGTGCTGGAAGTCCATCACAAGGGAGCAAGATCTCTGGTCACAGTCACAAGGCAAAAAGAGTACTGGTGCTTGTGTATACATGAGAGTAGAGGCACTTCCTTGCTGGGTAAAAAACAGAGTGCAGACCAGAAGAGCAGGGACCATAACTCTCCCCATATCACTCCACCTTGGAATCACTGAAAATTTGAACAGCACCAGAACTAGTCATGAAAATAGCAGCAGCCACACACACATACACATATACATAAACCTTGAAGTGTGGGACAGTGTCTTCCCACCTCCAGGTGAGCAGAGACCAACTTTGAACTAAAGTTCAAAGGCAAGAAATAGGTTGGGAAAATGAGAAAACAGAAGAAAAAAAAGAGAAGAAAGGAACTTCACATAAAAAGCTACTATGGTGGCAGGGAAGACCAAGACATGAACTTAGAAGAAGACAGCAATGTGAAAAAACCTACAAAGTCTCAAAGAAAAATGCTAATTGGATCCAGGCCCTACAAAAATTCCTAGAATAGTTCAAGAAAGAGATGAATGGTAGAGGAAAGATTGGGAAAATAAATGAGAGTGATACAAGAAAATTATGTATTAAATGGGTTTACCATTTAGACATAAAGGCTGATACTATAAGCAAACTGGTAGAGCAAGGCATAGTTTACCTATAAGATTTATGAAGAACAGAAGAATTTATGACCAAACAAGAGATAGAGAACATTGTGAAATAGAAAATGGATAATTTTGATTACATTAAATTAAAAAGTTTTTGTACAAACAAAGCCAATGCAACCAAGATTAGGAGGGAAGCAGAAAACTGGGAAAAATTGTTACAATCAGTTATCTCTCATAAAGGCCTCATTTCTAAAACATATAGAGAAAATGATAAACGTTGGAGAAGATGTGGGAAAATTGGAACATTAATGCATGGTTGGTGGAGTTGTGAACTGATCCAACCATTTTCAAGAGCAATTTGGAACTATGCCCAAAGGGCTATAAAATGTGTGTATACCCTTTGATACAGCTGAAATCCACTTGCTCATCATTTCTTATAGCACAATAGTATTCCATTACATTCATATACCACAACTTGTTCAGCCATTCCTCAATTGATGAGCGTCCTCAATTTTCAATTCTTTGCCACCACAGAAAGAACTGCTATACATATTTTTATATATGTGGGTCCTTTTCCCATTTTTATTATCTTTTTGAAATACAGCCCTAGAAGTACTGTTGCTGGGTTAAAGGGTATGCAAATTTTTTATAGCACTTTGGGCATAGTTCCAAATTGCTCTCTAAAATGATTGGATCCGTTCCTTAATTGATGGATTCCTCTCAATTTCCAATTCTTTGACACTACAAAAAGAGCTGTTATTTATTTGTACAAACTATTTATAATAGCTCTTTTTGTAGTGTCAAACAAGTTGTATTATACCATTGTAATGGAATATTATAGAGGTATAATAAATGATGAGTAGAATGATTTCAGTAAAACCTGGACTTACATGAGCTGATGCAAAGTAAAGTGAACAGAATTAGGAGAATATTGTGCACAGTAAGAGCAATATTATATGATGATCAGCTGTGAATGACTTAGTTATTCTCAGCAAAATAATGATACAAGATAATTCCAAAGGACACATGAGGAAAAATGCTATCTGTCTCCAGAGAAAAAACTGATGGAATCTGAATGCAGATTGAAGCATCCAATTTTTTCGCTGTGTGTGTGCATGTGTATGTGTGTGTATTTTGGAGGGAGAGGTCTGTATTTTTTTTTCACAACATGACTAATATAGAAATATGTTTTATGTGACTACACGTGTCTAACCCGTATCAAATTGCTTACTGTTTCAAAGAGGGGTTGGAGAGGAATGGAGGAAGAGTATTTGGAACTCAAGATTTTTAAAAAAAATGTTAAAATTGCTTTTATATTTAATTGGGGGAAATAAAATTTTATTTTAAAAAGACAAAAAGTATAAATGAAACTTTTTTTAAAAAAGAAATAAGCCTTGTCTACATTATGCCACATTCTTTTTCTTGTCCGTTATGGTTTGGATCTCTTCTCCTGATCCCTTTGACTAATTCCAGGTTGTTGAGTGCCTGATTCTTTGCCTAGATACTTAATTATTTAACTCCAAACTAAATGATTCCTACTTATTACTTGGATTCTTCATGTCTTTGCTCTTCTACATTTTCTTTCTTACTAGGTATTGACTAGGATGATATAAGAGGTTTCTGGATCCTTGCTTTTTCTGACAAATTCGTTCTTCTGTCTTCATTCATTTCTTGCTCATTATACACTTCTCTAGTCTCTAGTTTTCCTCTAATAATATTAAACTGCTGCCTCTCATTTAGTGGCATTAATATAATTTTCAAATAGATAAGGCAAAAATAAACAATCAAAAGACAAAAGATATGTTTCTAGGTTTCCAAATTAAAAATGTAAGAAAAATGAATTTTCTAGATAGTATCCAAATGAACGATTTTTAAACATTTAAGATGGTAAGAATCAGCTGCTAAACCACAGCATTGCAGAATTTCAGATTAGGAAGGAACCTCAGAGATAATTCAGTTCAATCCATATCTATAGAGTATCTCTTCAACAGCTATCCTCTCCACAATGTCCTTTTACAGTGTCTTCTGATATGAAGCTGATCATGTGAAACTAATCTCATTTTCCTTTTCAACAGTGTTACTGAACTGGTAGGTTTGTGACAGTGTGGAGAAAGGGGACAGGCAGGGTGTCAAGGACAGTATTTGCTGACTTCAGCAAAACATTTAGCAAAGTTTCTCATTATATTCTTGTGGATAAAACAGAGATGTAGAAGAGGGGATCATACAGTTAGGAATAGTGGATTTACTTGTACTACTTTAAAAATATAGTATTAGTTAAAGGATAAATGAGCATATGAAGGGATAGCTCTATTGGTAATCTGTGGAACTGTTTCTTGGGACCATTCGTATTCAGTATTATTACCACTGAATTAAAGAAAGACAAAAATAGCACGCTGTTCAAATGAATGATGACAAAAAGATGAATGAGTTATGCAAGAGTGAATCAAGGTAAAAAAGTGATGAACAAGAACAATGAACACAATGTCATTGAATAAAATTTTTGTAAGACCAATTTAAACTACATTTAATGTTAAATAGTGAACAAAATTAATTGTTTGCATAAAGGACGGGACATACACAAGATCATAAATTTAGAACTGGAAGGGACCAAAGAGTCCAACAAATCTATATTTCTTATTTTATGGTAAGCATGTCTTCCTAGGAATTTATTATTTTAAAAGATTTTGGGTTTTAAGTAAGTCAATGTTTCCTTCAATCATTCTGATACTCTACCATTTAATACATGCATAATGTGTTTTTTGTGTGTGAATGTGTATTACTGATATTGTTCTATTATCTCTGTAGCTTCAAAATATAATCTCTATTCCCTCTTTCTCTCTTGATTATACTTAATTTTACTCTTGTCCTGTTTGAGATCATGGTTAACAGTTTTTTTCACATTTAGTTAAAGAATAAAAAAATACTTATACTTCACATCCATTTTGTGTGAATCTCTATAGTTTCAATGTGTTTCTTGTATAAAAATAATTTTGTGATTTGGTTCCCTAATTTTTAAAAATCTTTATTTTTTCAGACTCTTTGGCTTTTTCTATTCAAATTTAAATTGGTATGTACTGGAGCCATCCAATTCCATTCTTTCCCCCTTTTTCATCCTTCCTAATCTGATATCAAATTATTCAGTTTGCTTCTTCCTGCTGTTCAGTAATTAATCACATCCATTATCTATCTTTTAAACTTTCGGTGGAGGAATTCATATGATCACTTGATCTGGGGTTACTAAAAATGCAACATGTTCAAATTGAAATCAGTACCTCTATACCAATACTTTCTCTCATACAAACTTCCCTGATTTTGAAATTACTGTTACCTTCCAAGTAATCCATATTTGTAATGTTGGAGTCATCTTTGTCTCCTTTCTCTCATTAACCTTATGCAATCAATGGGCACGTTCTACCTCTACAATATCTTTCAAGTCCTTTTAATCATCTTGAATTACACATTCATCTTCCCTGTCCTGATACTTACTCATCTCCTTCTTTCTATGCTGTTAAATAGAAACCTAATGGCTTTCTCTGGCTCCGGTATTTCTCTTCTCTAAGACATCTCCAGGGGTGGGGAACCTGTGGCCTGGAGGCCAAATGTGGCCCTTTAGGTCCTCAAGTACAGCCCTTTGACTGAATCCAAGCTTCACAGAACAAATCCCCTTAATAAAAATGCATCATTTTCCAAAGTCACAAATATCACCATCACTCCCTCTCAAGAACTTCTGGAGCCAGAAAGATTGTCTATTTGGTCTTCCACCTGACTATTTTCGAAGATCTATAATATCTTCCCAAATCATCTTCTCTCCTTACTGAAAATCTTTGCTTACTTTATTGAATTGTGTCTGATTTAGTCTATATTCTTTGTGCACTCAATACCTATCCTCTAACATGGTTTCCAAAATATACATGGTCTGTATAGACTAGAGGATAAAGAGAATGTCATCTCCCTTATTCTACTCAGTAGGCTTATATAATGTCTCCTAAGATACTGTTGTTGTTTTTTTGTCCACTATATAATATGATTGACTCACAAAGGGTTAATATACCACTAGAATACCAAGATATTTTTTTATGAATTCTGTTGCTGTTACAAAAATATAATTCCTCTATCTTTAATGCACCATTGCTTTTTTTTTAAACTAATGGAAATACTTTAAATTTATATCTACAGAAGTAGAGAAAAACTAGTTTTCTTATGCTTCTTGGTTGATGATTTAATAGTGATTTGTCTGGAATTGTGTCATCTTCCAATTTTGTAATCATGTTGTCTATGCCTTAATGCAAGTCATTGTTTAAAATGGTTAAAGAAAACAAGTTAAGGAAAAATCCTTGTGGCACTCCCATGAACTTATTTTCAAATTTTATTTACATTAAGTAGCCGGAGAAGATTGTTCTCTTTGCACTCCAGCTACTATATTTGTAAAATGAACGCAGAGGGCAGAACCAAGATGGTGGTACAGGCA
The DNA here is from genome assembly GCF_003287225.1 of Phascolarctos cinereus. Classification (NCBI taxonomy): domain Eukaryota; kingdom Metazoa; phylum Chordata; class Mammalia; order Diprotodontia; family Phascolarctidae; genus Phascolarctos; species Phascolarctos cinereus. Next base: position 325,688,604 of record NW_027556098.1, on the reverse strand, counting down.
GCAACCAAGCTAAACTTTATCAACATTACCCTCTAAACGACTTTAAAATAATACCGCCAATCAAACTTTGTAGTGGCAGAGCCAACAAAAGGTGTGAGTGAGATATTTTTCTAGCCTCAGACAACTTAGGAGGTTGGCAGGAGAGGTCTGTGACACTGAAGTGGAAGCACTTCCAGAGCACACATATTCTGGACCAGCACCAGTTGCAGGCCTTGGAGGCATCATCATCATCATCATCTACAGCAGCAGCAGCAGTAGCAGCAGCAACAGCATCAATAGCAGTTTTAAGAGCTGTCATCCAAGAGACAGTAAGAGAATAGGACAACTGGCCAGAAAGAGATTACAGGCCATTCTTTGCTGGCACTCCTGAATATATTCACAAAATGAAAACTCTCAGTAATATTATAGCCAAATTCTAGAGCTCCCAGGTTAAGGGGAAAATATTGCAAGCAGCCAGAAAGAAACAATTCAACTATTGTGGAGCCACATTTAAGATTACAGAAGATTTAAAAGCTTCCACATTAAAAAAAAAAGCAGAGGGTTTAAAATATGATATTCCTGAAGGCAAAGCAGCTAGTATTATAGCCAATAATAACCTATCCAGAAAAGCTGAGTATAATTCTCCAGGGGAAAAAAACATTTAATGAAATAGGGGACTTTCAAGTATTCCTGATGAAAATAACAGAATTGAGTAGAAAATTTGTCATGCAAACCCAAGACTCAAGAAAAAGAATAAAAAGGTAAACACAAAAGAGAAATCATAAAAGACTTATAATTAATTGTTCTTGGGGCAGAAAGGGACAGGGAGGAAAGCAAATTAAGTGTTCTGGTCCTAACACCAGATGTTAATTGTCTATGTAGCCTGGAGAAAGTCTCTTCAGTTCTCTGAACCTCAGTTGTCTTATCTATGAAATGGGACTTATACTTGGACTACCTAGATTCATAAGGTAGTTGGTAGGATCAGATTGTATAATGCATGAAAGTACATCATAACAGTAAAAGAATACATTTATTTCATCTCCAATTTCTTCTGAAGATCCATTATTTTAGGGAGACATTACTAATAACTTAACTGGTACAGTGTACCAGAAGAAGTGTAAATCTTGAGTTGTAAGACTGGGCTACAAGTATTGATGTGTTAACTAATAGCTATATTGAAAGTCATTCAATTTCTTGGAACCTGGGTTTCTTCATCTTATCAAATGAGATGTCATGTGAAAAGTGTTTTTCAAGCTTCATAGTACCATATGAAATGTTAACTCTCATTTTATCTGTAAAATGTGAGTGATTGTAGTACTTTGCAGAGTTTTTGTGGGGAAAGTTGTTTTTAAAGTATTGTTCTATAGGAGCATTGCACTCAATGATCTCTAATGTCCTTTCCAGCCCTAAATCCTATGATCCTATTGAGATGTAAATTGATATTTTCAAGGTTTACAAAGTGCTTTTCATATGATTTCTCACTGATTTTCACAATGAGTCCAAAAGTTAGATAATGAAATTATTACTGGTCTTATTTTCTGAATGAGGAAAGCATAACAAAGGAGAAGTAACTTACTCAAGATTTCACAGCTAATAAGAATTTGAGCTAGGGTCCAAGCCTAGGGCTATGATTCTAACAACAGTAATTACAGCAATAATACAGCAACAACAACAATATTCATATACCAATTTTAAGTTGGTAACATTATTATATTTGAGCCTTTCAAGCATCATATAATATAATGAAGAAACTGAGGTCGTGAGAGATTAAGTGACTTTCCCCGGGATCACTTGCTAATAAGTGTCTGAGGGAAGATTCATATCTACCCCCTTCTGACACTAAGTCCAGCCCTCTAGCCACTATTCTATGATATCTCTATAGATACAAGCATATTATTACCATTTAATTGTTGAAGAACTTGAGGCTTAGAGAGATTAACTGACTTGTCAGGTTCATATAACTGGTATCAGTAGCAGGATACAAATCCAAGTCTTACAGAGTCCAAGTCTAGTACCTATCCAATATACCATGCTAACTCTGTAAGTCTAGTACTCATATTGTTTCATCTTCACACACACCTATTAGACACTATATACCAAAATTATATATAGACCAAAGATATACCAGTTCCTTGCCTAAAAACAAATGAATAATTTATCTACATTATATATTTGAAAGAACATGGGGTTTATATTTAATTGACCTGGGTTCAAATTCTGGTTTTTCCATTTACCATTACCTATTCATGTTTGGGGAAATCACTTCCCCTTTCTGAATCAGTTTCCTCATCAGTAAAGTGATATGGGTTCAATTTGTGTCTAGTGACCCTTCAAACTCAAAATCTTATGATCCTGTGAACTCAAATCATATAGAGACTGTGAAGACACTATAATAAATTCATTTTTGAAAAGGTGATGCTCGCCCCAAATTCCTAGGCACACCATGCATGGCCTGACCTTATGGTTGTCTCTCTCACTGATTCCTTCAAGCTATCGCTGTCAAAAGATCCAGAGGCAATGGTGCTTATTTCTCAGGTGTTATCACAATTGGAGAGGATTAATACAATATCTTGGAATGTTGACAATATTACTTGGAATTTTTTTTCAGTCCCCTGCCTGTAATGCTACAGTATGGATTTTCAGGCTTAGAGAAATATTGATCCTCAATAAAAACTATGCAAAGTGGATTTTAAAAAAAAGATAAAGATGATGTGGAAGGACAAATATAAAGGGCACATTTGAATGTGTTTGTTTTTCAGATTTAATAGGCTTCAGTGACGGCAATGCCTTACTCTCCCCGACCAAATTTAGACATATTGTTAGGAAACCTGACTTCTAATACTGATTCTGCCACTGCCTTGCTGTAAAACTTAGGAAAAGCCACTTTCCAATTTCTTCATCTCTAAAAGGATGAGGTTGTACTAGATATGTTTTCTTAACCTAAGATCCATAAACTTGTTTACCTTTCCTTTCCTTTCCTTTCCTTTCCTTTCCTTTCCTTTCCTTTCCTTTCCTTTCCTTTCCTTTCCTTTCCTTTCCTTTCCTTTCCTTTCCTTTCCTTTCCTTTCCTTTCCTTTCCTTTCCTTTCCTTTCCTTTCCTTTCCTTTCCTTTCCTTTCCTTTCCTTTCCTTTCCTTTCCTTTCCTTTCCTTTTCCTTTCCTTTCCTTTCCTTCCCTTTCCTTTCCTTTCCTTCCCTTTCCTTCCCTTTCCTCTTCCCTTTCCTCTTTCCTCTCCTTTCCTGCCCTGCCCTTTCCTTTCCTTTCCTTGTTTATTTATTTTTCTAGTATTTGATCATTATAATTGTATATAATTGGTTTCCTTTATAATCCCATGTATTTTATTTATTGCATTTAGACACATAAGTCTGAGAAAGAGTCCAGAGAGTTCAGTAGCCTGCTAAAGGGGTACGAGACACACACACAACACACACACACAACACACACACACACACACACACACACACACAAATTAACCTTAAAGATAAAGCTAATCATGATGTTTAAGGTCCCTTTTATCACTAATGGGCCATAATTCTATGGTATTATATTGAGAAAAAAATAATGGAGGGTCAAACTATAGCTCTTATCAGTTATTAATGGAGATCCAGACCACTTGTTGGAAAGTCCTCCAGAAAGGACCTTATTGAAGCCTTAACTCTTCCCTCCGGGTTCCTAGAATCTGAGGATTTTAAATCCAGCCCTCTGGATCAATGGACTAGAGATATATGATTGATTAATCTAAGAACATGTATTTAGAGTTGAAAGGATCATCTAGGCCAACACCCCCATCCCCCCCAGCAACTCCTTATTTTATAGATGAGAAAATTAGTTTCCAGAGAAGTTAAATAATTTGCCTAAGGACACACAAGTAGTAAGTGGCAGGATGGAAATTTGAACCTAAATGTTTTCTAACTTCTAATCTAGTGTTATTTCTGCTACACCATTATCTCTCAGGTCCTATCTTTTCACTTCTCTGAGACTTAGTTCACTCATTTATATAATTGAGTCATTTTTCAGTCATGTCTGACTCTTCATGACCTCATTTAGGGTTTTCTTGGAAGAGATACTAGAGTGATTCATCACTTCCTTCTCCAGCACATTTTACAGATGAAGAATTGAAGCAAACAGGGTTAAGTGACTTGCCTAGGATCACACAGCTAGCAAGTGCCTGAGGCCAGATTTGAATTCAGGAAGATGAGTCTTCCTGACTTCAGATCAGGCACTCTATCCACCTAGCTACCCTAATGCCCTAACAATTTATTTAGTAAGTATAATAGTGCCTGCCTTGCTTATCTCAAATTGCCATTGTTAAGATCCAGTTAGAAAATATTATATTAAATTCATATAGAAACATTTCTATTCACTTTATGCACATTAGCTAAAATAGATGAATAAGCAAAGCATTAAGTGCTGTATGTTGGAAACTGTGCTGTGTAGGGTTACAAATAAGAGCAAAGAAGGGAGTTGTTGCCGTTAAGGAGCCTGTATTCTAACGGGTGAATACAACACATAAAGGAGAGCTGGTAAGGGGTGGGGGAAGGTACATGATATGAAAATGACTATAAAGTCAATTGGAGGTCTTGTGCTCTAGTAGGGTCAAAGCTCATCCATAAGTCAGAGGATTGTCTCACAAGAGAAGAGTCCAAGGTTCTGGTGACAATGACAATAAGCCAAGTCCATACAGAATGGTGTGAAGATGACTTCAGTAACACAGTAAGAAGCAGCATTGGAACCTGAACTCAGAGCTTGGCTCCTAGTCCCTTGACCCTAAATTCAGAGTTCTGCTAGTATAGTAATGTGTGTGAACATTTTGGGTTTTTTTGTAAACTATAAAGGGTCATATGAAAAGAAGGTTACTTTTCTGCTCAGGCTTAGGATAGAACAGTGGAGCCTACCTTGTCTTAAATGAAGGTCTCTCTTTTCCTCTTTCTGCCCTCTTCCTGCCATTTCAATCAGCAACTTGAGGCCAAGTTGTGCTTTTCAGAGCACGGAGGTGCTGACATTTGCAAATATTCTGTGTGTGTGTGGACCTCCCCCAAACTCTAACCAATGCCCACTATGTCCAAGATCAGATATATACCTGAAATTACACTGGAAGGAAAAGGACAGCCAAGCAGTTTGATAAATCCCTTTGAGGGTTTTATAATCACTTGGTATGTCTCTAAAGATGATGCAAATTATCACTCCTATAGAGAAAAAAGTTCTCTTCTCTTCCATTCCATGTGCTCAATAGAAGAAACATCTGAGCTATTTAAATAATTGACACCTTCCTGTACCTCCAAGATTAATGTTCCTTTCTCTTGCTTTTACAAACCACAATATTTCCCTATACTTCCATCTGCTCTGTCTCCCTGTTGAAGATGGAGCTCCTGGCCATCGGTGCAGCTAAAATTAGCTCTGAGCTCTTATCTTTCTAGGAATATGTTGCACACTGCTATTTTTTTTAACCCTCCAAGCCCTGTTCCTGGTTTCTTAACTAATATACCATGTCCATCCTCCCCACAGACAATTCCATTTGACTTTCAGCTCCTTGTGTCTTGTATCTCCACCCCCTCCCCAATGAGAATGTAAGCTTCTTGAGGGCAGGGACTGTTTTTCTTCTGTTTCTATTTATATCCCCCAGCTCTTAGCATGGTGCCTGGGACACAGCAAATGGTTAATAAATCCTCTCTTCTCCTTTCCTCTCCTCTCCTTTCCCTTTGCTTTCCCCTTTCCTTTCCTTCCTTTGTTCCTTTTCTTCCTTCCTTCCTTCCTTCCTTCTTTCCTTCCTTCCTTCCTTCCTTCCTTCCTTCCTTCCTTCCTTCCTTCCTTCCTTCCTTCCTTCCTTCCTTCCTTCCTTCCTTCCTTCCTTCCTTGCTTACCCTTTTCAGCAGCAAAAACTGCAGTGATGATAGATAGTAGGATGGATTGAATGTAATGACAACAGCATTGATGATGCCAATGTTGATGATACTTCATACTTCAAAACATTGATGATTTCAGTGATATGGTTAGTCATCTTTCACTGAGAATGCCAATCCTTCCATACCACCACAACAAAGTAAACCAAATCAGTGCTATTTTATTGCAATGAACAAACTTGATTTCAAAGACGTGGTATGATAATGCATTTCCCTCTCTACTTGGAAGAAATAGGAGACAATTTGTCTGGAGCATTGCATCTAATGCTGGATTTGGTTGAAATATTGCTAATTTTGCTGAGCTATCTTTTCCTCTTTTTTAAGTCTTTCTTTTAAGGGGTTTCTCTCTGTGGATGTGGGAGGAAAGGATATATTGGTAAAGTAAAGTAAAATAAAATCAAGAGATAGCAAAATTAATAAAAAATAGGTAACATCAAATATTACTTAGGGTTTTCAATTCAATTCAATGGACATTTATTTACAATCTTTTATGGGCAAGATTCTGTGTTAGGTTCTGGAGATACACAGGTAAAATGAAAAAAAAATATATAATCTCTACCTCAAGGAACTTACCTTCTTTTGAGTAATTAAAGATTTACAAAAATGAATAAATCCAACATAATTTGAGAGAGAATACAGAAGAATCAGCGAGATCTACCCAAAGGAGTTGGCATATGAGGTGGGGTTTTAAAGGAAGCTAGAAATTCTAAAATGTGGAATTGAGAAGGCGGTGCTGTTCAGACATGTAGAGCTGGTTGTGCAAAATCATGGAAGTGGGAGATGGGAATCTGAGTTCAGGAAACAGCAAATGGGTCATTTTAGATAGAACTGTGAAAGGGAGTAATTTTAATCATTCTGGAAAGGGATGCTTGAGACAGACTGAGAAGGGATTTAAGTCCAAGCCGAAGACTGTATTTTATCCTACAGCCAAGAAAGATCACTAAAGAAGTTTGAGCTGGGCATTGATATTGTAAGATTTGTACCTTAGAAAGATTATTTTGTCAGATATTTCTTTTTCTGTGTTCCCATTTAACTGGTTAAAATGCATTGCAAAAGAGAGAGACTGGAAACAGGGAGATTATCAAAACAGTGTAGATTAGAGTTGATGAGAACCTGAACTAGGTTGGTGATAAAATGATTATGAAAAAGAAATAAGTGTGAGATATATTGTAAAAGTAGAACTGACAAGATCCTAACTGTTTGAAAATGAGGGGGCAATGGAGATTGAAGAGAACATTACTTCCAGGGCTGTAAACCTGCATAGTGAAAAGGATGGTGGTGCTCTGAACAAAAGTAAAAAAGCTTAAAGGAGGGGAGAATTTATGGGGGAGACATTAGGTCTTTATTGGACATGTTGAGTTTGAGATGACTGTGGGACACTTACGTGGAGGTAAGTAGCAGGTGGTTAATGATGCAGTACTGGAGCTCAAGGGAAAAAAAAAAAGATCAGATATTGTTATATAGAGCTAGACCCACCACAATATTATCTAAGCATTTCTCTGTGATTCATTGTCAGACTCCAACCTGGCATGACAGCTCCTCCTTTGTAATCTTGTAATACTGATCGGTGAGAGTTTACCATATCTACATATCCCTAGATCCAGACCAATATCATCCAACTGCAAGCCTTCCTGGATTGCTCTGTTCTACCTCTTGCCATGGGAATAATAATCAAATGAAGACCACCATTTTTAGAAATAATGTATAACTCAACTTCACTGTGACTCCAGTCATGCTGAACCATCTTTTCCTGACTTCTCAGATCATGACCCCTCTCCCTGACCACTAGTCTCATACATCTTCTCCTAGTAGAATGTGAGCTCCTTGAGAGCAGTGACGGTCTTGCTTTTTACACTTCTATCTGAAGCACTTAACCAAGTGCCTTGCTCATAGATAGTGCTTAATAAAGTGCAGATAGCAATTGAATCCAGTGGAACTGATGATGTATGATGAAAAAAGAGAGGGCTTAGAGAAAAGAGGAGAGGATCTAGGAAATAGATTTGGCAGACAAGGGGGAAACACATGAATAATGATTTCTTTTTTTTATTTAAAATATCATAAATTTTAAGATTTATTTTAAATGAATGCAAAACAAGAAAAGAAAAAAACATTTTCAAGTACCTAGCAGAACATAAGAAAGGATTCAATATAAAACAAATTTCTATTTCAAGAAAACCCATATAATAAACACTATACATTGTTGTCAAAGCTATCCAGAATTTCTTTGCTTCCCTGTAGGTTTTCTTTTGTTCTCTGCTGTGTACTTTTTACTTTATTTTTTTCCCTCCCTTGTTCCTCCAACCTTTACCCTAAAGAAGGCTGCAATTAAGCTCAAATACGCATGCACACACATGCACACATATATATGCACACACATATATACACATAGATATCTATAAACATAAACGTATATACACATACACATTCATACACATATATGTAAGATCATACTATGCATATTTCTACTTGTCATCTCTTTCTCTGGAGGTGGATATCATCTTCCTTTATAGGTCCAAGTCCTTCCATGTTTTTTTCTAAATCAACCATGTTATAATTTCCTACATCACAGCAGTATTCTGACACAATCACATCCTATCTGAGAGATTATCCACAGAAGCTTTCCCCCCAATTTCCTGTATTCCTTCTATTATTGGCTACATTGGTTTTATTTCTAAAAAATCAATTTAAAATTAGCCATTATACCCTTCAATAATGCTCTCACCATATAATATATTTTCACGTCTAATGCTGCTGAAACTCATTCCTTTACATCTTCCCCACCCCCACCCCCTGTTTCTTCGAAATTTCTGACCTTTTGTTCTTCCAAATGAACTTTTTTATAATTTTTTCTAAGTAGAATATTTTATTTTAATAATTTAATTGGGATCACACTGAATAAATATATTTTAGGTAAAATTGTCATTTTTATTATATTACTCCAATTATTTAAATCTGACAATTTGTATAAAAAAGTGTTTTATATTTATGTTCTTATATTTGTTTTGGCAGGTATACTCTCAGATATTTTATACCTGAGTATTTTAAATGGTCTAAAGCAAAATTGAATAATATTGGTGACACCCAATGTAGTTTCCCTACTTTTTTCTTTTTATTTAAACTATTTTAGTTTTAACTTTTTCTGATTACTACCCCTGCTTTTTTTATGTAATTAATTCTACTCCAACCCTTTATTTTTATCTTTGTGCGTATCTCATTTTTATTGGATTTCTTGAAAGCAACAAATGATCCAATTCAAATTTTTAATCTGTTTTCCTTTTATGGATAAATTCATCCCATTCACATTCTAAGCTATAATTGCTTGTTGTATATTTCCCACCTTCCAATTTTTCCTCACTATCCTTCTCTATTTAACTTTTCTCTCCCCACTCCTGTATTTTACTTCTACCTGCTACCTTGCCCTCCTATTCTTTAACCTATTCACTCCTCTAAGAGTCCCTCTCTTATCCACTCCCCTCACCGTATCCACTTGCCCTCTTATTTCTTTCTGAATTTGAAGACTTTTATACTCTTCTATAAGTATATATATGTTGTTCCTTCTTTAACCAATTCCTGATAAGAGTCAGGTTCCAGCACTACCTACCCTCTCCCCACTTACTTCTTCTGTATAAATTCTTCCTTTTATGTCTCATTTGTATAAGATAATTACACCTTTTTATCTCTCCCTACAGTTTTATTTTTTAAGAATCACATCATCATACACAGCTCAGCCTAAGCCTTTCTTTCAAACTACCCAAATAATGATGACAGTCATAAGAATACTGATAACATTGTCACATGCAAGAAGTAAACAATTTGACCTCATGGGGCCTCTTATAATTGGTATTTAATATTTACCTTATATTTCTCCTGGATCTTTTAAGTCAAATTTTCCATTAAGTTCTGCTGTTTTTATCAGAAATACCTGAAAGTCTTTCAGTTTGTTAAATGTCCATTTTTTTAAACATTCAGGATTATATTTAACTTGGCTGGTAAGTTACCCTTGGTTGTAACTCCAGCTCTTTTGCTCTATGAAAGATAATATTCCAAGACCTATAGTCCCTCCTGCTAGGTCCTGTGTAATCCTCATTGTAGTTCTGTGATATTTGAATTGTTTTTTTTTCTTATTTCCTGCAATATTTTCTCCTTAACCTGGGAGCTTTGAAACGTGGCTATGATAATCCTGTAAGTTTTCCTGCTGGGATCTCTTTCAGGTAGTGATCTGTGGATTTTAGATATTTATGCTTTGCCTTCTTGTAGAACTTCAGAGGAATGATGACTTCACAAAGGAGCTTGATTTAGGAATGGTATCATAGGGAGAAAGTTATCCCAGAGAGAACAGTCCTATAGTTGGAGCTAGGATTGCCTGGGTTCAATTCCCAGCCCTGTCACTTAGAACCTGTGTGATGCTGGTCAAGTCATTTAATTCCTCAACATAAGTTCCCTCATCTGTAAAATAAGGGAATTAGACTAGATGTCTTCTAATGTCCATCTCCAAATCTTTGATCCCATGATCCTCTATACTACACTATATACTGGGTATTGAGGGCAATATTAATAAGACATCACTTCTACTTTTAAGGAACTTAAAAACTAGTGTAGGAGATAAGTTGTATACATGTCATTTTTAAACCTCTCTTATAGCACTTACCTTTTATGATATTGCTCCTCCCCTTTTTTTTCTTTACAACTTTTATTTCTGGAACCAGATCATATGCATGAGGGACTATTCAAAGTCCTGAAGGAGATATAAAAATAATTAATATCAAGCCACCTATGTCTCAGGGAACTCTGTTTTTGACAAGGCTCAATAAATGATGTGTCAATATATTAAAAACAGTAAAACAATACAAATGATTTGTTCTTAAGGCTGTTTGTTTTGCTATAATAAAAAGTGAGTTATTTCCTAAGAAATACCAGAAAAGAAAGCAAATTAAGAAAGGCCTATGTTTTCCAGAGGCAGGTACTGCTGTGTCCCACCTAAAAGTAGGGTCAGCCCATGCCAGTGAATTGACAATCCTCCCATTGTAGAGAAAGTAACTACTTCTTGGGGTCTGGAAGGTAAGGAGGAAGCTGGAATGAAAATAAGCAGAATGCAAAAAGCAAAACCAAGTTGGCACCAATACGTGTGTGAAGCACCAAGGAGCAAGGTGCTAAGATGAATGACAAGATGGCTTGTTAGAGCAGGAATTCAGGACTAGAGAAGCAGGTAAATCAGGATGAAAAAAAAAACAGGCAAAGTCAAAGTATGACTTGGCCCAGTTCTTTAAGACTGTGCTCTTTTGGCTGTGACTATGTGCATTCCTGGTCATGGAGACATCTACTACAGTTATATCTTCTATATCAATGGGGTTAGGGGTATGGATCCCCTTTGATCTGGAAAATCTGAGCAAAGATTTTTGGCCCTCCATGCCAGAGAAGAAGTTGGAATGTTGTTTTTTTTTCCTCTTCCTTTCATGGGGTATTTACAGCACCTTATTGTAAAATTTGGGTTAAGTATTTGGTCATAGGCTCTGTGTCATCTGCTGTCCTTTGCTTGTCATCTGCAACTTCTGCAGAACTCCCCCAAAATTCCCAAGACCTGTAATGTCCAGAAGTGGAAAGGATAACTGCAATCCCCTTCTTGAAGTACCACCTCCCCACCCCATAGCCCGTGGGCTGTGCAACCACACCCTTCTCAATAATGCTAATAACTAGTTTTTATGTAGTATTTTGATTTAGCAAAGCACTTTAGAAATATCTTTTTAGGTGCATAACAAAGCTGGGTGGTTGGTGCTATCATTATCCCATTTTATAGATGAGGAAAAATGAGGCAGACATAAGCTAAGTGACTTGCCTAGAGTCCAACCACTAGAAAGGGTTTGAGGCTGCATTTGAACTCAGCTGTCTTTACTATACCGCCTAGCTGCATCTTTGAAAAATGTGTTCTTAATCTGGCACCTGTGAACTTTAAATATCTGTGTGCGCATGTATATCTTATATCAAATTTCTTGTCTTTTCAATGAGGGAGGGTGAGTGGGAGGGACAGAGAGAATTTGGAACTCAAAATTTTAAGAAATGAATGTTAAAAATTATTTTATGTGTAATTGAGGAAAATACAATGTTAAATAAAAAGTAAATATTTGCGTATAGTCAGCTATATTTCAGTATAATTGCTTTCTTCTTTTCTAATACTCTTCATTTTATTTTAAAAGTATATAAGGACTTCATACAAGTTTCAATAGACTACTAAAAGGGTCCATAACACACTCAAAGAAAGTTAAGAATCCTGACTTCAAAACAATGGAACAGATTTTTTTTGGTCTGAAAATTGAAAAAAAGACCCTAAACATTCTCAGCAATGCAATGATCTAAGACAATCCCAAGGGACTAATGATGGAGCATACTATCTGCCTTCACAGAAAAAAAAAACTGATATTCTTTGAATACAGATTGAAGCAGGCTATTTTTCAGTTTCTTTCTTTCATTTTTTTCTTTTATTTGAATCTTCTTGTACAAAATGACAGATATGGAAATGTTTTACATAATTGCACATGTACAACCTAAAAAAAATAACAAAATGAAATTGACTCTAATGATACAGGAGGAAATATAGACCTTTAATGAAGTACAGAACATTCCTATTGAAAAAGACCAGAGATAAATAAAAATATTGAGATTCAAAAAAGAAAAAAAAACTGGCTTAACCGAACAACAGGGGAACACTTTCTGAGTTGGAAATGAGATAATCTCTCCCTCCCCTCATCAGTTCAACCCCCTATTCTACTTTGGGCAGGCTATTTAATTAGAATTTAATGTGCCATCTTCTGAAAAGGTAAATCATTTGCAATGAGGAGTTTAATCATGATCATATCTAGAGAATGTAGGTAATGTTAGCAAAAAGCTTAAGTTTGGACTTGAGGTAGACAATCTGTCTTTTTGGAGAAAGGTTTTGAAATGGCTACCAGTTTTCCACTAATGGACATTTATTGAAAGAGAATAAACATTTGTCATTAGTGGACTTCTGCTCCCATTTCAACTGGTTAATGAATCGCTTCAATGAGAATTAGATGTTGATTAGATATAATGACTGCTAATGATCTTATCTTCTAAATTAAGGCAGATGTTAAGGGATTTATACTTAAAAGCACCTCATGTGACAAATCTCAAGAGGAGCTGGCGAGGGAAAGACAACATCTTCTGCATGCACTATGGTAATAAATTAACCGTGACCTCCAGTGGTGAAATAATACATGTGGCATAAGTTGGCTCCCAATCACTACTGACATGACACTAATCAAATGAGAGTTTTGTAATACTAATTTAAGAACAAGTTCTAGTTGGATTGTCAAGCCAAAGGATGTGGATTGTAAGGGCTGATCTACAGAACACCACAAATTATACAGAAATAGTCATTATGTAAAGCACTGAGTTAGTTGCTGGAGATAGCTATAACTAATTCCTGCCCTCAAAGAGCACATATTCTATTAATAAAGACACAGATAAATAACTATAATATAAAAATGTGACTATAATAGTTACAGATGATTAGCAAATATAAGTTTTGTCTCAATGTGATAAAACCTTTCTAACAAATATAATAGTTAACATTCATAATTATCAATAATAATGTTGATAAAATTATTTAAATATTATATTTGCTGTCTCATTTAATTATCACAACAACTTTGTGTCCTAGGTGCTATTATTAAATCTATTTTATGTATGAGGAAACTGAGGTTAGAAGAGTTTAAGTGACTTGTCAAGGGCCTTTCCAATAGTAAATTTCTAAGGGGAGATTTGAATCCAGGGTTTTTCAAACATCAAGACCAGCCTTCTAACCACTATGCCACCTAGCTTTCCAGTGATAAGAGTTGCCTTGGATCCAACATAGAATCAGAGATTTGTAGTTTGGAGAGACCTTAGACCTCATTTAGCTAAGCCTCTTCATTCTACTGATGAAGAAACTGAGTACCAGAGAAGCTAAATGAGTTGTTCAAGGTAGTAAAAGTCATATCCAAAGTTCAAACTTTTTTTTCCCTAAGACTCTTTCCACTAAAGTATTTTTTTGAGGAATGTTATAGAAAGGAATTTTTATTTAGGTATGGGTTTGGCATGAAGACTGGTGAGGTCACTTCCAACTCTGATATTCTGTAATTCTGTGATAAGACTTGGTGACTGCTTAAGTATCCAAAGACAAGAAAAAAAGGAGAGTCTAAAAGTGGCCCCAAGGTTTCAAGAATGAATCATAAATGTGATAAGTGTTTCCATCAAAAGAAAAAGTACTTTATAGAATGCCAGAGGTGGAAGAGAAGTTAAGGATTATTGAAGTCCAAACAACTCACTTTACACTTGAGTAAGTGGAGGCCAAGTGTGTGTGTGGGGACAGGGGGAGAAGCTTGCTCAAGGTCTCATTTATCTATTTAGTAACATAACCAGAGCTAAAGGTTAGGAATCCCCACTATTAGTCTGATGGTCATTCTACTACAACAAACTGCCTCTCTAGGGTTAGTTATTCTAACTACACATATGTATAAAAAAGAATAACTTTTATCCATCATGTACTATAAGAATTCAAACAAAAATGCTTTTTTGTTTGTTTGTTCTCCATTTGCTGTGTATGATATAGAAGAAAGAACACAGAATTTGGAGTCAGAAAACCACTTCAGTGAAGAGCGATAGATTTGTAATCAGAGGACCTGGGTAAAAAAATGTCTATCTATCTATCTATCTATCTATCTATCTATCTATCTATTCATCTATCTATCTGTCTGTCTATATGTATGTGTATGTACGTATGTGTGTATGTATAGATATAACCTGTAATGTGCTATTAATAGTGTTTGATATTTACCAATAACCTGAAGATTATGAAATTGGTTTATATACTTCATCTCGCTTGATCCTCACAATTCTCCTTTGCAGTAGGTATTAATATATTATTCTCCATTTTACACACCAGGAAACTGGGACCCAGAGAACTTAGGTACCTTTCTCCTGATCATTACCACATCGCTATTGGCTTGGCTTCTTCCATTATACCATACTTTCTTGTTTTCCTCCAGGAGACTGGGACAATTTTTGGGACTACATTAATTGATGATAGAGGTTATATTCTACTAGTCTTTGTATCATCTATAGAGCTTAGCACAGGGCCTTGCACACAATTGGTATCTCATAAACATTCCTTGACAGAAAAAATGAGTAATTGGATTTTGATGGGGGAAAAGGGTGATTGATGCAATTAACCACATGTAAGACTTTTAAAATCCCTTAATCAAAGGCATTTGCAATCCATAGGGCTAGATATTGACAGGACTCCCTTATATGAAGGATATCTTTAGTTACAGTATACAAAGATTAAATGAAACCTTGCCAAGGGACATTATAATGACCATTTCCTTGTTGCCACTGCCATCACATATAATCTAAGAGAGTGTTCTAGGAAACTGAGACTTGTGCTGGAACTACGTTTTACTGGCTTGGGAGAGCTCATTGTTAGATTTTCAGTATGAGCCTTTATACTTGAAAAAATTGGCAAATACTATAAATCAGGACTTGATTTATTGCTTTGTTGGTTGCATAGACTTAAGAAGATGATGGATAAAATGGTAATAATGAAGTTTGCACTTAAAAGTGTTTCCTGTAAACATTTTCCCCTCCAGGAAAGTTAATTTTTTTTTATATCTTTTTTTTTTGGTTGGGCAATGGGGTTAAGTGACTCACCCAGGATCACACAGCTAATAAGTGTTATGTGTCTGAGGCCACATTTGAACTCAGGTTCTCCTGAATCCAGGGCTGGTGCTCTATCCACTGTGCCACCTAGCTGCCCCTGAGGAAAGTTAATTGTTAAATGTTTGCCAGTACCCTACTACTTAACTTCATCACATAGTTTTTGGAAGTCTTTTTCCACTGTTAGATTTTGAGATCCTGAATGTTGGACTCTGTTCTTACCTACCTTTGTATCCCATTTGTAGCCCATTGTTTTCTAGATAGTACACACTTAATCCATTTACTGATTTGAATGGAATCCATTGTTTTTGCCTAAGAAAAGTGATTAGAAGGGTTTGGTGTAAGGGTCTTTCCTTTCTCAGATTTGATTTAGATCAATTAGTTTTCCTAATGATTCTTTGGTCCATTATGCCCATAAGTCTTGAGACCATGGTCTTTATCATTTACTAATGAGAGCAGATCTCCCCAAGGTAGATGTGTTAAAGGCAGTTTAACCCTGGAAAATGCTGCTCAAACAATATTTTCATTGAAAGTGCAAAAAAAAAAAGCACTTGGAGGGCAATGGGAAGGACAAATGCAGGAGCTGAACTGCTTGGTTAGGATGTGAGCTCTTGTTATTGCCTCCTGTTCTGTATCTCAGGTCCACTTTGTGTCTTTGCATATCCTTTCTTCCTTGCTCCAATTTCAAAGAGTAATGTATTCAATCTTTTAATATATATTTTTTTTCTTTTTGGGGGGTTGGTTTTCTTTTGTAACATAGCTAATATGGAAATATGTTTTTATGACTTCATATATATATAATCAATATGTCACTGCTTGCCTTCTCAAGGGACTGGGGAGGCGTAGGAAGGAAACTCAAATTTAAAAAAAAAAAGAATGCTGAAAATTTTAAATGTAAATTGAAAATAGTTAATGAAATAAACACAAATATATTAAAAGATAAAAATAGAGGGCTTTAAACTTATTGTCCTCCTTAATGCTAAATAATATGATCTCCTTCATTCTACTGCTAAATTTGTAAGGAGAGTGGTTTACACTCACTGTCTTCATTTTGCTGTCCATCCATTCATTCCTCCAACATTTTTCATTTGACTTTCATTGTTACCATCCATAAACCATAAGTTATTGCTCTGAAGAAATGTCATATCTATTGATTATCATTACTTGCAAAAAATATATCATATAATCTGTCCAGCCTACTCTGAACTTATTTTTTTCTTAGATCTGGGGCTTGCTTTCTGGTGTGTTTTATTTAATTTGACAGCAGAAGCTACTTGATAAACATTTGTTTAATTGAATGGAATCAAAAGAATCTGCATGACATTGGAATGTGTTGATTTTTATGTGTTGAAGTCCCTAGAGATCTTAACCCTTTCAACTCCAGAATTCCTGGCCTGGAATTTAACTGTCCCAGTTGAAGAGAATCTCCTCTGGGCCCACACTTTCAGTCAATCCCCCAGCCCTGCTTCAGTTTTCTCTATGACCCCCAGCCATCTTCTACTTAGTAGTCTTGCTACAGCATCAGTACCCTGTTTTCCCACCTTATCTTTCAGTTCTAGAAGTATAATTAAATTAATTCTGACATTGCTCAGGATGTATCCATGTACTCTCCTATGACTCAACTCACTATCTTTATAAGTTTGCAAACTTAGTTAATGTGGCAGTTTCTCTAGCAAAGCATATATATTTGAATGTAAGCTCCTTGAGTACATAGGCTTTTTTTGCTTTTGTATTTTTATCCTCAGAGTTCCCTCTCAGGCTACTATTATCTAGTTTGCCTCAGTTTTCTCATGTGTAAAATGTGAATAATCATAGTGCCTACCTTCTAGAGTTGTGAGAATGAAATACAATAATAATCTTAAAGTGCTTAGCACAATGTCTGTCACATAGTAAGCATTATATAAATGCTATTTATGTTTTTATTATTATTATTATAAAAAGGAAAATAGTCAATTAGTTAATCAATAAACATTTATTAAGTGGCTACTATATGCTAGGCATTGTGCTAAGTGCTTGGGATACAAAAAGAGGCAAAAGATACTCTGCTCTGAAAGATCTTACTGTCTAATGGGGGAGACAATATGTAAACAAATGCATAGAAAGCAAGCTATATATAGGATAAACAGGAATAATTAAAAGAAAGAAAGCGCTGGAATTAAGATGGATTTGGAAAGGCTTCCTGTAGAAAGTGGGATTTTAGTTGGGACTTACAAGAAGCCAGAGAGTTCGGTAGTTGGAATAGAGGAGAGAGAGCAGATGTAGGGAGTTCTGGGGGACAGCCAGAGAAAATACCTGAAGCTGAGAGATGGAGTGTCTTCTTTGTGGAATATCCAGGAGGCCAGTGTAACTGGATCAAAGGAAATATATAAGGGAGTAAGGATGCAGAATGAAGTTCTCTATTCAGGACATTTGGATGTGGGTCTGCACAGCCGATCCTTTATGGAAATTTGCTTTGGCCCAAGGAAAGGCCTACCTACAATCAAGTGGGGTAATCAGTCCTCCAAAAACCTCTTTTTATAGAAAGCTCAGAAACTTTCTATCTAACTTCATTTTCCATCAGCTGCTCTGTTTGGTTTCAATTCCACTATCACCCTTCCTCCAGGATAATTTGTCACCTGAAATCTCGTCATCATGGAGATTGATTCAGCTTTGATACTCATTACCTTCTCAGCATCCTCAGCTGCTTTTCCCCCTCTGACTGCAAGCCTGGAGAGCAGAGCAATAAACTCCCCCAATGTTCTCTTTCTGGAGGGCTCAGAACTTTCCAGATCATTTCATTTTCCATCAGCAGCTCTGCCCAGTTTCAACTCTAAGAATATCATGTCCTCATGCGTACTGGGTACCTTCTGGCTCCTTCACCACCCTGCCTAGCTTTTCAACTTCCTTTTGTATTTTGTCTCCCCCCATTATAGTGTAAGCTAGTTGAGGACAGGGACTATTTTTCTTTTTCTCATTTGTATCCCTGGGGCTTGCCCTAGTGCCTGGTACATAGAAGGTGCTTAATAAATGTTTATTGACAGTGGATGAGTCAAATGTGTGGCTTTCACTGAGGAGCAACACCTTGCTTCCAAGCAAGCATAACTTTTTCTTTTAACTCTCATTCTGCAAAGCATCCAATACAAAGGTGCAAGAAAGGATTACGTTAACACGGATACAAATATGTTAAAATTATCCACAAACAATTCAGCCTTCATTTTCAAGTTAAGATTTATCTTCTATAATTTTAAGCCATTTGCTAGTAAAGGAAAAAAACCCCACCACAATTTCCCTTACCTTATCATTATTGCTCAATAAATATCGAGTTTAGTTCTATCCCTGGCTCTGTAGACTCCCATTTCCTCTGACATTCAAGAGAGAATAAACTTTCTTTCCTTTGTTTCAGCATTATTTCCTGTCCTTGTGCACACAAGAAGGGGAATAAGGCAAGGGACTTCCCCTCCCAAGGGCCAGACCTGGAGCTACTTCTTTTTTTTTTCTGAATTTATCTGAGGCTTTTTTTTTTTTTTGCTGTAGGCTGAAGGCTGGCTGTAGGCAAAGTTACAGCATAAAAACACTTTGGTACAGTAGGAAGAAAACCCTGGACCTGTAGGAAAAAGATCTGTGTTCCGTTCTTAGCTTTGTCATGTATTGACCATCACGTAAATGGGCAGGGCACAACTACTCTGAACTTTAGTTTCCTCCTTTTATAAAATGAATATGTGATCTCATAGGTCCTTTTCAATTCTAAGATTAGAAGTACTTTATATTTGAAGATTACAATCCTTTCCTAATTAGTCCTCCTGAGCTGTTTTCTTTGACTCAGGACATCAGCACAGCATCCAAATGGATCATAAAACTCTACAACTAAAGAATATTCATTGGACCCCAATTGATTACTAAATAAAGTCCAAATTCCTTAGCTTAGCATTCAAGGCCCTCCTCAATCTGGTTCCCACATAATTTTAGGCTTACTCCCTCATCGTACATTTGATTATATACCCTATAATTTAGCTAAACTGTCCCATCTTATATTTTCCACTTCTGGGTCTTGACTCACATTTCCAATGGCTAGAATGTAACCCTCCTTCTCCCCTGCAAATATTTGTCTTTTAATATTTTTCCTTCAAAACCTAGGTGAAAAGTCTCTTACCTGACCTGTCAGTACCTATCCAGAAATTTGTTTCCCCTCCTCTCCTCCACCCTGGGAATTTTTATAGCATTTTCTAACTTTGTTATGCATATGCATACTCTAATTTGTATTATAACTATTTGTGTACCTACCTTATCTGTCTTACTAGATTATCAGATATTTCAGGACAAGGACTATGTCTTCTTTATTTAGTATACCCATTGCCTAGAACAATGACTTGTTGGGGCAGCTAGGTGGTGCAGTGGATAGAGCACCGGCCCTGAAGTCAGGAGTACCTGAGTTCCAATCTGGCCTCAGACCAAACGCTTGACACTTACTAGCTGTGTGACCCTGGGAAAGTCACAACCCCAATTGCCTAAAACAAAAACAAAAAACAATGACTTGTTCATAATAAATTTTTGTTGAGCTAAAATAGGCAAATTTTCTCCATTCCTCTCATTATAGCAATCCTTTTTTCTACCATCTTGAAAATACTAATGACCATGTAGTGGTGTAGTAGAAAAATATTGTATCTAGAGTCAGAAATTGGGTTTGAGTACAGTGACTCTGATTCCTCACATCATCCCTAGATTCTCCAAGGCTATGACAGGAAAGCATAAACTGGCAGATTCTATCATGTTGGAAAAGTTTCAAGCATGGACATTGTAGCAGATTGGAATATATATTAGAAGACCAATCTAGCTAAGTAAATAAGGTGCCCTCACTTAGAGGTTGGTGACTAGGTAATTAATACTTTGGCCATAGCAATATATGAAATTAAGAAAAAAATGACTTTGAGTTCTATTTGGCCTTATTTTGCTTCTACAGTGGCTTTTCAGTCAGACCATTAGCTTGAAGGAACAAGTCAAAAGCAACATCACATTTAAACATAAGAAAAGGATGAGGAGATAACATTATGTTGAGTTTCACTAGCTTCAATCTGACCTATCCAAATGGATTGCCAATGCTAAAAATGCAAATGGAAAAGAGCAAAGGTATTGACCTCAAATGCCACAATTCCCTGCTTATGCAAACAAATCTACAGAGATTTAAAAATTGTTGGGTTACTTGAGATAGGGAGCCAGCTAAGCTCTATTATTCTAAGAACATTTAAAGATGAAATCAGCAAAAGGATAAATAGGCAGAAAAAAGGAATTGATGTCTCAAGTCTTTCTGCAATTATCTTTTACAACGCAGTGAAAGTGGAGCTACAGAATTTGTACTCTAATACCCGAGCCCACAATGCCCTCTCTTCTGGCTTTTGTAGTTCCCATCTCTCTTCTAAGATTAGTTCAAGTACAGTTTCTTTCAAGTGGCTTTTTCTGATTCCTCTAGGCTTTTGTGACCTAGACTCCCTAAAAAAATCACTGTGCATTTATTTTGCATATACCCTCCTCTCTGTGGACACATATTTGCCTAGGGAATGTAAGTTCTGTGAGGGCAGATACAATATTAATTTTATATTTTCATCTCCAACACCTGGCACTGTGTTGTCCATCATTATACCTAATAGCTTTTTTTTAATTGATTGATGGAATTCAGAGTTAGAATCCAGTAACTCTGATGCCTCATATTATCTGTAGACTCTTCAAGGTTATGACAGAAAAGAATAAACCCTGGCAGATTCTAACATGTTGGAAAATGGATTTTCAGAAGGCAAGTATGGAATAGCCACCAGACCATACCATGTATATACACAGTGGAAATCTTTTTTGGTGGTTTCTTTATCTTGAAATCAGTGAACATTTGCTTTTCAAGCCTTCCTAGGGAGGGGAAAATACTAAAAGAATGGTGAAATATTAACAACATTATTAACCAAAAATGGCCATTGAGAGTTTATCAATAGCTACTGATCCCTCAAATGTACCCCCTTTCAGCCTTCAAAAATCTCTTTGAGAATGACTTAGACATATATCAAAGGTATCCTTGAAGTAAATATGAGAAAGGAACAGACCGGTTCTTATGAATAATTTTCTATAGCAAACATCTTCACAATCACACACTTGGCTACAAGGTGAAGAGAATATAAAATCCTGTTGTGTTTATTTTTTACTGATTACAAAAGAAAAACAGGAAAGAAAATTAAACTTCTAAAAGCTCTCTTTCAACAAGGTATTTTTCTTTTGTACATATGTTAGTATCATACAAGATCTCTTGAAAAATGCAAATATATTTTTCCTTTGGGTTTAACTTGAGATGTAATTGATATAGGGAACTACCCATGAGGAAAACTTCATCTACCAATACAGATTTACTTTGTGGGGATTAAATCTAGGTATTCCTGAACCAGAAACTAACTCTCCATCTATTATGCCATGTTGCCTCTCTTCTTACTTGCTGCCTTATCTCCTTCCACAGAGATAATTGATCTATAATGCTTGATTATCAACATCAATTGAGACAGAAGCATTAAATAAGGGGATTTATGATAGCTAAAGTTGTTTCACATTGTCATGAAGGATGTCCTCCAGAGGGCCAAATAGAAGAAAGATTCCCTATAAATAATGAGGTCCTTAGGCTACCCCTTTGTGTAGTTGATATAACGCTAATTAAATCAAGATCAAAAGCATTACAGAGCTTCCTCAGACTAACAATACATACAGAAAAACAAATACACACAAAACTAGTGGCAAAAAATATCTATTGTACAGTATATGACATGCAATTGAATGGCCACTTCATTAAGTTAGTGCATAAGTATGTATTTCTCAATAGACAATATAGTTGAACAACAAGCTGGGCCCAGAATTGACTGGGGGCAGAAAGTAGGCTGAATTATTTTAGGGAAATTGCCCAGTGCTTACAATTCACCCAAGAGCTGTTCCCAGAATAAACACTCCTTATTTTTAACCTGAGTTCTCCTAGGTAATGCTATGTGGTTGTGAATCTCAGAACCCAACAATCTTCAAAGAACCAAAGTTGTATATAACCCAAAGGACAAGAGAGAGACACAGTGATTTAATGTAGATTGTAATCTTTTTAAAAAATATTTTATTTATACTCTTTTTAAAGCATTAGTCACTTCTCAATGCCTCCTCAATAAATCTCTACCACTCATATGCCATAGATTACTCTCTTGTAAACAAAGAAGCCTCTAATATTTTTCCAATAATGACCTCCATAATAAATATAAAATGACCAATGACCAATTACATAGCAATGGTAAAGGATTACAGATGGGTAGACCAATTGATACACTGGTGTGGGAGAGGAAGTAAACAAATACTTATTAAGCTCCTACAATTTGCCAGGAACTGTGCTGAGCACTTTACAAGTATCTCATTTGATCCTCAAAACAACCATGGGAAGTAGGTGCAGTTACTATCCTCATTTTACAGTTGAGAAAACTGGGGCAGAGAGCAGTTAAGTGCCTTGCCCAGAGTCACCAAGTTAATAAGTGTCTGATGTAAAAGACCTGGAGGAAGGTGGATGGCTCCTCAATGGTGGATCATAGACCCTTATTTATTTGGAGAGCAGAGACAAGAGTAACACAGGATAAGAAGGCCTGGATAGTTACGATCTGCTCAAAAAGAGTTAATGCCCCCATTGAGATGGTTACAAAATCACTGATATCTCAGCTACTTCAAAACCTTCATTTTACAGAGGGGAAACAGAGACCCACCAAGAGTCAGTGACCATACCAAGGTTACACAGCTATTAGTTAAAATAGCCAGAATTCAAAACAAGGTCATCTAATTCCAAATCTAGCACTTTTTTCACCACCCCGTGCTATCCCCTATTTTATAGTCCCAGAGTTATGAATGTTCTCTGATCATTGGAACTTAAGACCAGTGTCTGACAAGGAAGCTATGTGCTTTGGAACTTAGAGGATTTAAAAACTTAATCCTTAGTTAATATTTATTTCATTGATTTTTCTTTCCCCTTAGGAGATTCTTAGATAAATGCTGTTTAGAAACCAACCTCCCACTGCTCCTAGTAATTCGTTTCAATGCAAATGTATAAAAAATGAAGAGATTTGTTAAAAAATGTTGCTGTGACAGTTTTTTGGTGCTTTTACCAAAACAGCTTGTATGCCTTAATATAATGGGGAAATGACATGTCATATGTTGTATGGTTGAAGGAACTGGGGATAGGTAGACTGAAGAAGAGAAGACTAGAGGCGCAGTGGGGGGGGAGAAGAAGAAGATATTTTTTGTTTTCAGTATTTTTAGCATTATCAAGTAAACATGAGGTTAGATTGATTTTGCAAGATACAGAGGCTGAGAACAAAAATCTATGGTAAAAAAATTTTAGAAGAAATGAATTTTGGCTACATTATACTAGGCATTACAAAGAGCCCATGGGGACCTTTTCCTTCCCTATCCTCCTTACCCAGTTCTAACCAGACCTGGATTCACCTCCTTTTGGAAACTGACTTTCCCATCCCCACAATGATGGAGGTTGTCCAGTATTCTGCTCTCCATTAACTTTTAGGATCATTATCCCTTTACAACAATTCTTGGTTAGGGACATGACTGTTCATACTAGCTGGATAAGAAATGTTACTAAATACAATCTATTCAGTAAGAAGACAGTCCCCCAGGCCTTGCTACCTTCCCTGAAATTGTTCTCTAAGACCCATTGGGTTGTAGTACCTGCCCTACTACTGGGCCCTCCGACCTTCAGCTATTGACATCTGACCTGGTGTAAGAACTCTTGGGCTTTGTCAGGTACTATGCTGATGTACCTTAAGGACTACTAGAAGCATCTATCTTTCCTATAGTTGCATTGTCCTATACATGTTATCTCCAGTGATTAGAATGCAAACACCATGAGGTCAGAGACTGTCACTTTTCTATTTCTATCTCTAGCACTTCTTAGTAAAGGCTAAATAGTTGCTTTTTCTCATTCTAATCATCTGAGGAAAGCTTTCATAAAGATTACAGATGTTCAGCAACGGACTAGTTTAGCCTCAATTCCCATGAAGTTGTCCAATGAGGCAAAGTGGCATAATAAGCAGATTCAGATTCTAAGTCAGAAAGGATTGAGTTTAAACACTATCTTTGCATCTCTTAGCAGGTCACTTAACCTCTTAGTACACCCAGACAGCTCTCTAAGATTATAAATTGAGGAACAATTGCTGATAACCATTTGCAAAGAGATTTTCCTCATCAGTAATTCCTACACAAGTAAAATTATAGTTTGGAACTTGAATAAATGAATAACAAATCAATAGATTAATAATAATAACATAGGTATGTATATACATGTATATGTATGTAATACATATACATGTATATGTATATATGTGTGTATCTATATGTGTACATACACACATGCACACATACTTTAAAGTTTGCAAGGGCAATGTATTATCTTGGGAGGTAGTTAATTCCTTGTCACCAGAACCTTTTAAGCAGGGACTCTAAGATAGTTTATTGAGGGTATTATGGAAGAGACTGATTTCTGAAATAGGAGGTTGAGAATATCAGAAGTGTCAAACACGTAGGCATGCAGCCCACAAGACTTGAGAGTATGGCCAACATCAGAATCAAATGTAATTGGGAAATGTTTAACAAAATGAACAAAAATATAATAAAATATACATAGTATTAATTTGTAGGGCAGCTTGCTGGCACAGTGGATAGAGTGCTGGGTTTGGAGTCAGGAAGATCTGAATTCAAATCCAGTCTCAGACACTTATTAGCTGTGTGACCCCTGGCAATTCACTCCACCCTATTTGTCTCAGTTTCCTCATGTGTAAAATGAACTGGAGAGGGAAATAGCAAACCACTCCATTATCTTTGTCGAGAAAAACCCAAATGGGGTCATTACGAGTTGGATATGACTGATACACCTGAAAAACAACAAATATTAATAAGTGATTTTCTAAGTGAAAATGCAGTTTAATGGCACCTGTTTGTATTTATTTGATACCACTGGACTAGATGACCTTTCAGGTATCATTTACCTTTGAGGCTCTATGGTTCATCATCCTCATTCTTTCTCAACAACCCTTCCACCTCCCCACCCCCTGTCACACACATAGATAAAAGCTACCCCTGATATAGTGGGAAAAGCACAGCCTCTGAAGTCACAGGACCAGGGTTCAAATCCCACCTCTGGTGAACCCTAACCATATGACTGCACAAGTCATTTGCCTTTCTAGGATTTATATATCTATAAAATGAAAGGGTTAGATTATCTGGTGTCTAAATTCCTTTTCAGCCTTCAGTTCTGTATTCTCTTAAAAACCTTAATTTTCCTAGGAGGTTTACAATAGATTTGTTATAGCCCATTAGGAATTGCACATCTTCATTTTTTTCAATTCCAGACTCTTACCCTACTGCAATAACCAAGACTGTCTACTATTTACATAGCAATAGGATTCATCAAGCCTTTGATCAATACAATGAATGTCAGATCTGCATTGCTTAGCTAGGGAAAAGTATTTAGCGCATCAATCTTTAGGTGGAGAAATAAAATCTTTTTTTTTTTTTGGTAAGTTTTCTATTCCAAACCACCTTGTTTCTTCTGTTCCATCTTGTCTTTCTTTTAGGAGATTCTTTTTGCACCTAGTAAAACCTCTCTATAAAAACGACACAACCAATATCCTCTCTATTAGTGTGAATTCATAGTCCCTAAGAATGCAGGACTATCATTATCTTATATATAGCACCCTTTGGTATGTAAGCATACACATGATGCCTGTTGCAGTATAAATAGTACTGCACCTGAAGCCTGAGGGTCTCACCAGGTGAGGCAGGTAGAGCAAATATGATTATCCCTAGTTGGTAAATATTAAAACTGAGGCTCAGAGAGACTTGACCATGGTTATAGCAAAATGGTAGGGTTATATGTAACTCAGGTCTCTTTACTTCCAATCCAGTGCTCATTCCCATGCACGTTCTTTAGTGTCCATCCTCTTTAGTGCCTTGACTAGATGGGAAATATATTTATTACCATTTTTTGTTCATTAAAGGCAGCTAGGTGGCACAGTGACTAGAGTGCTGGGCCTAGGGTGAAGAAGATCTGAATTCAAATGTGGCTTCAGGTACTTACTAGCTGTGGGGTCCTGGGCAAGTCATTTCATCTCTATCTGCCTCAATCTCCTCAACTATAAAATGGGGATGAATATAACACCTACCTCCCAGCATCTGTTATTCTTCTGTCTCCAGGAAAATGTAATTGTTCTGGTTATAGAATAAGGAGATTTTAATATTTTTTTCTCTTCTCATAATTAGTATCAGTTCAGTCTCAGAACCTTAGTAGGAAGAAAAGGAAACATATCCTGAGTGTCGCTTTGTATTTAGAGTAATTGTCTTCAGTCACTGACCCTCTTTCTTCCACTACCCCTCTTGGATGGAAAGTGACTCAAAGAGTCTCCCATTGTCAGGAAGTGCTGGCTCCACTATCTGACACTTTAAAAAATAACGGATTCCCATGCCCAAATTGCCCCCTGTATCTACATTACCTCCTTTCCATTTCTTTCTGCTGAAGTCCTTCCCATTCTTCAAGGCCTAGTTTAGCTGCTTCCTCTTCCATAAAGCGTTCTTAGATCTACCATCTTAGCCACTCACTTTCTCATCTGATTTTGGAGTACATTGTTCATGAACTGCCTTTGCTTTAGTCACATTGTAGTTTGGATTATGTGTTTAATTCTCTACTAATTTTTGACAGAAGGTATCATGCTCTATTTATATTTCCATCTGCACTAATGACTAGCACAATGGATTAAGCATAGTAGGAGCTTCATAAATGCCTGTTGAATACACGAACACATATATAAATGAATGAGTGAATTTATGAATGAATAATCATACCATGACATCATGGAGATGAACATTAGGACACAGGGGTGAGTATTACCTTTCTTTAGTGGCAGGTCCAACCCTATTAACTCCAGGATCAAAAATGAGATTCTCTACTTGTCCTTTAAAATCCTTCCCATCAACTATGCCCTAAGGGCTATAAAACTATATAAACTATAAAACTTTGATCCAGCAATAGCACTACTAAGTCTGTATCTCAAAGAGATCATAAAAAGGGAAAAGGTCCTACATGTACAAAAAATATTTATAGCATCTCTTTTTGTGGTGGCAAAGAACTGGGAATTGAGGGAATGCCCATCAATTGGGGAATGACTGAACAAGTTGTGTTATATGAATGTAATGGAATACTATTGTTCTATAAGAAATGATGAGCAGATGGATTTCAGAAAACCCTGGAAAGACTTACATGAATTGATGCTGAGTGAAGTGAGCAGAACCAGGAGAACATTGTGCACAGTAATAGTAACAATGTGCAATTATTGGCTATGGTAGATTTAGCTCTTCTCAGCAAAGCAATGATCTAAGAAAATTGCAAAAGACTCATGATAGAAAATACTATACAAATCCAGAGAAATGTGAAGTCTGAATGCAGATTGAAGCATACTGTTTTCACTTTTCTTTTGTTTTTTTCTTTCTTGTGGTTTTTCTCTTTTGTTTTTATTTTTCTTTCACAATGTGACTAATGTGGAAATATGTTTCATGTGATTGTACATATATAACCTGTATCATCAGATTGCTTGCTATCTTGGGGATCAGGGAGGGGAGAGAGAAAAATTTGGAATTCAAAATCTTATAAAAATGAATGTTGAAAATTATCTTTACATGTAATTGAGGAAAAAATAAAATATTATTTACAAAAAAAATCTTTCTCATCCTGGTCACTTCCTGTCTTTCTATTTTCAGACATTTTACTCCTTTGTTAGCTTCATGCTATCCAGTGACACTGTCCTACTTACTGTTCCTCTATGTATGACACTCCCTCTTCCTACATATACCTTTTTACCAACTGTTCCCTGTTCATGAAATACTTTCTCCCCTCATCCCTATCTCCTGATTTCCCTAGCTTTGCTGAAATGCCTCATTTCTCCAGGAGGCTTTTACCAGTGCCAATAACGCCCTCCTCCCAATCCCACTATGAATCTAGGTTGCAAAGAGGATAAAGTGCTGGACATAGAGTCAGGCATTACAGTCAGAATTTGAACTTGAGTTCAGTCTGGCCCCAGACTCTTACTAGCTACATGTCCCTGGGTAAGTCACTAAATGTCTATTTACCTCAATTTTCTCAATGGAGACAATAAGAACGCTTACCTCCCAGGAACGTTGTAAGATCAAATAAGATATTTTAATGTTCTTAGCATGATGCCTGGCACATAATAGGTTCTTAATAGATGCTTTTTTTTGTTCCTTCCACTTTCTCCCTTCCTTCCTTCCTCTTTCAGCATTGTCTCTTAGAGATTATTCTTCTCTCTCCCTCTGTGTATGTACATATGTATGCATGTAAATATGTGTGTACGTGGCTCATTGTTTGGGTTTTGATGGCTCAGAGTGAATGTAAATAGTAATTGTTTCTCTTCAAGCCAGAAACTTTGAGGGTCTTACCCTCCCCAACTCATTCTTTTGTAAAGGCAAAGTAAGGCCATCTTATGTCTCAATTCTTACCTAGTCTTTAATTACTGAATGGGCACTGCATAAGATCAACTGAGACCTGGGAAAGACCTTAGCTTAAAAAAGCCAAGGTCTTACCCTGCCTTGGGGCCATTGCAAGTCTCATGACCTATGTCATGTCACGGGACTCTGATGACTCTGGAGGAGAAAGTGAGGCTAGTAACTTTGCCCATCCCTGCCTCACTTAAATCCAATTCACTTGCAAGTCAAGACATCACCCTTGTGATATCATTGGTCCTCTAGCATGAAGGACAGAAACAACAGCAATGCATGTATACATATATACATACATACATACACATGCATATCTTATATGTATATATTTATTTACATGTTATTGACCCAATTAGAATTTAAACCCCTGGAGGGCAGGGGCTATGTTTTTGCCTTTCTTCATATCCTCAATGTTGAAAATAGTGTCTGTTCCTTAGTAAATGTTTAATAAATGCTTGTCAACTGACTGAACTTTAACTCCCTATTTATCTTTCTTTCTCCTTTCACCAGACTAGGCATCATGTTGGTCTTCAGCAAGGTTTTCTCCATTTCAAATTTACAGTACCCTTGGTGTTCATTCCAAACCACCTTCACTAGGCTAACAAAATGTTGGGTGGACTAACTTGATCTGGGTCTTAAATCCTCCCAGGAGCACTTATAGACAGAAATAGAAATTGGCTTTAGGTTACCTCCTTTAACTCCCCCTGCCTCTCCATTTCTTCTTTTCTACATTTCCCAACCTCACCCCCCATACACTTGCCTTAGGGAGGAGTTCTTAACCTGTTTTAGTTTTATCGATGCCTTTGACATTCTGGTTAATCCTACGGACTTCTCATCAGAATCATAGTTTTAAATGCATAAAAATACATAGGATTACAAAGGAAGCCAATTATGTTGAAATAATCCCATTAACCAATCAATCCATTTATCTATCAATATCTACGGAACAAGGTCATGGTCTCCAAATTAGAAGTTCCTAATATAGGTGAGCTAAAAATAAAATAGACTCTGGTCTTCAATAGAGTATGTTACATTTTTCCATGAAAGCTACTTCTTGAGGCAAACAATTAAAAAAGAATAGCTGTGTCATTAAGAAAGCTTATGGAATTTCAGGGGGAAGTTGAGGATCATGTAGTCAGATCCATACCTGGTAAGGAAGTCTGGTGGATTCACCTGATTCAGCTGATTTGATTTGAAATTTAAACTCTGATACTAAGTATGTGATTGACAAGAATTAATTCCTCTCCCTGGCCCTCAGTTTATTCACTTTAATAATGATTAGTTTGGGATAGATGGACTCTGAGCTCTATATTTTGTGATCTTTAAATGGGAATCATTGCTATTATATTCCTGAAGAGTGTTATCCTGTCTGTGCTTGAAAACTTCCAAGTGATAGGGGTCTCAAGACCCACTGAGGCCATGTACTCCATTAGTGGAATGTTTTTTTCTCCAGTGCAATACTGACAGAATGTCATATTTGAGGAAGAAAAAGAACTAGGTTTAAGTTATGTTTTTGGCATTTAATGAATTATATAAACAAATTACATATACTCTCTGTGTCTCAGTTTCCTCATCTATTAAATGGGGAAAATAATTCCTACTATATCTACATGATTGTGAAATTCAAATAAAATCATATTTGGCAGGTAAAGTACTCTGCAAACTCTAAAGGCAAAAAGGATAGGGGATGGACTTAATGACTTTATTCATGTAAGATGTTCCCGTATGAGGAAATTTCCTTTACCAATGCCGACTACCACGTTCTCTACAAATTATAGTCTCAGAGAGTTTCCTAGAATGTTGAGACTTTAAAAGAATCATCCAGGGTCACCTAGCCAGTGAGTTTCAGAGACAGAATTTCAACTTCTTTTTTCTTAGTTTCAAGTCAATCTCGCTATCTACTACACCAGCTCATTTCAAGGGGCAGAGTAACATAGGAAGAGCCCTGGACAGCTACCAGCTTTTCCACTGGACCAAGTCATGAAACTTCTCTGAGCTCTAATTTTCTCATTTGTTTAGGGATAGGGATAAAAATAGATACCAGGCCTATGATTTCATTGGTACAGAGATCTCCTCCTTATGCAGACAGGCTCCTTCTCTGCAATTTACAATCTCAGAGAATTACCTTGAGCACTGCCCAGACTCACTTAGCCAGTAGATGTGAGATGCAGCCTGTAAACCAAATCTTCCCAGGTGTCAGGTAGGCTCACTATCTATTATGCCATCCCTTCCCATCCCTACTCCAAAGAGGAAAAATATCCTTGTAACAAATATAAATAGTCAAGTAAAACAACTTTCCATATTGGCCAGTTCCAAAACTGTAGATCTCATTCTTCATATTAATTCCATCACCTCTCTTTCAAGAGATACACAACTTTCTTCATCATCGATGCTGTGAAAATGCATGCCAAATTCTGCATGATAGCCCATCACCTTTCTTTTGAGAGATTTAAAGACGACATTTCCCCTTTAGGCCTCAAAGTCAGTATTGTTGTTATGCTGTTGTTCAGTTGTGTCCAACTCTACATGACTGGATCTGGGGTTTTTGTGGCAAAGATACTGGGGGGGGGGGATTTCCATTTCCTTCTCCAGATAATTTTTACAGATGATGAAACTGAGGTAGAAAGAGTTCAGTGATTTGCCCAGGGTCACACAGCTGGTAAATATCTGACACTGAATTTGAACTCAGGTTTTCCTGACTCCAAGCCTGGCAGCCCAGCATGCTATTTACTGTACCACCTAGTTATTGGTAACTGCATAATTCATAGTTGTGAAGTGTTTAAATTTAAGTTTCTTTTATCGTGTTGGGCTGATCATGTAAATTGTTCTCTTGGTTCTGCTTGCGTTCCACCTGCATTAGTTCATATAAGTTTTTCTAAGGTTTACCTATACCCTCAATTTTTTTTTATAAGAACTAATATTGCCATAGGCTTTGAAGGTGAAATAAAAGCTTTTCCTTGTTCTGAGGCCCAGTACCCCTCCTCTATCCATTATTGATTAGAAAGGAAATTTATTCTTCTCCCTTTGGTGCCAGCTACTAAGAATATTTCTAATATGGGGATGTTTTTGAGCCAGTTCCCTACTTACTGCTCCAGGTTGTAGGCTTTACTTTACCTCCATAAACACCCCTTCCTTTTGCCAGGCATCCTGGTATTTGCATGATTGCCAGTCCTAAACAGAATCCTCTAGACCAGGCAAAAATATACATTACTCATTTAATCCTTGCCATGATGGGTCAGGATATATACTGCTAATAACAGCAGTTTCATCGATTCTTTTCTGGGGCTGTGGTTTATCTCACTTTACAATTTAATAGCACATCCCAGCATTGCCAAACCAACTATACTAGACCAATAAAGAGTAATTAAAAACATTAGGAGGGGATGGGGGGACTTAAATGACTGATGTTCATGAGGACAGTATCATTGGACTGCTCAGTGTTTCCAGGCAACTGTCTAGACCCCTAAGTTGCCCATGTTTCTGGGAGTCTTCCACATTGGTGAAATGGCAGGAACAGGACAAAAGAAAAACTCAAATGCACAAGTGAGTTGTAGCAACTGTCAGTGGCTAAGCAGGTAAGTTTATGCCTTGCTGAGTCTCCACAATATTAGATTGTGGCAAATGTGGATCACTTGTAATAAACTATGGAGAATAGAATATCTAACATTAAAGCTAGGAAGGAACATGATATGTAGAATTTTAAAACATAAATTATAAGATATTACATCTGGAAAAGACCTTACAATAGAGAATAGAGAATTCTAGAACTGCAAACAAATACCAAAAACTTTTTCCACATGTAAATCTCAGAAGCCTCTTAAATCCTTCATTTAAGTTTTTATAAACCTGCAAAATCACTAAATCTAAAACTAAAACAGAAGCCTGCTGTTTACAGTAGAGAGAAGTTAGATTGGTACATGTTCTACAGTGAAAATAACGCAGTCTTGAGTTTGATGGCAGGGATTAAAAGATCTAGATTAAGAGTGCTGGACTTTTAGTCAAGAAAACCTGAGTTGGAATCTAGCTTTAGACACTTGCTAGGTATGTGACCATGGGCAAGTCACTGACTTAACTTCTCTATATCTCAGCTTTCTCAGCTATAAATGGGTATAATAATAGCTCCTACCTCCCAAAGTTATTGAGAGGATTAAATAAGATGGCATATGTAAAGAAATTTGTCAATCTTAGAGCATTACATAAATGCTATTATTGTTGTTATTATCTAATTGTTATTTTTTATTAGTTTCCATCCTGGTACTAATGAGTTGTGTGGCTTTTGGTCATCAGTTACTTTCTTTGCTGATCTTCAATTTCCCTGCACATTAACCTAAAAGATTTAAAAATAAATTCTCTAAGTTCTATTAATGTTACAAAGAGAGCACTGGATTTTGAGTCAGTAGTGCTGGACTTAAATCCTAGATCTGTCAAGTGTGACTTTAGATAAGTCATATAACCCTTCTGGGCCTCACTTTCCTCTTCTATAAAAGGTGGTAGTTTCTTTGTGATCTCTGAAGTTCCTTTAAACTCTAAGACCTATGATCCTAGCATTTTATGATATTATTATTCACGTGAGACATTTAAGCTTGGGGGAAAAGCAACCCCTAAATTTAAGTCCCTGTGTAAAACAGAATGAAACTAATTGAATTTAAAATGGTCTCAAAAATTATATGATATGTGTAGCATAGGGAATTTTCCCCCTTTACCCCATCCCCACTTTAGTTCAACATAGCCTTGTACATCCACTCATAGTGTCTGAAATTCTATGAAGGAAAATTCATTTCAATGGACTTTGGAAACCTTTTTTTTTTTTCTCACAGAATAACAAACAACACAGTTTGGAAGAGACCTTACAGTCAGTGTGGCCTAACCCATGTCTGAATAGGAATCCTTTCTGCAGCATCACTGAAACTTGTTCATCTAGCCTTTGCTTGAAGACCTCCATAGCCAGGGCCCTGATCTGCCCCCTCTCCCAAGTCGATCCATTCTACTTCTGATTGCTCTTATTGTTAGGAAGCTTTTCCTTTCATTCAAGCTAAATCTGCCTCCTTGAAACTTGCCCTCATTATTCCTAGCTCCATCCTCTTGAGCCTAAGCAGAACAAACCCAATATCTTTTCCAACAGACAGTCTTTAAAAATCTCCTATACAAATTGAAATGTGAAAGGGAGAGAGAACCTCCAATTCTTTGTTAGGTAGGATTTTGCCAGGGGTTGGTTTGAAGTTCTGTTTGCAACAGAATAGGAAGAGAAGCACAAAAAGGAGGTAGGAGGGTACCAGTGACAAAATTCATCTATTTTAGAATGTTTCTGCCTACCAGGGCTTTTGCAGAGATGAATTAGAAGCACAGTGACGTCCTAGCTAATGGTTTTATCAGCATAGATTTTAAGCTAGAAGGAAACTTAAAGATCACCTATACTAAAGCCTTCATTTCTTAGAGGAGAAAGGTGAGGTCCAGAATCGCAAGGTCATTTTCCCAAGATGATGTTAATCATAATAATACCTGGCAATTATATAGTGTTCCAATGTTTGTGATGTGCTTTACAATACCATATAATTTGTTCTTTACCAAAAGTCTGTAAGGTAGGTGTTATTATTGTCCCTATCTTATAAATGAGGAAACTAAGTTTGAGAGAGGTTAAATGATTTACTTAGTGTCATACTGGTAGCAAGTGGTACAGTTGGGATTTGAACCCAGGTCCTCTTGACCTGAAGCCCAGTACGTGTTCTACTATACCAAGCTTACTGGTTCCATGAAAACACTTTTCGAAGTGAAATGTTAGAGACGGGACATGGAGTGTCATGCGTGAAAGGGTTAATCAGCAAAGTTGATCCCTTTATCTGGAGCTTCACATGGGTGGTGACCATTGTACTTAGTGGAATAGGGGGGATTTAACAGACAGGAAGGCCAGGCCTGACCCAGAATGTGGGAGGGGAACAAGGACACTGGCAGGGCCTGCTGGGAATTAGTTTAGGAAGTTTTCACTGTTATATAAAAAACAAAGGTATGAAAAATAATAAAAACATATCTCAGGCAATCATTCATACAGTGTTATAGTCAGGTTTAATAATATATATTTTTTTATTTAAGGGGGAGATTGATTGGAATGTGTTAATGATATTATTTTGAAATGACACAGTTTGATATAGAACATGCTATGAGAGTTATGCCTATACCAGTGGTATGCTGGTAAATGTTTAATAACAGGCTCCCAAATTAACTGATTTGTGTTT
Organism: Phascolarctos cinereus; assembly: GCF_003287225.1. NCBI lineage: Eukaryota > Metazoa > Chordata > Mammalia > Diprotodontia > Phascolarctidae > Phascolarctos > Phascolarctos cinereus. Next base: position 325,653,249 of record NW_027556098.1, on the reverse strand, counting down.
ATGCAACTAATAAATGCCAGAGCTGGTCCTCAAACCAAACTCTTGCTTTTCACTAGGCTATAAGAAAGTGCAAGTTTTGGTGGTAGAATTCAACTATGGTCATGTAAAAGCAATGTTACTTCTTAAGCCCTTAATTACTTAAACTTAGGAAATTTCATATCCTGGGCATCCTAGGACTGTGCTATGCCTACTCAGAGGCGATTTGCTACCTATTTTTAACAAGCCTGCTCAAATGACCAGCAAACATTTTCTCAACACAATACTATCTATGATGATCTTTAGGGAGGACATTGCAAATTTTAGACTTTTACCCAATGAAAGTCAACAAATATTGGCAGAATGTTGAATGTTGGATGAATGCTCAGTAGAGAGATGTGATTATTTGCAAAGGCTAACTGATTTCCATATTAGGCAGGTGCAAATAGTTATAATATGATATTGACCCAGTTCAGGAATGGAGAAGGCATGGTATCAGGGGAATAACTAGCAATAAAAGTACAGGGAAATAAATATAGGGAAAAGTAATGAGAGTCACAATTAACTTCAAAGTCCGGATGGCTTGAGAGTGTTATGGAAGAAAGATGGTAAGGACTACTAGGCCTGTATCCCAAAGAGATGAAAGAAAAGGGGGGAAAAAAGACCTATATGTACAAAAATAGTTATAGCAACTGTTTTTGTGGTGGCAAAGAATTGAAAATTGGGGTATGCTTATCAATTGGGGGATGACTGAACAAATTGTGGCATGTGATTGTGATGAGCACTACTGCGCTGTGCAAAGTGGTGAGGTGGGTGGTTTCAGAAAGATATGACAAGATCTATATGAACTGATTCAAAGTGAAGTGAGAAGAACAGTGAGACTATGTTGTACAGTAATGGCAATGTTGTAATGATGATTAACTGTAACATACTTGGCTATTTTGATGAATACAGTGATCCAGGACAGTTCCAAGACTCATGATGAAAAAATGCTATCCACCTTCAGAGAGAAAAGTGATGAATTATGAATACAAATTAAAGTATAATTTTCTTACTTTATTTTTCTTGTTTTTTAAAAAATGGCTTATAAGGAAATATGTTTTGCATGATTTTACGTGAATAACTGACATCATATTGCAGACCTCAGTGGGTAGCAGAGGGAATGGGAGGGAGGGAGAGAATTTGGAACTTAAAATTTGAAAAGAAAAGAAAGTTAAATATAAATAAATAATAAATTTATAAAGAAAGATGTTATAAAGCCATACCTTATAGGCTCAGTAAAGGGACAGGGTAAAAATCAAAAGGCTCTGAAAATTACTAGTTCTCATGATACACTTGGAATGAGACTAGATTTGGGATCAGAAGGGCTGAGGTTGAATCCTAACTCTGCCATTTACTAGCTGGGTGATTTTCATCCTCAATGTCCTTATTTGTAAAAGTGTGTTGGACCAGTGTGTTGACTAGAGCTAGGATCCTGTGATCCCGATACATAGGGACCCTTCCACACTTTGTTTACGATTAGTACAGGTTTTCAAAAGAAGTAGTTTGTATTGTGTCTGTGTCCCTGAATGCTCAGTGTCAGAAGCTCAAGTTCCTTACAGCTAGGAAGCAGATACCTAGGAGGAAATGAGCAAGCCAGCCCTCACTCAAGGGAAAACCATAGTCAACACACGGTGGTAAGCTGAATGTCAAACTCAGAGAGACAAGGACTGTGGTGTGCCTGGCTCTCAGTGGTAATCTTTCAGTACAAATTCTCTAATTGTTAGAAAGTTTTCCTTACATCAGTCCAAGATTTGCTTCCTTATAGCTTCTACCTATCCTTCTCTGTTCTCTCCTTCGGAGTCATATTCAATCTTTTATGGCATTCAAGAAGGAAGGAAGGAAATAAACACTTATTAAGTGCCAGAAACTGTGTTAAGTGCTATAGAAATTTAATCTCATTTGATCTTCACAATAACCTTGGGAGGTGGGTACTCTTATTAGCATATATTATAGTTGAAGAAACTGAGGCAGACAGAGATTGAAGTGACTTCCCCAAGGGTCACATAGCTAGTGAGCACCTGAGGTTGGATTTGAATGCAGGACTTCTAGACTTCAGTGCTAGTGCTCTATCCATTCAACCACCCAGCAGCCTCGAAGAACCACTCAAATTTATCAAAGTCTAGTGAGTTATAACTGCTGTGTGTCCTTATCATTCTGTCACCCCAGTTTGTGTCCCTACCTACCCTGAGATCACCTTCTGAAAAGATTTATGTGATCTCTGTTCCCTTTCTGGCTTGATTCCTGAGACCCATCCTTACCTATACAATTAAATTTTTATTTTTGCCTTTGCATGCTTCTTGGCTTAGATATCAAAGTATTAACCCTATCTTAGCTCTTGTGCCATGAATGTTGTCCCTGTTCTCCAGTTTGATTTTGATGCTTCCAATGCTCTCAGGACTTACTCGCTACTATCTGCATCAGGTATATGGAATGACACCCACTGGTCTGCTCAGACTCCTAAGACTAAATCCTTGTTATATCCATTTAGCTGGTGCCATACATGAGGGCAAACCATAGCTTGAGGGCACCTAACATATATTTAGCACTTAATACATGTTTATTGCATGTGTCACTTATACAAAGAAAAAAGAGATATGAAAGGGATATGGGCAAAATCAATATGTCATGCCTATATAGCTTTATACAGTTATGTAATTGTATATACACCTGTATAACTACATACGTATCTATGTGTGTGTATATATATACATATACATACATATATATATATATATACAAAATTAAATAAGTAACTATATAACTGTAATTTCTGTGTACGCATGTATGTATTTGTATGTGTGTGTATGTGTGTGTTGTTTGTGTAATCTGTAATCTTCCCCATACTGGTACAGTTTGAAAATCATCTATAGCTTAGTAAATTGTCTTGGAAATTTAATTTGACAAAAACCATCAATCACCCTGTGAAGGACTTGTGGGCAAGAGTCTCTGAACCTGGATAAACAGGTTCTTACACAACAGATGTCCAACCTATTATCACATGAAACCTTTCTGGTTTGGTAGGACTTGTCCAAGCTGGTGCTCTGCTGGCAAAACCTTCAAATACCATTTTTTTTTTTTACCATGTGCCACAGTGAAAAGATGAAGGCAGTACACTGGGATAAGGAAAACCAAAGTTTATCTACGTTGCCTAGGCTTTCTCCCATGCCTGGAATTCACTTTCTGTCATCTTCACATTTTAGAATACCATGATTCCTACAAGGTTCAACTGAAATTTCCAAACATCTGCTTGGCTTTTCCTGACCTCTCCACTTTTAGTACTCTCCCCCAAATTACATGATATTGACATATATATTTTGTAATTAATATGTGTATATGTTGTTTTCCTTAATAGAATGTAAACTCCTTGAGGGTAGAGATTTTTATTTTTGTTACTGTATAGCCAGCACTTAACCTCATACATAGTAGGAGATTAATAAACACTTCTTAGAAGGAAGGAAAAAGGGAAGGATGGTGCTATGAGACTTAAAATTCAGTACCATTCCCACTCCACTGCTGGAAAACATAACCTTCCCTACCCTGAGGTTTACTAGATGCCTGTAAATCAGTGGGGTTCCCTAAACATCACTGAGGGAATTTACAAAGAGGCTCAATACAAGGAGAAATTGATGGTTGTTCATCAGCCAGCTGTGAGCAGGCAGCCAGGAAGGTTGGTGGGTGGCTTGCTCCCTGTGGTGGCAGATATAGGAGCACCTGGTTGTAATACACGCTGATTCTAAATACTTTAAGAAGCAGTTTTTAACCACAGAGGATTCTATCTTGACATTTTTGGAACATGGCTTGGTATAAAGAACACTGTGCTAGGAATGAGACCAGAACTCCTATCTGCTCCCAACCCTATTGTTAAGAGCCATATGACCTTGGGCAAGTCATCTAACCTCTCTCACCGTGAATTTGTTTTTACTGTCTCCCTGCCTCTGTCTCTCATTTTCTGTGTATTTCTGTCTCTACCTCTTTATTGCTATCTCTCCCTGTCTTTCTGCCTACCCTCTGTCTCTGTGCCTCTTTCCATATCTGTCTCCCTCTGTGTACCCTACCCCTTGATCTCTGTATATTACATAAAAAAGCCTTGTCACAAGAAGGTTTGATACCCATTCTAGTTACAATGGTGGCCTACTGTGGAAGAGCCTTTAGAACCCAGGATTCCCAAGGCGAATCATTTCACCTTTGTATATCTCTGGTTGATTTGAAATGTTGTTATATTGCCTTATCCTCTGCCCTTTTGCTTAGTGCACTTAGTTCTTCTTTCAATCAGAACTAGCCTAAATTTCCCTCCACAAAGCAATCACTTCAGTACTTTAACATGACTAACATGCCCCTTACCTCTCCTTATGTACAATTCTCCAAGTTATACATCTCCACCTCTTCATATAGCATAGAGTCCAGTTCCCTTACCATTCTAGTTGTCCTTTTATGGAACTGTTCAGCTTATCAATGTCCTTCCTGAAATGAGATGTCCAGATGCTGTGGTCTGAATTTGATTATATAAAACAGGGGTGGGGAATCTGCAGTCTCTAGGCCATGGGTTCCCCACCCCTGGATAAAGTATTATCATTTCCATTGTTCTGGACACTTAATGAAACAAATGAAAGCATCTTTTTTGGTTTCCATTTCACACTGTTGTCTCATATTGGGTTTGCATTCCAATGAACCCCCAAAATCATTTTAATACCAACTATTTTTCTAAGCAAGCCTCCTAGTTCTAGAAGCCATTATGCCCTTCTACATGTGGAGAGAATAGCCCTTCTGTCTTCAGCCTCCTCCTTTATTCTTCCTTGAACCTAGGCATTCACATGAGAATGTTATCAGAGACACTGTGAGTAATTTACCTAAATTTACTGTTTCAGAGAGAAAAAAGAGCTCACTTGGCTTTCTCTGGAGGAGAAAAAAGAAACCATTCTGCCTTTCTTAGAAAGTTCTTTCTCAATTATTTCAAACTCTAAGATTTGTTGGTTCAGATTTTCAGTATAATGTATATGATTTGAGACACAGCCTAACATGGTAAGAGTACAGGACTTTTTTTCCGGTTCTAATCCTAGATATAATAGTTACTAGCAGTGCCATGCTCCCTCTATCCCCACATCAAATTAATGATACAGTTTATTCTCTATGTGCATATTTTAGACTTTGCTCAAGAAAGATTTCCTCAATGAAGCCTCCTCTGACTTCCAATAGATAATCTTTGCCCCTTCCTCTTCTCAAATTTTCTCAGAGTGCTTTGTTTTTCCTGTTTCTCCTTTGACTTTATTACATTTTCTTTTATTTGTCAGATCAGCCCTATTAGCTTCCTGAGGACACAGATTGTTTCTTTTTCATATTTGCTTTTCAAGACCAAACACAGAAAATTTCTTGCACATAGGAAGCAATTAATAAATGGAAATTGAATTGTTTGAATTGGATTGAATTGGATCAAATCTTGACAGGATCTTTAACATATAGTTGTTATTTACTAAACAGTGCTGGGAAAATATTTCATTATATAGTATAGTGGAAAAGCACTAGATTTGGAATTAAAGGATCTGGACTTTGCTCCCATCTCAGCTTTTTGTGACTTTCCCTAGTCCTTAAGCCTTTCTGGACCCTCTTTTCCTTATTTGTAAAATGAGAGGTTTGGATTAGATGATCTCGATGTTGCCTGCCAGCTTGAATTCTTGTAATTTCTCTCTTATTTATGCATATAAACTTAAGATATATTCCCATCATTTTATCAAATGACATAGTTTACATCATGGTTGGTATTTCAATTAGTGTGTCTGACTTATGGACTATAGGTAGCTTGGATGACAATGTTTACACACAAAGGTCTGATTGAATTTTGTGGATAATTTTAGCTCAATTTTAGTCAGGCCTTTTGCTGTGTTATCCAGACTAGAAGAAATAATATTTGGTGGAATGATAAGGGAAAGGTTTTGCATGAAGTAAAATGTTCTTTACCCTCTTGTCCTATATTAGCCTTCTTCAGATTTTTAGTAGAAAGAACACCAGGGAAGCTCCAAGTAAAGGTAGCTCAAAACTGAGGTTTAATTTGATTTTAGACAAAATGTCCACTCTGAATTCCTTTTCTCTTATATCTATAGTAAAAATGGAAAAGAATGCACCTGAAGTGTCTACTTTTCCTCAGTTTTCTAAGGCCCAGAGAATTTCCTGTGAAGTAAGCTCTCTAGGTTTTTCTCAGATGTTGCCCTGGACACCTCTCCTCTCCAGAAACAATGTCTCCTTAATAGAAATGGTCCAATTTCACAGGAATCCAAGTACCCTTTGATTCTAAAGGTACTGCCATTTCCAGCTAAAAAGATGAGTCTCTCCAGGACTGATGGTTTCATGGTAACTTTACTCTTTCCATAGAAGATTCAAGTCTCTGGTTGGTGACACCCTGAAATCTCAATGAGTATGTAATCTCATTACTATGGGCATTGTCTCCAAGATGTAGGTTGCAGCTCATTTATAGACAATCTCAATGGATTTTCCATCTAACTGCATATCATGCTCTAGACAATTGACATTCTTCATCCACTTTCCCTCACCCCCACCATGAATAGTTAAACTAATCACTCTTGATTGTTTATGAATCTCATATGGACAGCTCTGCAATGTGTCAGGATTTGATGCAATCAATTCAATGTCATCATCAAAAAAATTCAACTCCACTATACTTAAGGAATTCTGCTTGCATACAGGATCTGTGCTTGTTATCTTCTATAAAGTTGCAAATACAGTAAGTATATAGCATCTTATCTTATGCCTCACCTCATATTAATAACAAGAGTGTCACTGGCTACAGTTGTTTCTGCTGTTAAATCACTCTGACATATTGATAGGAGGCACACTGCTGGAGGAGAGGTTTTTAAGTTTTCATTTTGCTCTGCCAAATTAAATGAGTTTTTAAAGATAATCATCAACAAAGAACAAATAGAGTGTTGCATTGCCTACATATATAATAAATTGTGTGAATGTACAAAAAGTATTTGTGAAACCTATTACTTCACTTTTCCAACTTTCATTAAGAGTGAGTCTGATGTGTATGTTGATTAATCTCATAAAAATTTGTAAACTATGAGAAAGTCAGCATGGGAAGCACTCCAATAATATTTGTCCACCATCACTGCTGTATGTGTACGTAAGTGTGAACATCAACTTTTTTTTAATTAAGCACAAACAAATGTAATTGCATACACTAAGTCTAGTATTTATTTGAGAAATTATTAGCAGTATTTATTTATGTTTCAGGACAAAAATATTGTACTGTTATGGATAAGTGGCAAAATTTACACAGAAGAGGTAAAAATACTGATGACAGTATAGCAGAGTCTTCATGAGCAGGCAATAGTACACCAAAATTGACAAGAAAAAGAAAATATGTCAAATAATTTGGCAATATGAATTTACTTCTAATAATGATAATGGTATGGAAAAACCTTTTTGCTTAATTTGTAATGAAGTTTTGACTGCAGAGAGCATGAAGCCAGCCAAACTAAAATGACAGGCAGGTAGTTTTTCAAAATGCTAGGAAGGAGTTGATGGGTTTTCACTCACATCATTGTGCCTAAGGGTATGACGAATACAAGTTGGCAGGTATCCAAGCATAAGATACACAAATGGATAAAGTACAGGAAACAAGCAATCTTTTTGCAAGAAGACATATTTAGCATCTTCTTATCTCCAAATTTGGTGAATGGAATTCAGAAGAGATTAGGTAAAAAGGGATGGTGAGATATAGTGTCTTTATGTATATAGGGGTTGTTCAGAGAGGACTAGCACTTCTAGTGTGAGGGCTTGCCAATCCCTCTTCAGGGCTACTCATCCACCTTTAGTGTCCACCTTTCACTCAACTCTCACCTGTGACTCCAAGAAACTGTAGCGTGCACAGTGGCTATGCTGTGGTAAAACCATCTTCATAGATGGGTTAACCCAGGTTGAGGGCAATCAGGCCTCAAACCCATCAGTGAGTTGGAGGAATGTCTATACCACACTTGTAGGGACTTCCCCTCGTGGAGTGGGTGGATGAGAACAATTTGTCCCAATGGCCATAAGGGTGGCTAAAGCAGGTGTTGTGTAATGCTTAGAGCTTGGTCAAACATTGAAGATACCAAGGTCATCCTCTGCATCGCAGACCATCATCAGTTATCTTGAATTTTGACCTGCCACTGGACTTTGATGATTCTGGAAGAGAAAGTGAGGCTGACAACTTTGTGCAACCCTGCCTCACTTAAATCCAATTTATAGATGAATAAAGATATTACCCTTTGATATCATTGGTTCTCTTAAGAAAATGTCAATGTGTACTTGTGTAAGGAAATCAACAAAAGTGAATGCTGAAGAATAGGGGAGAATATCAGATATAGAAAGAAAAGTTGAATTATCAATTGAGTATATTAAAAAGCATATGGACAAAAAGATGAACTAGATCATAGGCATGGTAAAGGAGAATAATATAGGTGTGATGACAGCCAACAGAGATACAGTGAAGTGTTTTGAGCAGAGGAGAGACATGACTTCTCTTCAGTTAATTTTTAATAATGACCCTCCTTGCTTTGATAATATAATATCCTATATGGCTACTTAATTACTTCACATTGGCTCTTATCCTTGCTATATTACCCATTGTCCTGTTAATCCACTGTGTTTTTCTGAATCTCTCTTTAGCTCAACTCCTAGGGACACCAGACACTGGTGTTTATTGATTGTTATCATCATCATAACATACAGTAAATGGGTCAGTGACCCATTTAGGCTATGCTAACCCATGTGGAACCTAATAGCTCTCACCAAATCAGTACTGTGCTGTTAAATTCTAAATGTGTCCCTAAGCCTCACCTTGTGGCATGCATGGCCTTTTGTAAGAAGAGATAGATTAAAATAATTATATGTTTTGGCAGTCTATAGACATAATTGCTACTCATTGCCAATATCACTCAAAGTAGCTAGAGGAAGCTAAGTAGAAATATATCCATGAAATTTATTTTTTTCATATGTTTGAATCTGTGATTTGAAAAAGAAATTCAGAACTTCTGCAGAGACAACTGAACCTACTTTGAAAAAAAAGTTTTGGAGCCATCAGCTTCTTTTTTTTTCTTTAGTATTCTATGGGCCATAATTGTCTGAGACCTCTTTGCCACTCACCATTTTGAATGTCCTAACAGATGGCTGTTCTCAGTTCTAGGCAGATGATGGTTCAGTAGTAAGTGGTGCTGGGAGATTTCTTAGGAACACTCAGGGATGGGAAAGACAGCTGTCACCAAATACCTTAATTACAGCATTTACAAAGTTCTAATTAATGTAATGCTACTTTTATGATTATATTAATGTTATGGCCATCAGGGAATTTGTTGCTGGACTCTCTTTAGTGAGTTAAATTTGGAGTCCATGAATACTTTAAGTATAACAATGTTCACAAGATTCTGAAATTCTGCTATTTACTGTAAGACTAAAAATCAAAGTGATTTTTCTATCTGGCTGGTGTTTCAATGGCATCACCTATAAACTATCAGAAGAAAATCAAAACCAAATCAAACCTTATATGGTACTTTACTTACATCATCTCATTAGATTGTCATGAAAGAATGATAGGATAAGTATCAGTATTCTCATTTTACAATAACAACAACAATAATAAAAATAGCTAGTATTTACGTAGTGCTATAAGGTTTGCAAAGCACTTTACAAATATTATCTCATTTTATCCTTGCAACAATGCTGGGAGTTAGGTGCAATTATTATCCTCATTTTCCAGATGAGAAAACAGGTAGAATGAGATTAAGTGACTTTCTTAATGACTCCTTAAGTGACTTAGCTAGTAAGTGTCTGAGATCGGATTTGAATGCAAGTTTTCCTGACTCCAGGTCCATCCAAGTTCATTGCATTACCTAGTTGCCTCTAGGCATAGAAACTGAAGCTCAGATGGTTATAACTTGCCTACGAATAGAATGTTATATTGAAAAGACAACTGAATTTGGAGTAAAAAACACCTGGTTTTGAATTCTTTCTCTGTCACACTAAGTAGAGAAACTTATTTAGATTGATCAACCTCAGTTCCCTCATCTGTAAAATGGAAATAATAAGTACTTGAACTACCTAGTCAAGAAGATGTTGGAAGGAAAGTACTTTCTAACCTGTAAATTCATTATGTAAGAGTCAATTAGCTAACAAAAAATTTCTTAAATATTGACTATATGCTAAGCACTGTGCTGAGTACAGAAACTACAAAGAAAGACAAAAGTACGATTTGTTCCCTATAGGACTTCACATTCCAATGGAAGAGACAATACATAAATAACGTGATACCTGTATCTATATGAACTCTATCTCTATCTATCTCTATATTATCTTTATCCCTCCATATATCCATCTAACTCTTTGGCTCTGTCTTTCTCCCTTTGTCTCTGTCCCTCACCCTTTGTCTCTTTCTTTGCCACCCCTCCACATTTGCTCTTACTTTTTCATCCTCTCTCTCTCTCTCTCTCTCTCTCTCTCTCTCTCTCTCTCTCTCACTCTCTCTCACACTCTCTCTCCCTCTCCCCCCAACTACAGTATAAATGAAAAGTAACTTCAGAGGTTAGGTAAATGAAGTATTTGCATAAGATAGAGTAGGGGAAGGGAGGATTAGGAAAGGTCTCCTACTAAAGGCAAAATCTGAATTGAGTTTTAAAGGAAACCAAGGAAGACAGGATGTGGAGATGAAGAAAGCCAGGATAAATTCACAGCGGTAGAGGGTGAAAGAACAAGCAAATAGCCTAGAGTAGCTATAGCTTACAGTGTTGGGGAAGTAATGCATAAGAAGTTTGGAAAGGTAGGAAGGGAACAGGTTGATCTGGGGTGACTTGGATCCATCAGAATGGGGATCTAGCACTCTCAGATAGGTGATGGTAGGTTCATGGAAGTTTTCAAGATTTCTTCTTCACTTAGTATCTGAATGACTTTTTCATAAAGCCGTTTTATTAGTGACAGTTTATGAGAAATTGGTTCCCTCAAACCTTCTACTCTAACTTCTACTCCATTCTGTGCCAATGTGCCTTTGAATACAAATCTGGTGCTATTACCAGGACTCCTAAAGGGAAGAAAAAAGTCCCTCTGTTCCAGGCATTGTGGCTTTGCCCTTTTCTCAATATGATCTCCAGGGGCATCAGATATGATGTACCTCCAAAGTATAGGGAAATGACCCTTGTGCTTTGTCTACCTATCTCAATGCCAATGTTTTCTTGATATTGACACTTAAGTACTCTCCATGTATTCAATTCATTTCAAATCAATTCAATAAGTATTTATTAAGCACCTATTATGTTGTGCTAGGCACAGTGGATACAAAGAAAAAAAAAACAAAGAAAAATACGTCTGCCCTCAAGGAGCCAACATTCCATTGGGTGAATGGCAAGGATCCATCATTTGTAAAGCTAAGCAGCAGATATACTTTTACACAGGCTCATATAGAAAGAGAACCATTAAAACCAATAGCTAGTACCATATGTTCCTGGGTGCTGATGTTACAAAGCAAGAGTCAGATCCTTCTGGTAAGGCTAGTCAAAGCCAATGCCAGTTTTTCATTTAAACTCTTTGGTGGCAGTTTGAAGAGGCTTCTATTTGTGCAGGTATTCTGATGGGTCTTTTTCAGTGTGACAAGTTAGGGACAGACCTTGAACCTAGATTTTACTACTCATTGAGCAGAAGATACCCATAAGAACCTCCAAAGAGGTCCTTGTACTGCTGCTCCTGTCATGCCTAGGAGTTCACCATGGAGACCACTGCTGGTTGAACTGAACTTTCCACTTAAGAGTACATGCAAGATCACCTGGCAAATGCCAGCAAATGCCTCTTTATTGAGCTTGGTAGTACCATCTCCCTAACTTTCTTCCTATTTTTGCTGCTTTCCCACAAAGACAATCAAAATCACCTATAGCCAGGCCTCTCTATGTATCTAAACAATTTCCCCATTTTGTCTGAATTAAACAGGTATTTAAAAACTGATGGATTCTAAACAAAGAGAGGAATTGGTTGGTGTGATAGAGCACTGGGCCTAGCAACTTTTTTTTTTCATGGGGTCATCTTCACTGAGATTATGAAGATTATCTGAGAGAGTTAAGCCTCAAGAAATCTGAAAAAATTTTAATGCAATGTTATATGTCAAAACATCCCCAAATCAGCACTAGTTGAACTATAAAAACATTGATTTCAGAGCTAGGAAGGACTTAGGATATCATCTTATTCAACTGCTTTATTTTGAAGGCTCTGAGCACACAGTGGATTGTTCCAAGTCATAGAGATAGTGGTGCCTGTCTATGTGTGAGTTTAGTCATTTTCAGGTTATATTTTTCTAGATTTGACTTCTGAGAATAACTCTTAACCCTTCCTTTAACCCAGTCCTCACATTGCCTATGCATTAGAGTTCATATGATATCCTAACCCTTTTTTTCTCCCACTGTATTATCTTCTCTTTTGAGTTTGGAACATTTTGGCCAAACCTAGATGGTACCTGGACAGCAGAGAGCACATGTGTTGGATATTTACACTTTTTAAACATAACATCCTACTGCCCCCTTCCCTTTTAAAGTTCCAAGGGGATTGGTTAACACACTTTCAAGGGCTTTTATTTACTTTGCTGATTAAGTCAAAATAACTTTCATCCAATCCATGAATATGACTACAGCAAAGATTAAGAAAAAGAATTGCAAGTTGAATGTTAGAGCCTGGGCTATAAAAATGTCTCTTATGTGAATACATTGAAATACACAAGTAAGGGAAAGAGCAAAGAAGAGAACTATTAAACATTTTGGCGCAGAGAGAGTGAATTAATGACCTATACCTGGTAAACAACAAACTGCTTCTGGACTTATCTAGGGAGCTAAAGGACTTGACTATTTCTGTCGCCTGAAGCAGGTCACAGAAGGACAAGACTGTGAGATAGGATAAACCTACCCAGAGTTTTGGTTTCCAGATTCTGATCTGTGAATAAGAGGAAATTTGCAGTCCAAGTACATCCTTGGTGGGGAAGGTCAAAGAACAAGGGCTGGTATTGGAGTCCTGCTCTGAATGCATTTTGCTGGAGACTATCTTAATAATGACTCCAATATTTGCCTAGCAATAGTAATGCACTCTGAAGAGGCGCTCTTATTGAGCTTCTTGGAGAAAAAGGCCTTTGATGCAATGGGGAAATTCAGTGTTAATATAAACAGAAAGTTAATTAATTAATTAATTTATTTATTATTTTTTTTTAAGAAACAATTTATTATGGAATAGAGAAGATATTCTCTTCTCCTTTACATACAGAGACATGTACAAATGAAATTAAACATCAGAAATTAAATATCCAGGCAGTCGCAAATACAAAAATATACTCACAAACGTAACCTTAACCAGAGAAATTTTAGACCTATTTAAAAGGAACTGACCAAATTTAATTACACTCTCCTTTTTAGCCTAAATCCACACTTTGAGAAGTGGTCAACCCAATAAATCCTTAAGATGGCTGGGGAAAAAAATGGTTTGCTTATTAGTTCACTAAATACATTCATTTATTCAATATACAGTTATGAGTGCATGGAACTATCCTATTTAAAGAGGGCTACATAGATAATTGTAGTTGGATACCCTGTTCAAGGACTTTATAATCAGGTAGGAGAGACAATTCATGTTTGCAAATAACTGTAATCAAAGGACAAGTGCACAGAAGAGGCACATATAAAGCACAGAAAAAGAATGCAGTTTATAAGATATGACTACAGACTTCCCAATATTCTTTATTTTTCTGTAATTATTCATTAAAGTGGAAGCACATTCCAATTACTTCCCCCGTTTCAGTCAAATGATTTTGTCTTGAGACAATTGCTTTGTGGATTGGTGTGGCTTTAGGCAAATTGTTACACAGATAAGCTGGTGGGTCCATCTCACTCCCCACCCCACCCCCAAATTTAATTATTTAAGGTAAGCATAAACTTTCTCTGACAGTGGAACCACTAGATTTATAATGGGCAGTTAACTGGCCCAATCTGTATCTGATGTCTCTTGCTTTTTGTTGTAGTTCAGTTGCTTCAGTCATGTCTAATTCTTTGTGACCATATTTGGTTTTCATTGTTTTTTTATTTTTTTGGCAAAGATATTGGAGTAGTTTGCAATTTCCTGCTCCAGCTCATTTTACACATGAGGGACTGAGACAAACAGACTTAAGTGACTTGCCCATGGTCACATAACTAGTAAGTGTCTGAGGCCAGATTTGAATGCAGAAAATGAGTCTTCCTGACTCTAGGCCCTGGCTATGATTGTTTCCCTAATCTGTCCATCTTTTCCCTGTGTTAACCATCCCCAGGTGTGACATTCACAGACATACTGTAATTTGTACTTAACATTGTCTGATGGCTTCATACCTATAGTAACCAGTCATAGTAGCCTGGAGACCTTGAGATATTCCAACATCTTCTGCAGTCCTGAATCACCTCCTTTGTATCACCTAGAAATACCAAATAGTATTATGTAGTTGATAGAGAATTTCTAATTTTATTTTTAATTTTGTTTCTATATAGCTGTTATAAAAAGCAAAATAAAAAATAAAAGCCATGCATTTTAGGAAAAAAAAACACCAAAACCCATCATTTAATCATGTGCCAACACTGTACCAAGCACTAGAGACAATTAAAAAATGAAAACCTCTGCCCTCAGGGAGTTTACATTCCATAAGGGAAATAATATGTATACAAATAAGTAAACACAAAATACATATATTAAGCTAATATATAGGAGTACTCACTTATTTTGGAATGGATAAACAAATTGCAATAGACAAATATAACAGAAAATATCACACCATGGAGAAATGACAAATGAATAGTTTCAGAGAAACTGGCAAGTCCTTGTATAAATTGATGTAGAATGAGGTAGGCAAAACTGGATGAACAATTTATAGAATAAAAACATTATAAGGAAAAACAATTTTAAAAGGCATTCCTCTTTTTCTCCTTCCCTCCCTCCTTCCTTTTTTTGTTCATTGCTCAGAGGAGTGGGAGGAAGAAAAATAAATAATTCTGAACTGAAAAATACTTTTTAAAAAGTAAATGTGTGGGGTGATCGTAATGGAAAACTACCATGCTGTAAGAAATGATGAGCAGGTTTCAGATTTTAAAAAACATGGAAGGACTTGCATGAAATAATGAAGAGCAAAATGAGCAGAACCAAGAGAATGTTCTGTACAGTAAAAGCAATAACATTAGAAGAATAACTGTGAATAATTAAATTATTCTCAATATTATAAATACTAAAATCAATTACAAAGGACTTATGAAGGAAGATGCTATCCACTTCCAGAGAAATAACTGATAAATAGAAGTATGCATAGAAAGGTTTTGCACACTATGTCTATCTATCTATCTATCTATCTATCTATCTATCTATCTATCTATCTATCTACCTATATGTGTTAAATGGTGACCTTTTCTAGTGGGGGTTGAAGAGGGAGGGAGACAGTTTAGAACTTAAAATAGAACAAAAAATAAAATTAAACTTAAAAAAGGGGAAAAAAGTAAATAACATGGTAGTTTGGGGGTAGAAGAATAGAATTTGGAGATAAAGGGAGGTATCGTGCAGAAGGTGGCATTTGAGGTGAGCTTTGAAGGAATCTAGGAAATCCTGTTTAGCTAGTGTGGTATGTCATCAGAAATATTATGTGCAAAATCTTAAAAATTTGGAGATCATTAATTGCCAGGCAAAGGAGTTTGAACTTCATTTTAGGAGTGATAGAATAACATCATTTTTTTTTTGATCAGGAAACATACTTCAGATGTGCCTAAGTGGAAGAATGTAGAAGGGACACTGAGCTGGATAGCTCAATGTGATGATCCAATAAAATTATATATGTAAACTATTGTTTGTAACCTGGGAGCTTTTGTATGGAAAGCCCTACCTATAGAGAAACACATGATTTTTGATTGATATGATATGTACTTATGAAGGGAACTTATATAATTGTTTCTGAACTTTTTAAGATAGATGTATCATAAAGAATGCTCCAGGGATGATGATGAAATAGATTATAGAGTTGTTTGAAATTCTGGAGACTGATGGAATGGACCACCTCTGGATAAATTTTTTTTTCTCTCTTATTTTGAGTTGTAATCTCACCTCATTCACATCTGAAGAGCTCACTTACTCTTGTGTACTCTTATGTGTTATAATCTGTTTAACATCTCCAATTTATGCTTACTCTTAGATGGGATTAATGAGTTTACTAGGTTTTTATGTAAATAGTGTTTGTTGGGAGGTAAAATGTAAGCTAAGTGCTACCATCTTCTATAAGAATGACAATGAAAGGGGATTTCCTATTTAACCTCCATTCATATCCTTAGACCAGAGATATATGTGGAGTGTCAAATAGACACAATTCTAGCCAAGTAATTCTCTTGGAGACTGAGAGATCAACAGGCCTTGGATTTCCTAGACCTTCCTCTCCTCTAAGCTAACTTGCTGGTGTCACAAGGATGGCCCTTGTCTCTTTTCCTATTCTGAGAGACTGGCCAGAATTCAGATCACATCCATCTATATTACCATGAGCTATATCATTCAATCCAAGCCATATATTCCATGTGGGCATGCATATATTATATGTGCTATTTATGTAACAGTTGCTAAGTACTACTAGTATTGTAATAGTGTTATTGTTTCTTATTTTCATTTTTTTTATTTGGCTATGTTGTATATTAACACAATCATTATCAAAGTTTTGGGTAAACCCATTGTTCAGTTGAACCCACAAATTCATTATTAGGTTTTTTTTTAGGCAATTGGGGATTAAGTGACTTGGCCAGGGTCACACAGCTAGTAAGTGTTAAGTGTTTGATCTGAGGCTGCATTTGAACTCAGGTCCTCCTGACTTCAGGGCCAGTGCTCTATCCACTGTGCCACCTAGCTGCCCCCATTATTAGTTTTTTGAGGCCCTATCTCTAACACTGTTAGGCAACCAATTTGATATTTTCAATGGAATTGATCATTTCATTCAAATGGTCTATAAAATAAAATCAAGAACCAAAGGCAGAGGTTAAAATGCTGGGAAGTCTTTTGATGCGTTGGGTTAGAGAAAATACCTGAGACAGGTCAGATGCCATTCTTTGAATCAACTGAATAAGATATTAGAGTTTGTTTTGCTCACTAAGGCTCCTATTTGCCTTAAAGGACCATCCTCTTCTATAATATGTACTGGACATATATGTGAAGGAAAGAAATCATAGACATAGCATTTTGAGATGGAAGTTGATGTCATGATCATATGATCCTTTGAATCACAAAATTTTCGAGCTAAAAATGACTCCACAGGCTATTCAGTCCAATCCATACCTAACAAATGCTCATCCGGCCTTGGTTGGAAGATGTCCATTATAGGGGTACTCAATACCTCCCAAGACAGTCCATTTGACCAATAGATTATTTCAATTACTAGAAAGTTTTTTTTTATGTTTTCCTTTCTCTCATGTCAAACATAAATTTTCTTTTGATGATATCAGTAGTCATCACCGCTGACAAATAAGTCACAGGAGGTTTTTTTGTCCTGTTTTGGATACATGTCCTGGGATTATATTCGACAACCTCCTTTTTAAGAGAGGGGAACTAAAACCCAGAAAGTAAAACATTATATGGTTGAAGTGTTGTATATGTTTATATCTATATCTATATTTATATCTATATCCATATCCATATCTATATCTATATATTGAGGCAGATCTGAGATTTGAATCCTGGTCTTCTGACTCAAAATCTTCCACTCACTATCACACAAAACTATGTTTCATTAATCACTAATACAACATCTATTTTTTGACCTCCTTGTCTGTTTTGGCAATGTTACCACCCACCAGGCTTTTCCTCTGATATCCCATTATACATGAGTAAAACTGGGCTTGGGGCCTGATACTATGTATTATTTTAATTACCTGTTGTCAAATGGTGAAAAATGAGTACAGGAGATGCAGGTGGGAAAGTCTCACTAGTACTATTAAATGATCTTGCAGTCTCATTTATCTAACAGACATCCATGTATAATAGGATATTTGAATTTCCCACTTAACCATACAGATAGTTTGAAGATGATTGAATTTGAGTCTTTGGAATAATGCCCCTCACCCAAATTAATTTGTATTTAGTCCAGTTACACTGAATGGCTTCTTATATTTGTCTTTGCTACTCCTGTAGAAGTAAGCTTCTTGAAGGCATGGGCTATTTAATTTTTGTTTTCATATCCTGAGTGCCTAGCACAATGACTGGCACACAGCAGACACTAAGCAAAGAGTTGATGATAGACAATTTGATTATAATTTCTCTCTGTTGGATACTTTTCCAGTCAACTTCTCACTCAAGTGTTATACACTGCTTTTGTTCAATCCTGTACTCCTTTGGTTGGGCTGTGGAGACATAGCTGGAAAAAAAGTTTTATTGAGGGCAAAACAGACAACATAACTAATGAGAAAGCACCTTTTACTTTTAAAATCAGAAGAACCAACTTTATTCAGCTTCGTTATTAATTACACATCAGAGAGTCCACATGCACCCACTATATGCCAGGCACTGTGATAATCACTGGGGATAGAAATGTACAAATAAATATAGTTCCTACCCTCAAAGAGCTTGAAATCTAGTGGAGGAAGACAACACACACAAAAAAAGCTAAAAATGTGTCTAAGAGTCTAGGTGAGATTGGGGAAGAATGTACCTGCTGTAGAGGCATGATGGAGTCCAGTCCAAGGAGTGCAAGACAGTAGGAAATGAAGATATGACTGATCTTGGAGCCCTCTTTAAATGGAGGTTTTACGAGGATTTCTTTGTTCTGCACTCCAGTCAGAAGCATAGAAGGTAGTAAAGGTACTGATGGTTAGTACTAACAGTGATACAATCTCCCAAGATAACGAGTTTCCTGATGAGACATTTTCCTAGGGGCATGTGTCACACTGACTAGGTTACTTCCCCTTTCTGGGGCTCATGGGGTGAGGAATTAGAGATGAGACGACTTCAGAGATCATTCCAAGTCCCTCATTGTTCAAATGAGGATACTGAGTTTCAGAGAAAAATGAGTAATTGTCCCAAGTAATATAGCTAAGTACTTTCAGAGGTGGGATTCAAACAGGTTCTCTGACTCCAAATACAATACTTTTTTCATCATACCATGGCATTTGAACTAAATTATTTCTAAGATCCCCTCCAGTTCTAAACTTCTATGACATACCAGAATCATAGTTTTAAAATTGTATGAGCCAGTGACTAGTAAAATCTACAGCTTGTGTGTGTGTGTGAGAGAGAGAGAGTGTGTTACATCTGTAAACTTTTGAACTTGAAAATTAGAATTCATTATTAGTCCTAACTCATTTTTCTTCCTTCTCCTTCCCCAGTCACCCATGGCATCACCCCTTCCCCACCACCCCTTCCCCCACATACATCTGGACTTTTGTTCTGCCCTCCAATGTCAGTCAAGCATTCTGTTGCCCAGTGAATAATGCAGGTGGGCAAATGCCAGCCAGCTTCATACAATTTAGAAGGAAGAGCTGTATTTGAATAATTTACATAAAAATCAAATTTGTGCCCATCCCTCCCGAATAGGCTATGGTCAGCAGAGCACAAATCAATCTGCTAGCTCCAAACTAACTTTGCATTTCCATAAGTCATTACATAGTTCATAATCACATTGATGGAGCTGAATTGAATTTGCACAGATTATCCTCTGTGTGAAGGGACTTTTTAATGTTTAAATTGTTGCCGTGCAATAGACTAAGGCCTTTAAATCTGACCTCCCTTTTACATTCCTTTTTGTTCTAATTATTATCTCCATTTAGGCTCCTGTCACTTCAATCAGAAAGGATCACACAGTCTTTTAGATCTGGCAACTTTACTTTGGCAGTTGCTTGGAGAAAGAAGGGGGACTGTGTCTCCAGATGGCAAGGGGCAGAAGTGAGCCTTGCTCTTTTCCTTTTGTGGTTAGGAATATATGCCACAAAGGAAAACTAGACTCTATTGGAGAGGAATGTAGTGTGTCTTCCCATAGCTTTCCCAGGTTCTTTTAGCCTGAGGGGGTCCCTTCCTTATCCAAGACAACTCTGTTGGTCTCTTTCTCATATTCCTCATACTCTATGTAAACATTTTGTACCTGGATTTCAGCAAAATGTTTGACAAAATTTTTAGGAAAATGTGGTATGGATGAGAGTAATTAGGAGGATTAGAAACATCTAAGAGTGCATGCCACAAATCTTATCATGTTTCAGTGTGAAAGATATTGATTTAGGAATTCACAGACATGGATTCTATTCCTATTTTTCTTGCCATGTGGTTAGCTGATCTGGAACCTTGAAAAAAGAACATAAGGTCTTTAAGGGCTGGTTCTATTTAATTAAAATTTCTGTATTCCAAGTCTCTTGCATAGTATTTGGCATGTAGTAATTTAATAAATACTCTTTAAATTCCAAGCTGAGTGACTTTGGGAAAGTCAATCTATCTCTCTGCCCATCATTGAATATGTGTAATGGAGGTTATGGGGCTCAAGCACATGCCTGAATGGAAGTATTTCAAGTATATCCAATCCAATCCAATCAACATTTATAAGTGCCAGACACTGTGCTAAGTGGTGGAGATGCAATTAATAGAAAGAAAAATAGTCACTGACCTCAATCTAATGGGAGGAAGCAACACCCAAAAGGGAGCAGGAAAAGTGTGTATATGTGTATGGGAAGATGATAGGACAACCAGTGCATGGGCATTTTGTCCCTTGAGTTGAGGCCAGGTAGAGCAGCTGATGCAGAGTACAGTGGGCCATAATCCAACATTCTGGACCTCAGATATGGGGCAGGTTTTTTTCTCAATTTCTTGAAGTATGATGTCAAGGCTTTTTTAATGATCAAGATTTTCAGGTAGTCTAATCATTCTTAAATTATCTCTTCTCAATCTATTTTCTAGGTGAGTTATTTTTCTAAAGAGATATTCCACATTTTCTTCTATTTTTCCATTCTTTTGATTTTTGTTTTATTGTTTCTTGATGTCTCACAGAACCACTGAGTTTCACTTTCCAATTCTAATATTTAGAGGATGATTTTCCTCATTGCATTTTTGTTCCTCCTTTTCCATTTCACCTATCCTGATTTTTTAGAGTGTTATTTTTTCAGTATTTTTGTGCCTCTTTTACCAAGCTTTTAATTCTCTTTCATAATTTTCTTGCATCTCTCTCATTTCTTTTCTCTTCCAGAAATTCTTGTTGGGCTTGGATCCAATTAGCATTTGCATTGGAGGCTTTGCTTATAGTTGTTTTCACATTCTTATCTTCTTTTTGAGTTTGTGTCTTGGCTTTACCTGCCCCTGCAGCAGCTTTTTATGGTCCAGTTCTTTCAGTTGTTGTTGCTTGCTTATTTTCCCATCCCATTTCTTGCCTTTGAACTTTATGTTAAAATTGTGATCTTCTCACTTTGGGGGTGGGCTAAGGAGGGAAACTATCCCAAACACCAGGAATTTTTGGCTGCTGCTTTTATAACTTGTTCCAGGGGTCTAGAACTTTTCAGTGATTCCAAGGTGATATGATCAGGAAAGAAATATAATCATTGCTCCTCTGTTTTCTGTTCTGGTCTTTATCCAGGAAGGGCTCCTTCATCCCTGAAGCTGCAAGCACTAGTGATCCTCTTGGCCCTGGGACTATGAAGAGGATTCATGCTCTCTGGCGGGTGTAAGTGCTAGTACTCTTCTCAGCTTTGGACCTGCAACCATTGTCCCTGCTCCTCTGTGAACAACAACACATGCTCCTCTCTTCCATGGAACTGTGACCTAGAACTGCATATGGACAAAAAAGTTGCTGTGCCAGCAAAGGTCTCTTTGTGACCAGTTGTCCAACCCCCTTACCTTGGCTAAGACCTCCCAAAGCTGCTGGTGTCACTTTCATGGCCATCTCCAAGGCCCATACCTAGTACTACAGCCACATATATTATAAACTGGCCACCTCCTCATTGTCACAGACAACTCCTGCTGACATCCTAAGCTGTCCTAGGATGGAAAAATATTTCACTCTGATGTTCTGTTGACTTTGTTGCTCCAAATTTCTTTTCAGGTGTTATTTTGAAGTTTTTGGAATAGAATGTGGGGAGAATTCAGCTGGTTGCTACCTGTGTTCCATCATCTTGGCTCTCCCATTCCATATTCTTTTTTTTTAATCTTAGGGACATTGAACCAAGTTGGCAGAGTAAAGGTAGCGACTCACCTGAGCTCTCCCCCAAAGCACTCCAGATACCTTTAAAATGACTCTAAACAAATTCTAGATCATCAGAACCCACAAAATGAATGGAATGAAATGAATTTCTAGTCTAAGACAACTTGGAAGGTTGGCAGGAAAAGTCTGCTGCATGAGAATGAGAGAGGAGAGCAGTCCAATGCAGGCTGCACCAACATAGACATGACCTGAGCAAACTGGGATCAGATATTGGGGTGACTGAATCACTGGCAGCCATGGCAGTTTCCAGACCTCTTAGATAACAGATGCCAAAGACAACTTAGAAAATTAGCAGGAAAAGTCTGTCATACCTGGATGAGAGTATAGTGTAATCTAGTGTTGGCTGTGCTAGCATAGCCCTGGCCATAGCAAAACAGGAGCAGGCCTTTGGAGTGACTGAATCAGTAGTGGCAGCTACAAAGGCAGTAGCTGCTTCCAGAACTCTACATTCACAGAAGGTAAGAGGGTCAAACACCTGGTCAGAAGGAGATTTGCTTTGCCTTTACTCAGATCTGGGTACAAGTCCTGGGTGTCAGTCCCAGGGCAAGTTGTTGTTGCTTGCTTATTTTCCCATCCCATTTCTTGCCTTTGAACTTTATGTTAAAATTGTGATCTTCTCACTTTGGGGGTGGGGTAAGGATGGAAACTATCCCAAACACCAGGAATTTTTGACTGCTGCTTTTGGGCGTAGTTGAGTGAAATTTTAATTGAGAACTACGCCCAAAAGTCAACTAATAGGCTAGAGAAATGAGCAAACAACAAAAACAAAAGAAAACAAAAGAAAACCTCTGACTATTGAAAGTTACTATGGTGACAAGGAAGATCAAAACAAATACTCAGAAAAAGATAAACAAAGTCAAAGCTCCTCCAACCAAAGCCTCCAAGAAAAGTGTGAATTGGTCTCAGGCCATGGAAGAGCTTAAAAAGTCTGAAAATAAAGTAAGAGAAGTAGAGGGAAAATTGGGAAGAGAAATGAGATTGATGCAAGAAAATAATGAAAAACGAGTCAACAGTTTGGTAAAAGAGACACAAAAAATATTGAAAAAAATAATACCTTAAAAAAACAGACTAGGCCAAATGGTAAAAGAGATCCAAACAGCCAAGGAAGAGAAGAATCCCTTAAAAAGCAGCATTGGTCAAATGGAAAAGGAGGTCCAAAAGCTCACTGAAGAAAATAATTCCTTAAAAATTAGAATGGAGCAAATGGAAGCTAATGACTCTATAAGAAATCAATAAACAATAAAATAAAACCAAAAGAATGAAAAAATAAAAGACATTGTGAAATATCTTATTGGGAAAACAACTGACCTGGAAAATAGATCCAGAAAAGATAATTTAAAATTATTGGACTACCTCAAAGCCATGCTCAAAAGAAGAGCCTAGATATGATCTTTCAAGAAATTAACAAGAACTACCCCAATATTCTAGAACCAGAGTATAAAATAAAAATGTATTTAAAAAATAAACTACAAATTGAAAGAATCCATGATCACCTCCAGAAAGAGACCCTGAAATGAAAACTTCCAGGAATATTATAGCCAAATTCTAGAATTCCTAGATCAAGGAGAAAATATTGCAAGCAGCCAGAAAGGAACAATTTAAGCAGTATGGAGCAAAAGCCAAGATAATGCAAGATTTAGTAGCTTCTACATTAAAGGACTGAAGGACTTGGAATATGATATTCCAGGGAACATACAAGCTAGGATTACAACCAAGAATCACCTACCCAGCAAAACCGATTACAATCCTTCAGGCGAAAAAGGATATTCAGTGAAATAGAGGACTTTCAAATATTCTTGATGAAAAGACCAGGGCTAAACAGAAAATTTGACTTTCAAATCAAGACTCAAGAGAAGCATAGGAAGGTAAAGAGGAAAGGGAAATCATAGGGAATTTACAAGTTCAAACTGTTTACATTCCTACATGGGATGATTATATGTGTAACTTATGAGACCTTTCTTATTTAGTTGTAAGGAGTATATATAGACAGAGGATACAGATGTGAGTTGAATATGAAAGGATAATGTCTAAAAAATAAAATTAAGGGGTGAAAGGAATATATTGGAGTAAGAGAAAGGGAGAGTGGAGAAATTATCTCATATAAAAGAAGCAAGAACAAAAGCTTTTACAGTGGAGGGGAAGAGGAGAGAGGTGAGGAGGAGTGAGTCAGCCTTACTCTCATCAGAATTGTCTTAAAGACGGAATAACATACACACACAGTTAGGTACACAAATCCATCTTACCCTACAGGAAAGTGGAAGGGGAAGGAGATAATAGAAGGGGAGTGGTGATAGAAGGGAGATCAGTTTGGGAGAGGTGGTAGTCAGAAGCAAAACACCTTTGAGGAAGGACAGGGTGAAAAGAGACAGAGAGAGAGAGAGAGAGAGAGAGGGTAGAAAAAATGGGGGAATAGCATGGGGAGGAAATATAGTTAGCAATAGTAATTATGAAAAAAATGAAGCAAGTTTCTCTGATAAAGGTCTCATTTCTTAAACTTAGAGAATGGAGTCAAATTTATAGAAGAGCCATTCCCCAATTGATAAATGATTAAAAGATATGATCAGTTTTCAGATGAAGTAATCAATGCCATCTATGAGCACATGAAAAAATATCTGAACTTACTATTGATTGGAGAAATGTAAATTAAAACAATTCTGAGGTACTACCTCATACCTATTAGATTAGCTAATAGGATAGAAAAAGGTAAATGACAAATGTTGAGGAGATGTGGGGAAAATGAAATATTAATACATTATTGATGGAGTTGTGGACTGATTCAGCCTTTCTGTAGGGCAATTGAGAACTACGCCCAAAAGGCTATAAAACTATGCATACTCTTTGATCTAGCAATACCACCACTAGGTCTATATCTGGAAAGAGATAAACAACAAAAAAGAAAGGGACCTATATATACAAACTATTTATAGCAGCTCTTTTCTTGGGTCAAAGAATTGGAAATTGAGGTGATGCTCATCAATTGAGGAATGACTGAACAAGCTGTAGTGTGTGATTGTGATGGAATACTATTATAGTCTAAGTAATGATCAGTGGGATGCTCTCACAAAAACCTGGAGTCTTGCATGGGCTGATGCAAAGTGAAATGTACTGTGTACAAAGTAACAGCAATATTGTAAGATGATCATCTGTGTACAGCAATCCAAGACAACTTTGAAGGACCTAAGATGGAAAATGCTATCCATCCCCAGAGAAAGAGCTGATGGTGTCTGAATATAGATTGAAGCAGATTTTTATTTTACTTCCTTTATTTTTCTTGAGTTTTTTTAAGTGTATATTTTCCTTCACAACATGACTATTATGCATATGTTTTGCATGACTACACATGTATACCCTATATAAAATTGATTGCCTTCTTAATGAGGGAGGAGGCTGAGGGAGGAAGTGAGAGAACTTGGAACTCAAATTTTTAAAAATGAATGTTAAAAATTGTTTGTACATGTAACTTTGGAAAATAAAATACTGAATAAAAAGACAAAAAAATCTTACTTTTATTTACGCTTTTTTATATAACTTTCATTTCACCCTCTCCCTCTACCAGTTAATTTGTTATGAATGATAAAGTCATTCCTTATAACAAAGCTTCTTAAAGAAAGAAGAAAAATAATTCAGTAAAGCTAAGCTATGCACTAATAGTGTCTGATAGCACATGAAATATTTTACATTTATAGTTGCCTACCTTTTTAATGCAGAGAGGAAGGCACATTTCCTCATGTACTCTCTCAGGTCAAGCTAGATTATTATAATTACTTATGATTCAGTTTTTGTTTTCTTTCTGTTTAATTTTAAATATCTTGTTTTATTGGTTCTATTTTTTAATATTTACTTGTTTTTAGTTTTTCACATTTACCTTATAAGACTTTGAGTTTTAAATTTTCTCCTCCTCCTTCCCTTCCTGCCCTGCCAAGATGGCATGCAATCTGATATAGGCCATACATGCACTCATATTAAGCAGATTTCTACATTAATCATCTTGTAAAGAAGAATTAGGACCAAATGGAAAAACCATGAGAAAGAAAAAAAAAATTAAAAAAATAACATGCTTTCATCTGCATTCAGACTCCATAGTTCTTTCTCTGGATGGGTTGAATTTTCTATCCTGAGTCTTTTGGAATTGTCCTTGACCATTGCATAGCTGAGAAGAGCTAAGTCCTTCAAAGTTGGTCATCACACAGTGTTGCTGTTATTGTGTACAATGTTCTCCTGGTTCTGTTCACTTCACTCAGCATCAGTTCATGTAAAAGTCTTTCCCAGTTTTTATGAAATCTGCCTGCTCTTTATTTCTTATGGAACAATAGTCTTCCATTACATTCATGACCACTATTTGTTCAACCATTCCCCAATTGATGGGAGTCCCCTCAATTTCCAAGTCTTGCTCACCATAAAAAAAAAAAAAAACTTCTATAAATATTTTTGTATGTTTGGGTCCTTTTCCCTTTTTTTTTTTAGGCAATTGGGGTCAACTGACTTGCCCAAGGTCACACAGCTAGTAAGTATCAAGCGTTTGGTCTGAGGTTGGATTTGAATTCAGGTCCTCCTGACTTCGAGGCCAGTGCTCTATCCACTGCGCCACCTAGCTGCCCCTGCTTTTTCCCATTTTTATGATCTTTTGGGGGATACAGACCTAGAAGCAGTACTACTGGATGAAAGGGTATCCATAGTTTTATAGCCCTTTGGACATAGTTGCAAACTGCTCTTCAGAATGGTTGGATCAGTTCACAATTCCACCAACAATGCATTAGTGTTAAAATTTTCCCACATCTCCAACATTTATCATTTTCCTATTTTGTCATGTTGATAGGTGTGATGTCATGCCTCAGAGTTGTTTTAATTTGCATTTCTATAATCAATAGTGATTTAAAGCATTTTTTTCATGACTATAGATAGCTTCAATTTCTTTATCTGAAAATTTCCTGTTCATATCCTTTCAATTGGTTCTATTTTTTCACTCTCTATGTGTCAATATGAACCTTTTCAGGCTTTTCTGAATTCTATATCTTGTGTTTTGTGGTACAATGACAATATATTAAATTCATGTGCCTAAATGTGTTTATTTATTCCCTAATTAATCTTCTAGGTTATTTTCACAGCAACTATGACATAACAATGATACCTATATCCTGTATTCATTTCCATATAATATATCCTTGAACTTCATTTTTTTTTAGCCTAAGTGTAAGGTTTTGCATTTGTTTCTAGTAAATGTTATGGATATGGCCTTCACAATGTCCAAATGGAACAAATATCCCTTACAGATGATAAATTCTATAAATATTTTTGTTAACAAATGATAATTTGTTGATTGTGTCAAGCTCCAGAATACTAGAGAATTTCCTCAATGAGATCCATGATATTTCAAATGAGATTAGTTTAAAAATTTACATAATAAAATATAAATGGATGAATAGTGTCTGCTGGTCAAAACACTGAATTAATAAATATGTATCTTTAAAAGGCATGACAGATAGGTAATGACTTAGACATGTATGTGAACTAAATAAAGCAAGTGAGTTAGGTTGAATCTGGGAAATCATGTGATGTTTTCAAATGATTTCTAGCCACCACTCCCCACCATAAAAAGGTATCTTAACATCAGTGTTTTTTGATTGATTGTAGTATCATTGTAAATCTTTAAATAGCATCATCTTCAAAGAATTATTTTCGGATGACCAAAGGGCAGTGAAGAAAATAGACTACAACATATTGTCAATGAGGACATATACCTAAGTTGCGTGATTCAAGAAAATACTGTGATTGGAAAAAGAGTTTGACTATTTAGATGAGTCAAAAGTGAATGCTATCAGATGAACATCTTAAGTGTTCCCCTGTTACTCACAAAATGGAAAAATACATGGTGGAAGTCCTTTAGCACATTTGGTAGATGCTGTATTGAAGGACTAATGAAAAACATTCAGAAGAGTCTGATGCAGTGAGAAGGTTCTGATGGGTCAAAATCTATGCTGATGGATGAGAATAACTGCAACTTTTTTTGATGAAATAATAGAGCCATTCTCACACAAGAAAAGATGTTTGGTTTCATTTAATATGCTCATTGTTTTAATGAATCAAGATCTTTTTGGATCCTGATATTGACAATCAGCATATTAACTACCCTTTCCAGCTTCTTCTCATTTGCAAATTTGAAAAGTGTGTTTCTTATGGCTTTATACACATTACTGATGAAAATGTTGAATGGTATATGAGCATGGGCAGCTTAGTGGAGTTCTACACTACAGACTTCCTTCTGCATTGACAGTAATTTGTGACTACTCTTTGTATCTGACCAGTTTTGAATCCACTTAACTGTATCACCATCTAGCCCACACGTCTCCATCACATCCAGAAGCAAAACATAAACGACAATGTGAATTGATTTCCTGAAGTCAAAGGATACTACTCCATAATATTCCCTCAATTTATCAGTCCAATTATCTTTTTAAAGAGTAATTAAGTTACATAGTATGACCTATTCCTTATGAAGCCATAGATGGTTTTAATGGCTACTCTTTGCCCTTTAAATTCTCTCAAACCATCTTCTTTAATAATTTGGTAAAGAATTTTGCCACAAATAGAAGTTAAGTACATTGGTCTCCAATTCTCAGACTCCACTGTGGCTACTATATGCAAGGTACAAGATCTTTTGAAGATCACCTACAACATCTGAACAATCATATTAGATAATTCTTTCAGTAACATAGACTATAATTTGTATAAGCCAGGCCACTTGGATTCATTTTCTCTTCATATTCACCTTCTTTTTTTTCTTGCTTCATGGATACTCTGAGACATTTATACTCTGGGTCCTTTTCTCCTGATTGGTGACTCTCTCCTCAAGACTACCATTTATGAAGCATCACAACCATATTTCCTGCCACATATGCCTAAATTCTTTCTTTAAAATCTTCCACCTCCTTTCCTATAGCATTGATCTTTATAGTAAACCATTAATAAATGTTCTCTCTCTCCTTCTCCCTCTCCTCTCTCCTTCTCTTTCTCTCCCTTTCTATTTATATATATTATACGTATGTATGTATACATACATGCATGCATGCATACATACATGCATACATATTTACTTTGCCTTTCTTTATGCCATATTGATGATATTTTGTGATCTCTTCTGTTATTTTCTTGTTTTTCTGCTACCTTATAAACATTTTCTATGTTATCATTCCTAGTCCAAAGAACATTCTCCTTGACTGAAAAGAAATAAAATATGAATTGCATAAATCAGTTCTTTCTCATAATCACTATGTTTACTAAGCCTCCATCTCTTCTTTTGTCTGCTTTGACTATCAATATGGATTTAATGAAAATGAAAAACAAAACAAAACACAACTCAGGTTGTTGTTTTTAACATTTGTCACCATGTCAGATATTTATCAGTTTTAAGAATTCTTATTGTATCATACTTGTGGTTTGTATTTAAGCTCAGTCATTTGTCCTGGTTTCCATCCTGTATGCATGTGTTTTAAAAATTTCAACTTGTTGATGAGTTTTCTGTACAGGCACATCTCTCTCCTTAGGAAGCTTTCATTTTTTTTGCTCGTCATCTGAGACAATCAATGCTTCTGCTTTCATTATTTCATTCTTGAGAACTCCTTACCCCTCTCAGGCTAACTTTCCCTATAATAAACTAGGTGGATCCTATTTTTCCTGATTTGAGTCTTTTGAAAATCTGTCTCCCCCCCCCCAAACCTAAGGGATTGTAGAAGACTCTGCCTGGATTTCTTCTTCTATATTAAAAATTAAAAAGGAGTGGTAACTTGTTCCTCTTTGGATAGCTGCATAGAACCTAACATTAGATCTTGTCTGTAGAATTAGCCAAATTTATGTTTTGTCAAGATCCCTTCATATGGACTGAAACATGTAACATCTGAAAATGCAGGGGCGTATATAGCTTAAGAAAGTAATTGAAGTAAGTCAGTTTGCTATCAAATTTAGTTGGGCTATGTGTTGCACAGAAATCCAATCTGTCAATCATTAGTAGAAATGAAGTCCAAAAAACCTTCATGTCTAAGAACTTAATTCAGGTAATTGTCAAATAATATATAGGAACTGTGTCTTTATGCCTCTATTGTCTTTTAAATATAACTGATCCACTCATTAATAAGTTAATTGTAATGAAATTAAATCACTCTCTCTCTCTCTCCCTCTCATTTGAGATCTCACAAAGGTAAATGTACTATGCATGTGGAAATCCTTAGAAGATCCACCAATTTCATTATATGCTTCTGCTAATGTTTAGGACTTAATTATTTAAAGATGCTTTACTGTGTTAAATGAGATTAATCTTATTATATAAAACCACCTTTTGGTTTCTTACTTTTCAGTCTTTCTGAACTGGGTAGTCTAAGCTAAAAGTAGATTTACAACAAAAATCCAAATCTATAGGGTCAGTAAGACTGTCATATTAAAAAAAACCCTTCCTATCTACATAACTTTTTGAAAGAGTGCAATCCTTTAATATGCATAAATTATTTAATTTCATCTTCATCACAATCTTATAAGGTAGGTAGTATAATGCTTGGTTTGTTGGCTCATGGGAGAGAGATCAGGAACATTTCTCTTAAACTATCTATGATTTCGCTGATTTTAGGATTTCATTATAAGGAAATTCTTAGCAATACAGATTGACATCTGATCTGCAGCTGATAGGCTTAGAGACTAGTTTGGGGATACTTAAAGGTTAAATCAATTATGCAAGTTCACATAGAAACTAGATGTCAGAAACAGGATTTGACTTCAGGTCTTTCTGCTTCAAAGGCCAGCTCTCTATCCACTATGGCACACCAACTCCCTATCAGAGAGCTTACATGTTTATTTTTAAAAATCAGTAATTATTTTGGAAACTAAGTATGTGTTGTGGACAGATACCAACTTGTGAAATAGTTATCTTTAGTCCCATTTGTTCTGAGCTTGTGCCATGCAGAAACATATGTGAAATCTTTCCAGGAGCTGGCCAGCCCTGTTAGGATTGCTGACTGACTCTGAGTGTCTCATTGCCCTGCCTTCCTGGAAGATATATATACCCTTACACCCCAGAGTAATGATTGCTAATCTTGTCAAGAATGGAAGTGCCTTTGATGTGAAAAAGACTTTATGCTTCACTGCATAATATCTGTTGATTTAGAGAGATCAACGAGACAAAATATACTCTGAATTCAACAACATTCAAATAAATTTCTATTATTTATAATAGTATCTGCAGTCAAGTCCTTAGAGTGAAGGATAAACTTTGAATAAAAGCCTATATACTCCACTGATATCATCTTAATAGTGAGAAAAATAGAGGAAAACCCCAGTACTATGGGTGGAGACTCTATGGAAAGCTTATGAGATGGTACACATAAAAAGCTTAGAGGATGGGCAAGCTTTCTTGGATGGATTGATATCAATGTTACTGAAAGCACACCTATATCCGTGAGGACATAGACCCATTGGAATGTTGAACTACTTATATGTGTATAAAACATTATTTAGTTTCTGAACGAAAACTTGATGATTTATTGTATTTCATGTTATATGGTTGGTTAGAGCTTAAAAAAGATAAAAATGACATTTCCTCATGGACTCAAAGACCCCTTGTCTCCCTTGGGGACACTGATTCAGTATAAAGGAGCTATTTAGATATTCTTGACAAATGTACCAATCACAATTAAGAAAACATCAAAATCTTTGGTTCTACCAACAACATATAAGCCTAATAAGAATGAACACAAGGATTGGTACAATTTCTTTGGTGATCAGTAATTAATACTTATGAAGTCATTAGTCACGGTTTCTGTTTTTGTGTCCCCAACTACCCATGTGAGGAAAAAATATAATCTGGTCAATAGTGTTTAAATAATCTCATTCTACATGTTATAAAACTGAGGTTCAGAGAGAAAGAAAGGGAAAAATTATCATATAAGCATAATTAAACAAAACAAATTCCCATATTGGCCATGTTCAAACATGCTTTTCTCATTTTGCATATTAGTTGATCATTTATCATAAGGTGAACAGAGTTCTTCTTCGTTTGAACCCTGGCATCGTAGTTGATTAGTGGACTCACAAATAAACTTTTTATCAAGCATTCAAAAACAATTAATTCCACTATTTCATAAACTGCAAAAAATAGCAAATTTAATCTATGATATAAATATGATTTGGATACTAAATCAGGCAGAATCAATAAATAAGAGGGGAAATTTTTTTTTATACATAATATAATGATGTCATTAGACAACCCTAGGCAATCAAGTAAAATTAAATGAAATAAATTTAACAAAGTTTCATTATAAAAAATATCCACATAAATTATGAACATTTTTTCTATAATTCAAACAAAACCCAATAGAAAGTGATAGAAAAATTACATTTGAATAATTTCAGAATATATAAAATACTTGGAAATTTACCTGCCCAGATGCACAAATGAACACTATGAATATAGCCACAAAACACTGGAAGTTTACCTGCCCAGATGCACTAAGGAACTATATGAATATTACCACAAAATGCTATCAATAGGAATATAGACCTAAATATTTGGGAAAATATTTGTTGTTCATGGTAGGCTGAGCCAACATAATAAAAACGATATTATCTAAGTTAATTCATTTACTCAGTATCATAGCAATCAAATTACCTTAGGATTACTTTATAGATCTGGAGAAAAATAATAACAAAATTCATCTGGAGGCAAGGATGATCAAGAATCAAGAAAGCAAAGGGCCCTAGCAGTGCCAGTGATTTCTCAATTGCCAAATCTGATTATCTTTTCTGTCTTTATCCTCCTTGGCCTCTTTGTAGTACTTGGCCACCTCACTTCTCTTGGACACTGTTTGCTCTTCGTTTTCATGACACTTCTTTGCCTAACTATCTTTCTACCTATCTCACTGCTTCTTCTTTAGTATCCTTTGCTAGCTTGTCATCCATGCCATTCAGCATAAGTGAGAGTGTTTCCAAGAATTTATCCTGTTCTCTCTTTAATTTTCTCTGTGCACACATTCTCTTGTTGATCTCATCAGATCATGTAGGCTTGATCATCCTTTCTTTGCTGATGACTCACAAATCTACATATCTAGCTGAATTATTTTCCATTACCTTTAGTCATATATCACTGGCAGTCTATTAGGACAGTTCAAACTCGATGTCCAAAGACATTTCAAATTGACAATGTCAGAAACTGAATTTGCGATTTCTCTTCTCCCATCTCCCACCAAAAAAATCCCCTACTCTCTTCCATACCTACCTATTTTGATGTAAGAAACAGTCACTCTATGCCTTTGTAATGGCTCCTAATCATTCTTGGAAGGCACTCCCTTCACATCTCCAAGTCTTAGAATCTGTCTCTTGCTTACAGAAGCAGCTTGAGCATCAACTTTGCTTGAAACCTTAACTTATTCGTCAGTTTAGTGTCCTCCCTCCATCACTACCTTCCATTTACATACCTTGTGCTTATATTTATTGTGAATATACTAATATATGTATGTGGCTCCCCAGAGAGAAAATGAGGGTCGATTCATTCTTTGCATTTGTTTTCTCAGAGCTTAGCACAGTACATAGCACATTGCAAGCCCTTAATAAATGTTTTGTTGATGGATTGGTTGAATCTATACCTAAGAATTCAAGAAGCTTATTGTATTACAAAAATACATGTGGTTTTCTTTAGATGCATGCGCAGCACAGTGGAACAAAAATGGAAAATTAATGAATTTTAGGCATCCAGATGCTGGTAAGGATAGAAAGTTGTGCCTGGGGTCAGGCAGATTTGAGTTCAAATGTGGCCTCAGAAGTTTACTAACTGTATGACCTTAGCAAGTCATTTATCCTCTGCCACCCTCATTTTCTTCATTTATAAAATGAGGATAATATTAACACCTAACTCCTAGTGTTTTTGTTAAGATCAAATGAAAGAATATTTGCGAAGTGCTTAGAACCATGGCTGACACATACTAGTTGGTTAATGAATTCCCATTTCTTTTTTTCCTTCCTTCTACCTAGTTAACCCTACTCTAAAAGCTGCACTGGTTCTCTTCACAAAAGTTTTGTTGTCTCACTTACTCTTCTTCCTTCCTAAATAAACTGACAGTTCTAGGTTCTACCGCATTGTATCTGCTAATAATAAGCAGCCTCACGATAGGGAAAAAAAATCCTAGGTTTTTTTTTTTTGAGATAAAGTTGCTGCCTTCCCACTTCACTGATCAACTTTCCTACCTTTATGCTTGTGGTACAGGAACTCTGTTTTCCCTGACTTATTCTTGAGGAATAAAGGGCTATGTAAATTTTTTGTCTGCATTCTTGGGTACTTGCTCTTAGTTTCATCTTGAACATATTTCTCTTTTTCTGTCTCTCTCAGTCTTCTTGTCCATCTTTGTCTCTTTTTCCTTCTTTCTATCTCTCTTCTCTCTCTTCTGTTCTATTCTTTTTTCCTAACTAATGGATAAATAAGATAAATTCCATTTTAGCAGCCTTGTGATAATGACATTGAAGCTACAGGATCACATAATTTAAGGTTTCAATTTGGGAAATCAATCAATAGGTATCTCTAAATGCTTATTATATGTCTGGTGCTCCCCTAGGAATTGGAAATACCTAGTATGAATGAAACAATCTATATTCAAAAGAAGCTTGAGTAATCTTGTTTATTGTACTTGTGGCTAACTTAGGGCTTGACAGACAGCAGGTATTTAATAACTTGTTGATTGATTGCTAATCTAACGGTTTAACCTATACCTTTCAAAACTTTTCATTTAAAGGCCAGGACACATATGGAATAGTAGGACAATTGGATCATAGAAATAGCCAATTGTGGCCACTTTGTTCTTATGAGCTGGGTTAAAGGGAAAATCACTGCACTTGGAATGAGGAGAGGTGTGTTCAAATTTCTACTCGGATATCAGTTATTACAAACTTGACAAATCATTTAACATTCTCTGATCCTCAATTTCCTCTTCTGTAAAATAGGGGTAATACTTGGACCACCTAACTTGGTTGTTAGAAGCAAAGTACTGTATAAATGTTAAAACAGGAATCATTTATATTGCCAATAGCTGAATTTTCCATGATAACAAAACACTTTACATATATTTTATCACTTGATCCTTACAAAGACTTTGTGAGGTGGGTAGTCTAAATCAATAAACATTTATTGTGTATCTGACCTGAGAGAGGAAGGACACTACAGTTAGAGCATGCAAAAACAAAAATAGCCCCTGACCCCAGGAAGTTTATATTTGACTTGTGGATGGGATGGGGTACAGTTTACATAGGTAAACATATACACATATGAATTATTCCAATATTATCACCCCCATTTTAGAGATGAATATACTGAGCCTCAGAAGGTTGAAGTATTTGTTTCAGATCAGGTCACCAGTATGTGGCAAAGTTGGGACTCAATCTCAGTTCAATTTGATTCCAAATCTATTGTCATTTCCACCACACTGCACTGATGGACCTTTCCCCCATTAAAACACTGAGCTTTGAAAGGAGATATAATTTCCTAATGCAAAGGGGTACTACCCTTTTTTATTTTGCTTTTATATTTAGATTTGAACAAACATTATAAAGAAAAATAAAACAATTTCATCCCAATTTCCCTACCATTGCTACAAGTGTTTATTTCACTGAGCTCTTCCTGACAGTGCCATCACAACAATTAAATGCTGGTTTTGACAAAGAACTGCTGATCTTGGTAGCAGATGTTTCCAAAGAGAATATTTCCACTGGGGCTATTCAAGTAGCTAGAGATATTTAAAATATAGTGACAGATTCTGGATCCGAGCAATCTCTTTACTAATGGGCTGAAGACAACAATTAGTTAGATAATTCAGTTGTCACAAAGGGCTAAGGTCCAAGGTTTATATTTAGGAGATAGTGAGTTTCCCTTCATTATTTCTTCACAGGAAGATTGGATAACTACTTGCTAATAAGAAAGTTGTAGAGGAGATTTCTCTTCAGGTAAGAGTAGTCTTTATGTACTCTTAGAGGTCACTTTTAGCTCTATGATTCTTTGAAATTAATCCATAATTAATAAATATTTATTAAGGTCTACTATGTGCTAGGCACTATACTAAACACTGGGGATACAAATAAGAAAAAGAAAGACTTCCACTGTCCTCAAGGAGCAGTGGGGAAATTGGGAAAAATGATACCCAAAAGGAAGCAGAAATGGGTTAAGGGGGCTCTAATGGGTACTCACTGAGAAGGTATGATGTTTATGGTAGAGCAGTTGGTGGGAAATGAAGAGATGGCTTCAAATACTGAGCCCTCTATAAATGAAAACTTTGGTAATAGTTTTTTTTTTCTTTTTTTATACAACCTTTCCTCCTTCAATCACAGGAAAGAGGCAACCGAAGGTACTGAGAAGATCTTGAGTCACAAAACTGAAGCAATCTTCATGATAATGAGATTTTGTGTTATAATTAATGACTTAGGGTAGGAAGAATAAATCATAGATGGAAAGTGTACTTCTTTGATGCTTTTTTTAGTGCATTCCCTGCCTTTCACATATTTCTTCCAGTGGTAAATGAAGGGGAGGGGCAAAATAAGGAAGCAATAGAGAATGTTTCATAGGCAGCTAGGTGGCACAGTGAATAGAGCACTTGGACTGAAGTCAGGAAGATGAGTTCAAATCTGGCCTCAGGCATTCACTAGCTGCGTGACCCTGTGTAAATCACTTGACATTATTTGCTTCAGTTGCCTCATCTGTAAAACAAGCTAGAGAAGGAAATGGCAAACCACTCTAGTATCTTTGCTAAGAAAACTTTAAAAGGGGTCTTGAGGAGTTAGACATGCCTGAAAAATGACTTAACAACAACAAAAATGTATGTATAGATCTATATCATATCATATCATATCATGTCATGTCATATCATATCATATCATGTCATATATCGTATAATATCATAGCACATATATCTGTCTATCTGTTTATGTATCTATCTATCTATCCATCTATCTATCTACACTGCCCCTATCTTTTCAAGTTTATAGACAGTTGGGTTCTTTAGAATATTTTCTGGCTCGTGCAATAGTAAAGCAGAGAATTTAGTCAAAGAGAAATGGGAAAAATGATAGTAACTAATCATGTGAGAATATGGTGTAATTATACTTAAATCTATGAGGATTCAGAATTACTGGGACTACTTGTTAGATAAGATGGAAGCTAGGATGTGATGATGATATATGTGTGTGTGTGTATGTATATGTGTATACACACACACACAGACAAACATACATACATACATACATACATACATACATACATACACCCATACACACAATGTCTTATTCAGTGCTCAACAATTATAGTTCTGTGGGGGTAGGTATTTCTATCAACATTTAAATGATGAGCAAACTGAGACTGATAGATGTTAAAAGTAGAGTTTCAACATAATTTTAAAAATCTTTCAATCTGATGGTCATTGTGTTTTGCTCATTCCAAGATTCCCCTCTCTGCCTTACTGTGTGTTAGACCTTGCACAAGTCAGTCTTCCTGTCTTGACGTCAATTTCCTTATTTGTAAAGTGAGAAGGTGAAGTAGATGACCTGCAAGGTCCCTTCCAGCTCTAAATTTATGACTCCATGATCCTGAACATCTCATTTGATTTTTTTCCATCAAATTCATTTGAGGTATTTATTAGTATTATGTAGTCATCACCTCTTTTAGTCAAAAGGTGTCTTTATTTTTAAAAATTCAATAATTTG
This sequence comes from Phascolarctos cinereus, assembly GCF_003287225.1. Lineage (NCBI taxonomy): Eukaryota > Metazoa > Chordata > Mammalia > Diprotodontia > Phascolarctidae > Phascolarctos > Phascolarctos cinereus. The sequence continues at coordinate 325,615,301 of NW_027556098.1, read as the reverse complement.
GAGTTGTATCTTTTTCAATAAATCATGGCTCCAATGACCTCCTCAATCAATACCTGCAGAATTAAATGTAAACTCCTATGCCTGGCATTCAAGTCACTTTACATCTAGCTCTAACCTACCATTTCATCCTCACATCACACTAACCCCCTTTCATGTATTCTGTTACAGCCAAAATGGTTGACAAAGGCTCACTTTGTACTTACCTGTTACAATACCTTTGCTTATACCATAATGTCATCTGTTCTCCCCCCTCTCCATACTGATTAGTTATCAAGATCCTACTCCTCCTTAAAAATGCAATGCAATAGTCTCCTCCCCTGTGAAGATTCACCTCATCTTTCCCATTGTAAATGCTTTCCTCCCTTAAACCTTACACAACACTTTGAACCTATATTTTGTGCTTAAGATTTGATTTCAAATCTTAGTTAAATGATATGATTCTTATCACCCCTGCTAAATTATAAACTCCTATGAAGGTAGGAATTATGTCTTATTTATTTTTATATCTCCAGAGGTTAACAATATAGAACTTTATGCATAATAGTTATTTAATAATTGGTGAATTGCCTTTATTAAGCTTATTTGTACATACTTTTTGTTTGCCTACTGTCTTCCCCATTAGACTATGAACTCTTTGAGAGCAGGGTGTGTCCTTTCCTCTTATTTGATGACATTATTTGTCATAGTACCTTGTACATAGTAGGTACTTACTACATACTTTTTGATTGATTGAACTTATATCTCAGGACCCTAGCAGCTCTAGATCTATAATATTTTGAACCAAATTATTGAACTGAATAGAACGCAATTGACTAAATTGAACAACATGATACTAAGTTATACAGAAATATAATAGTATCTTGGAAGAAACTAGATTATCTAATTTTAATGGATGTGTGAATATAATTAAAACATTACTTCAGTGCATTTACATAGCTGCAGAACTTTTGCATCAATATTTTAACCTCAAGGTTGTAAGTAATTATGTGTAATTGGTTTAGCTTCTATTAGAATAATTAGATTATTATGATGTAATTTCAAAAGTGTGTGGGTTTAGGAATTAATTTTTAGCAATTAACTTACCCATTGATTCTATCACTATTGTAATTTGAATTTTGCTTCAAGTCAGTCACTGATCTTCTGGATTTGGGAAATTTATTGTTTTCATATTTTCTTTAGATCTGGGATCATTGCACATATGTGATTTTATTACAGTGGATAAACTTTCCCCAGCACTGGAAACTATCAAAACAATAACCTTCCTGAAAGCATAATTAATCTCTCTTTAAAAAAAAAAAGAGCTAGGAAACAGTGATTCTGAATATGTGGCCTAAAAGACAGGGGTTAAAATTATCCTCCTCATTTTATGGAATATCATACATAATTTGTTCCAAATTATTTGCTATGCCCAGTGTGTGACACTCCAATCTAGTGTCCATGTCTTTGTACATGATGGCATGTAATCCTTCCTCAGCTCCTTTTCATAGAACTGAATTTTAAAAGCCATGTTATGAGTGAAAAAAATTCAATAAAACTTGTAAAGTTATGTGAATTGTAATTTTATATATGGTAGATCAATTATTTTACCTTCCAACTCAACTCAAATCCCAAATTTCTGGTTCATTGTTCAATAGGACCCAAAATCTTTCTACTTTATCCTCCTCTATTTCATTCTTCCTCTTCACTTTTTCCATTTCTCCTTCTCTTACTCTATATTCTCCTTGTTTTCTTTCTCTTCTCCCTTTTTCTTTTCTCTTCTCTTTTCTTTCTCCTCCTTTCTCTTTACTTATTTTTTCTTTCAGTCCCTTTTTTCTCCTCTTTCTACTTTTCATCCTCTTCTTCATTCTTTTTTTTCTTTCATGCAGAAAAATCAGTTGAAAGATCACAGGATATTTAGCCTGGAGAAGAGGAGACTCAGGACATCATATCTGCCTTCAAGAATCTGAAGGATAGTCAGGTATAAGAAACATTAGGCATCTTCTGTTTAGTCATATACGGGAGAACTAAGAACAATGTGTGGGAATCACAAAGAGGCTAATTCGTATCAAGAAAAAGCAACTTCTCTTTCTTGGAGCCTATGCCTCCTGTTTCACAATGAGTATTTGAGTGTCAGGGTAGAAGGCATGAGACTGGCTCAGGTGGAATGTAAAGAATGACTAGGACAGGCTGGATATAATGAGCCAAGTGAAGTGGTGTTCAGTCAATCATGAAACATGATAGCACAGGCCCTAGGGATGAGAATGTGTATTTCTCTTCTTCTTAGTGATGAGGAGTATTCTTTCATAAATTTATTGATAGCTTCAATTTCTTCCTTTGAAAACTCTTTGTTTATATGGTTGGACCACTTTATTGATGAATAACCTTTGTTCCTTTAATATTCATATTAATCCCTGTATATTTTAGACATTAGACCTCTTTTAATGTCTGTCATTTAGACATTAATCCCTTAATTGATAAAAAAAATATATATTTTACCAACAGTACTTTCTTTTCTTATTCCAGTAAATGGATTGAGTTTGATTGCACAAGAACTTTTAAAAAATGTTCATGCAATCAGCACTGTTTTTTTCTTATATGATAACTTTTATCCTTTTTGTTTTGTTTTTTTAAAATTTTATTAATTTATTTTGATTTATCAACAATCATTTCCATACGCTTTTGAGTTTAAAATTTTTCTCCCCCTTCTACCCCACCATCCTCCCCAAGATGGCACACAATCTGATATAGGCTTTACATTTACATTCCTATTAAACATAATTTCACATTAGTGAAATTGTAAGTAAAAATTAAAACTAATGGGAGGAACTATCAGAAAGAGGAAATGAAACTCAGTAGGAGAGAAAAAATGATAGCAATTCAATTTCAATAGTTCTTTCTTTGGATGTGGATAGCATTTTCCATCATGAGGCCTCTGGAGATGTCTTAGATCCTTGTAATGCTGAGAAGGGTTAAGTTTATCAATATTAGTCATCGCACAACATGGCTGTTATAGTGTACAAAGTTCTCTTGGTTCTGCTCACTTCACTCACCATCAGACCATACAAGTCTTTCCAGGTTTTTTTGAAATCAACCTGTTCATTTGTTATAGCACAATACATTCATATACCACTACTTGCTCAGCCATTCCCCAATTGATGGGCATCCTCTAAATTTCCAATTCTTTGCCACCACAAAAAAAGCTGCTATGAATATTTTTGTACATGTGGGTCCTTTTCCCATTTGTTGATCTCTTTGGGATATAGCCCGAGAAGTGCTATTGCTGGATCAAAGGGTATGCACATTTTTGTAGCCCTTTGGGCATAGTTCCAAATTGTTCTCCAGAATGGTTGTATCATTTCACAACTCCACCAAAAATGCATTAGTGTTCCAATTTTCCCATATCTTCCCCAACATTTATCATTTTCCTGTTGGCCAATCTGATAGGTGTGATGTGGTACCTCAGAGTTGTTTTGATTTGCATTTCTCTAGTCAATAATGGTTTAGAGCATTTTTTTATATGACTATAGATGGCTTTAATTTCTTCATCTGAGAACTGTCTGTTCATATCCTTTGACCATTTATCAATTGAGGAATGGCTTGTATTCTTATAAATTTGTCTTAATTCTCTATATATTTTAGAAATGAGGCCCTTATCAGTGAGACTAATTGTAAAAATTCTTTCCCAATTTTCTACATTCCTTCTAATCCCAGTTACATTGGCTTTGTTTGTGCAAAAATTTTTCAATTTAATGTAATCAAAATTATCCATTTTGCTTTTTATAATGTTCTCTATCTCCTATTTGGTCATGAATTCTTCTGTTCTCCATAGATATGATAGGTGAACTATTCCTTGTTCTCCCAGTTTGCTTATAGTATCAGCCTTTATATCTAAATCATGAACCCATTTTGACTTTATTTTGGTATATGGTGTGAGATCTTGGTCTATGCCTAGTTTCTGCCATACTCTTTTCCGGTTTTCCCAGCAGTTTTTTTTCAAAGAGTGGGTTCTTATCCCAGAAGCTGGGGTCTTTGGGTTTATCAAATAATAGATTACTATAGTCATTGACTACTGTGTCTTGCATATTTAACCTATTCCACAGATCCACCACTCTATGTCTCAGCCAGTACCAAGCAGTTTTGGTGATTCCTGCTTTGTATTACAATTTAAGATCTGGAATTGCTAGGCCACCTTCCCCTGCATTTCTTTTCTTTAGTTCTTTTGATATTCTGGAGCTTTTGTTCTTCCAAATGAATCTTGTTATTATTTTTTCTAACTCTACAAAGTAATTTTTTGGTAGTTTGAAAGGTATGGCACTGAATAAGAAAATTAGCTTAGGTAGGATTATTATTTTATTATATTAGCTTGGCCTACCCATGAGCAACTGATGTTTTTCCAGTTATTTAGATCTGATTTTATTTGTGTGAAAAGTGTTTTGTAATTGTGTTCATAGAGTTCCTGGGTTTGTTTCTATCCTTTTCTTTTTGGACAAAGATTTATTATGTGCCTTTAATTGTGCAAAGCACTGCCTTCTAATCCCTTTATTTTTCTTCCTTTCTTTTTTTTTTTGATGTAACCTTTTATAAATAACTGTTAGGTGACCCTGGCAGCCACTAGGCTGATCCTATTCAGTAGCAGGGACAAAAAATTTAGAATTGACACCTTGGTAGTTGTGAGCTTTCATCTAGCTAGGTAGAAGTATTGATGTTTTTCTTTAATTGGTAATCTATGATAGTCATGTGGACCACTTTCTATGTATCCCTTAGTTCTAACTTGGTATCTAGGGGTTGTAGGCTATGGTGAATTTACCCAATCAGAATCAGCCACAAACCTCTACTCTGGCATGTTCCACCTCTTTCCTGAACCTAATATAGTTTACTGAGCCCTAGTTACATAGCCTTGGCATAATGCAGTCACTCCCTCTGTGAACTGGCTGACATTTAAAAATAAAAGATATTTTTAGCATAGGAAAAATACAGTAAATGAATAATACATAATAAAACTTCCACTAAGCAGCTATGCATTTGGCACTCCTCTGGTTGGTAGAAGAAGGTAGGGCAGTGGATAAAGTAGTGAGCCTAGAGTCTGAAAAATAGGGGTTCATAGCTAGCCTCAGATGCTTAATAGTTTGTGTGACTTTTGGCAAATCATTTAACCTCTGTTTGCCTCAGGTTCCTTTTTGTAAAATAGGGATAATAATAGTACCTACCTTCTAAAGTTCTTGTGAGGATCGAAGGAGACAACGATTGTAAAGTGTCTGACCCATAGTAAACACTATATAAATGTTAACTATCATTATTTAAATTTTTATTTACTAAGTAGTTCTGAACTTAGGCATTCTTGAAAATGTGTAACTTGGTTTATTTAATGCTGCTAGCTGCTTCTCCTGCCAGTGGGTGAAGAAGTTTACAAAATACAACAATTCATCTCTGAAATTTGTGTCATGAATCCAGCAGATGAAATAAAATCATTAGATGAAGACTCATAGACTCCAGACCAAGGATGTCATTTCCTCTTCTGACACAGGGACACAGAAAAGCCATCGCATGAAGTCAAGAGAAAAAAGACACTCACCTGTCAAGGACTTTTTTGCTGTTAGGCGTCCTTTCACTGGCAAAGATCTTTAAAATGCTTCTCATAAAGGTTAGCTAATTTGTGAAGCCAGCTAAGTTAATTTGAAGACCAACCCTAGAAAGAAATGAATCATCTCTGTTCCTCCCCGGCTTCTCTAACTTTCAGACATTTCCACAGAGGCACGTCTTTCCTACAACCTTGGGATATCAGTTCCTTTTTTGTTCCAAAATTGTTGCTGCTTTACTACATTAAAATGTACTTTGAGGTCTAACTGTGCTAGTTTCCCTTCATTCCTATTTCCTCTTTCCCTACCATTTCTCTTGAGATTATTTACTTTTTGCTGTTCTGAGTGATTTTGGTTTATTCTCTCTAGTTCTATAAAACAACCTCTTAGTAGTTTGATTGAGATGGTACTGCTTTTATATATTAATTTAGGTAGTATCAAAATTTTATTTATATTATCATGACTAAACCATGAGTAATAACATTCTTCCAATCATTTGTCTTTATTTCTGTAAAGAGTGTTAATTTATTTTTCCGTGTCCTTCTGGGTAACTCATTTGATTCTCCTAGCTAGTCATGGATGTTATTATCCCCATTTTATACAGGAGAAAACAGATGTTCACAGAGGTTGAGTGTGTCCCCTAAGGTCATGTCGTTAGTAAGAAACCATGCTGGTATGAGAATCTAAGTTTTCTGATGCCAATTCCAGGAGTCTTGTCAAAATACTAGATCAAATAAGAGATATAATCCTATCAATAAGGACCCCCCCCCCCCCCTGCTGAGAGACAGCAAGAGAGAGAAAGAAGAGAAGACACCAAATAATAAGATGCCATTAGTTTCCATCCTCTGGTGTAAAAAAAAAAAAAGATCTCTAGAACCACATTAATAGAATCCTAACAATCTCCACTCTATATATCCCAGTTACTTCTAGAAAGCATTCTAGTTACTCTGGAAAATCAAAAGTCAGTTGGTAAAGTTTATTTGAAATAGGAAGACCTGGATTCAAATCTCCCCCATTGGATTGTAAACTTCTTGAGGGCAGGAATTATCTTTTGCTTGCTGCTTTTTGCCTTCCCAGTGCTTCATACAGTGCCTGGCACATAGTAGCCACTTAATAAATATATATTTGATTGATTGATTGATTGCTACTTTCAATCTACAGGACCTTGGAAAAGTCAATTGCCCATTCAGGCCCTCAGTTTCCCTGTCTGAAAAATGAAAGGTTTCCTATTAACCTTACTAGGTGTTTTTTTTTTTCTCCCTCCCAGTACTCTTTTAGGTTCAAACAATTGAAGTTCTTTCAGCTATGGTGAATCACAGAGCTCATGATTTATTTTCTGTCCACACAATTCTTCCCTAAGTGGGGGAAGTTTCCTGATTTAAATGAATACTTACAAAAATGATGATTTTACACTTTTCAATGGAACAACCACCCCGACAGCTTCTTTGTGTTCCAGGGACCTTAAGGGGCTGCTAACAGATTTATGGTCTCATTACTGCCTATAGCAATAACTCTTCCAAAAGGTAATTTTTATGCCGGGGGACCACAAAACAAATGGGAAGAAAAGTTCATGAGTAAAAGAACTAGCTGACTGGCAGGGATTTCAAATACCTTAGTTTCTAAAACAATGGATTTTCACAGAAATGAGCTTACTGTTGAATTCTTGTGCAAACTTTAAAGCCAACCCAATACTCACACCCTCTCCTCCATGACACTTTTGCTAATTTCCTCAAATGATAATGATCTTTCCTCCATCCTTATTCTACAAAGCTGTCACAAGACTTAGTTTTCTCCTTTCTAATGCAATTTTGTGCAATAATTTGAACTGAACTTATCTGCTCATACTCTTATCGCTCTTACTAGGCATACTACTTTTCCTCCTTATGGTTATCAGCACTTTGACATATTTGTGAGGTTTCTCTTTTATTTACTGTAAGCCTGAATTCCCACCAACTGTGTTTCCCTGTTTGGGGTCTTGTAACTAATAGTTCTATTTAACAATACCAATTGGCTTTGACAAAAGGAAATTTACTCCAGAGATATTGCAAAAGAAATTTACAAAAAAAATTTTCCCAACATTTCAGGGGACATAATCCCCCATTCCCATCCTTCCCTCTCAACCCTCCCCCTTACCCCCATCACTGAAACTAAATTAGCATGAGATCAAGTGATCTTAACTCGTTTCCTACATAAGTAGATACAGCTGAATCCTTCTGTTAGGCTAGAGTTCTGAAAGTCATTCCCAATGATAAAATATCCATCCATGCTTCTCAGAGCATCAGTAATAATACTCTGGCTGCCAAATCTGATTCTCAGATTCTTGTAGCTCTTACTCCTGACCAAGATCAAAGACTCTACTTTCTTCACCTAGAATTGAAAAGAGCAAACTGAAAGGCTAAGGAGGCCCCATTTTTTGAGAAGACATATCTCCTCAGGAGGGATCAGAAGACCTCACAGCCCTTTCCTTTATAATATAGTTCCTCATCAGATAGTCACCTAACCAAGAGCTCCCCTGAAGACATTGAGTAGAAAGGAAGAGGTAGCTGATGCTAATAGACCTTTGTAAGTGCCTCTAAAATCAATCAGAGAGCCTTCCTTCACTACGTACCTTGCCATTCACAACCAGTATCCAGATATGCACCAATCTCCTCCAGGCACTTACCTTACATAATTCTTTTGGAAACAAGTTTCTAGAGTCCTCCACCTGGAAAAAATACCATCTTCCTCTTAGTGTCCACCAGATGGTGATGCAATAATGCCATATGATGTGCATGTGCCAGAATCCTTTACATGTGTGTATGTATACTAATCAAACTCCATACTAAATTGTAAACAATATAATGGCAGTAATAATTAGTGTCTTCTTTCCCCCAGTACTTAGCACAATGTTATGCATGTAGGAAGCACTTAATACATGAACTGACCTAAATTTAATTAGCCACTCTAATCTGCTTACCCTTCTCACCACCCATGCCCCAACATAAAAGCTGCTCTGTTTAACAAGTGAGACTTTCATACGAAGGACTTGGCAAACTGGGAGCAAAAAAATGAAAATAAATCTATAGCTCCATTTCAAGTCCAGATTTTCATTTCCTTTCAGAATTTCAACAAGTATTTATTAAACACTGTGCTAGGTGATAGAGGAAGAGGAGATATGGAATGCCAAAATATATATTCTGGTAGTCTCACAATGTAAATCACAATCACTATGAGTTTTCTAAGGGTGAGACAATGTGTACACAAAGAGCTGTAATGCAAACAAAGAAAATGGGAGGTACAAAGAATTTTTATATTGCAACAAGGCAAAACAAGCATTTATTAAGCACTCACCACATACTAGGTACCATACTAAGCTTAGTTATACAATTTAAAGCAAGAATATCTCTTCCTTTAAGGAGCTTAATTTCTAAGGAGGGAAGATAACACAAAAGGAAACTGAAAAGCAAACTACATAGGGATGGGACATTTTATTAGTCTTAAAGGTCAGAAACAGAGCTGAGGGGAATAGCATAGGCCCCTCCCCAAAATGGAGGCCTGGAAAGAAACTCCATAGTGGGAGGAAGTTACAGGGTGGATGGGTATTCCAAGCTGAGTAAGCTCTAGGTACTGCAGTAACTTCCTGAGTGAAATGGCAGCTAAGGCATTGTCAAAAAAAATATGGAAAGTCAGAAGAGCCATGATAAAAAGATTTGTAGAATCAAATTCTCATTTGTGGCTGAATTTGTAATAATCACTTAATTCATCTCTTGGCTGAAATCTGAGTGCTCTAATTGGGAAAGAGATGTCTGAGCTGGCTCTTGAAGGAAGAAAAGGATTTCAACTGCAGAAATGAGGGTATAATGTCTACTAGGCATGAGTGGGTACATTGGCAAAGATACAGGAAAAGTCAAAATTAGTTAGTACAAGCAACAGTGAATATAGATATCCTGTTCCTCATCATGGTTTCAATATGTAAAGGCCAGTAGATGACACAAGAAAAGTTTAGAAACTCAAAAATGCATAACATACATGTATAGTATTGTATAATATCAACATATTTAATTTTTTCATACCATAATAATTCAGACTTCTGCAGTATGAAGGGAGAGCCAAAAATTTTTTTATGGATTTTCACATCATGGGGACATTAGGCTCCTTCCCTTCTCCCTTCCTTCCATGATGTGGAAGGGAGAACTTTAGTTTATTTTGTATGGATGCTATTGTGAGGTGATGTTATGAGAAGTAGTAATAAATAAAGCTGAAAAAGTTGATTGGAACTAGGATGTAAATTAACTTTAAAGTAAAACTAAAAAGTTTTTATTTGATACTGCTGGTAGGGAAAAAAAAGGGACAGAGAAAGGGAGGAAAGAAGGAAGGAAATAATCATTTATTAAGTACCTACTATGTGGCAGGTGCTATGTGATGTGCTTTGGCAATATATCTTTGGATCCTCAAAACAATCTTATATGCTTTTAGTATTCATATTTCACAGTTGAAACATCTGAGGCAAATAGAAGCTAAATTACTTGTCCAGGACCATACAGATAGTAAGTATCTGTGGCCAGATTTGGATTCAGATCTTCTTGACTCCAAGCCCAGTGCTTTATACACTGAAGTAGCTATTGCCTCCAGGTAATATGGAGTCACTTCAAAGTTTTGAACAGAGGAAGGACATATGAATTAAGAAGATTATTTTGAAATCTATTTGATCAATATAGTGAAGAGAAACTGGAGGGAGAGGTCAATTAGGAGACTATTATAAAAAGGCAGGAGAGAGGTGAATAAGTTCTGAACTAGTGTGATGTTAATATGCCTGGAATACTGTGAAAAATGAATAATTCCCACCTATCTTCTCTTTCTCTCTCTGTCCCTGTCTCTCTGTTTCTCTGTCTCTCTCTCTCTCTGTCCCTCTGTATCTCTCTTTCTGTATCTCTGTCTCTCTGTCTCTGTCTCTGTCATTCTGTCTGTCTCTCTCTGTCTCTCTGTCTCTGTCTCTGTCCCTCTCTCTCTCTCTCTCTCTCTCTCTGTCTCTCTCTCTCTGTCTCTCTGTCTCTCTCTCTCTCTCTCTCTCTCTCTCTCTCTCTCTCTCTCTCTGTCTCTGTCTCTCTCTCTCTCTCCCTAACCCTCTCTAGCATGATAGCATGACAGCTATCTTCAAGCATTTGAGAGTTATCTCATGGAAGAGGATTTAGGCTTAATGCAAGAACAGCTTCTTGACACCTAGAGTAATCCATATCCTTTAGGAAGTACTTTGTTCCTCTTCATCAAGCTTCTTCATGCAAACCTGATTAAGCATTTGAGGATGTTGTAGAGAAGCACAGTTTATTTCCATTAGATTGTAGGCTCCTTGAGAGCAGAGACTCTGTTTTGCCTCCTTTTGTATCCCAGGCTTAACAGAATACCTGGCACATACCTGGTGCTTAATAAATATTTACTTATTGATTGACTGATTCATATATGGATTGGAGTAAATGCCTTCTGAGGTCCTTTCTAACTGAGATTCTAGGATTTTGTGATTAGACTTACCCTGCTTGGCCTCAGAGGGTGGAACCTAGGACTAGGAACTAGGACTAGACATTTCAAAGAGGCTAATTTAGGATTCATCTATGGATGTAAGCTTCTGAATGATTTGTGCTATATGCAAAAGGGTAATGGACTTGCTTAGGTGGTAGTTATAACCTAGTCTCACTACCGTAGGTGTTCAAACAGAGGATGAATGACTACTTGTCATGCATGTTGTATAGGAGAATCATCTGTCATATATTGGATTGAGTGGCTTCAGAAGTATCTTCAGACTTGGAGATTCTGTGACTTTATGTCTGTTTTCCTACCTCAATCAAACAATAAATCTGGGAGAATTTAGAATATGCCTATTATGTGCCAAGTACTGGGCTAGGTACTGGACATAAAAATACAAAGAATGAAACAATACTTAATATTAAGGTGTTTATATACTAATCACTGGGGATGTAAATACACAAATGAATTTACATTTTATTGGGGGAAGATTAGATTGTAGACTCTTTAAGAACAAGACATAGGTCATTTCTTTGAGTCATTATTATATAATAGAGGGGTTTAAATAAGGCATACACTTGATAAATGTTTATTGAATTATATTTTAATTAATTTAATTCAATTGAGAATTTCAAATTAGGAGGAGTAATTAGGAAGGTTTGTAAAAAAAATACCAAGACCTTCTTGAAGATGCTAGGAGAGTAAAGACAAATATACAGTAAATCTCAGGGTATGGAAGGATGTAGACAGGATGCCATGGCATTTATTTCAGTGTGACTTTCTTTTAGAGTTCAGGCAATTCATGCCAGCTCTATCTCTTCTGCCTTCTTAAAGGATCTTGTTCACCAGGAGCTGGACAGAAGTCTTTTGTCAAATGAACAGATTACAGTTGGGGGTCTTTATGAAAGGAAAAAAAAGAATAAACAAATCCAGAAGGATATAATGCCATAATCCATTTGACAGTCCTGGCCAGGGAAAAATGATTATAATCTCAAGTTGGGAAATAGCCCATCACAGGCTTCATGGTAAGATCCAGATGTTCAACACTATTTAAGAGCCCAAATTAACTTTGTTATTTCCCCTTCCACTCTTCCTACCTAAAAAAGAGATTAGAGACTCCAAATGTTCCCCCAATCACTACAAAAGGCTCATATAGCCAAAATTTATCAATGCCAGTGAAGTAAGAATAGATAGTGAAGATAATGCATCATTACTTTGCATGAGTCTCTAAAGGCAGTCACAATTAAAATAGACTATATCTACAATGCACATTTCTGTTTCTGTCAATCAAGAGAAACCTAAATAAAGACATGATGCTTGCAAGAGTCAAGGTTTGGCCACTGAAGATTGTAGTATTTGACTGAGTTGGCACACTTTTCAGGGAGCTATATTACTGGAGACTATATGTGATTCAGGGTCATAGCAAATTAGGGAAGGGGAAGGAAGAGGGAATTATGTCCAGCTTGTCCTAATTCTTTTGTTACTTTATTTTCTAAGGTTGACTTAAGATCAATATTCTCTTTCCTTCCAAAACCTCCTAAACTACCCCCAAATCACATCTATTCAGCAGAAAATACTGCTGTATTCTACTGAGAAACTAAAGGCCATTTATTCTGTGGTTCTTTCCCCCTACGGTCTTCTCAAAACCCTTCAATATAACCCCCTACTTTCTCCTTCTTTATGCCTAATGAGGAGATGAGGAGGTGGCTATTACTTAGCAAAGGAAAATCTTCTACCTGTACCATTGATGCGTCCCCTTCTTATCTCCTTTATGAAGATTACCACTACAACTATCCCTTCTCTCTTCAATCTTCAGTCACTATCTACTGACTTGTTCCATCCCTGAAGCCTAAATATACACCCAGGTCTAACCCTTGCTTAAAAAATCAACTAAATGGAAAAAAAAATATGTATCATGTATTCTCTCATGATACCATGCCATGTCTCTTCTCCCTTTCAAAGATAAAGTCTCTCAAAAAAGGAATGTATACTCATTGTCTCCACTTCTTTTTTTATTCACTTGTGAGCCCCTTATAATTTTACTTCTGACTTTATTAGTGAACTGAAACTGCTCTCTTCAAAGTTATGAATGGTATATTAATTGACCAATAGAAAGGATTCTTCCCTCCCCCCCGTCTTTCTTAAGTTCTTGAAGTATTTAACAATATATAATATCCTTTCCTCCTGAACGCTGTCTTTGTAAAGCTTTCAAGATCCTCCTTTCATATTGTTTGTCCTGGCTTAGATGACACAGTCCTTCTCAGGCTCCTTGGCTGAATCAACATTTATGCACTACCCCAAAACTCTTCTCTTTTCCCTATGATCACTGTCTTGCTAATCTCATTATCATTCATGATTTGGATTTTCTTCTCCTGCAGATGACACACATGCACACTTATACATACAAATATACATACATATTCTAAAGATTACATATATTTAATATGCATACATACATATGCATGATATATATATACACATATACACAAATATATACAAATATACACATATGTATATAATGTGAGCATATATAATACGTGTTTATATGCACACACTGAATATACACACACATACAACATACATGCTCCACCCTCCCAGCAGAAAGATCTACATATCCAAATTTAGTTTCTGTCCTGAGATCCACTTTGCCAATTACCTATTGGATGTGTTGAATTAGAAGTCTCATAACCATTTCAGAGCATATTGACTTCTCCTTCCTAACTTCTCAATTACATATAGGCATAATATAGGTACAACATAGCAATCATCCAGGTTCTTAAACTTAGATTCATACTAATCTCCTTACTCTCTCTCAGACCACATATCCAATCAATATCCAAATTTGGTTTATTCTAGCTTAATAACATCTCTTTTTTTGCTTCTCAACATATTTAGTTTTTAGCATACACATATATGTATACATACATACATATGTATGTGTGTGTATATATATGTATATATTATATACATTATATATATTTCATAATATATGTATGTATGTGTATGTATATATATATGTATATATATATATATATAGTTACAACATATAAGTATATCAAAGTGCATACAGTGAAAACAGATGAGAACCTTACTGGGGTGGGGAAAGAAAAAAAATAAAGCTCAGGCTTTATTAGTACTCTCAAAAGATAACTAAGAAATTATCAATATATTTTTATTTATGGACTTATGATCCTATTTCTATAGTGCTTTTGTGAGAATAATTAGAAAACTATAGAATCATAGATTTGGAGATAGAAAAGACCTTAAAGGCTCACTCTGTCATTTTACTATATACAGACAGAAATCATATTTTAATAAATACATACAGAAGAGTGAGCTTAGAGAAGCTAGGAAGTTGCCTGATCTCTCCCCAGTTTCCCTCAGAAACAATGTTATATCAAGCCTCTAAATGGATTCTGAAGTGACAGAACCTACAAAATGACAGTGAAACAATTGTCCAGCTTAAGATAACTTACAAGGACTTTAAGGAAAGGTCAATGTCACTTGGGTGAAAGTGGAGTGCAGCCCAGCTCAGACAGTGTCCAGGCAAGCCAAAGGGAGCATATTAGCCACAGCACAGAGTATCAACCAAGGCCGGACCATCCTGGACCAGTAGGCTGGTGGCATAGCAGGCCAGCTATGAGGCCTCCAGCCTCAGCACAGAAGGCAAATTGGTAGCTCCAGAAACCAAGCAACAATAGCCACAACCAGGCTCCATCGGCCTCCAGCACATCAGCCAGCACCAAAGCCTCCAAGACACAAAATGAGTGACCAGGCCCCTGGTCCCTAGCACAGGAAACTAGGGAGAATGCCCTCTGCAGCCCAGTTTCAGAGTTCAATTTTAAAAGGCATGAAATAGGTGAAAAACGAGCAAGAATCAAAAAAAAAAAAAAAGAACCTTGACCATAGAAAGTTACTATGGTGATAGGGAAGAACAAAACACAAATTCAGAAGAACATTGCTATAATGCCTACATGCAAAACCTCAAGGGGGACTATGAATTTGTCTCAAGCCCAAAAAGCCTTCTTGGAAGGGCTCAAAAAGGATTTTAAAAGTCAAATAAGATAGGTAGAAGAAATATTGGGAAAAATAAGAAGTATGCAAGAGAGAATAAAGAGTTTTGGAAAAAGAAGGATGAAAATTGACTTGAAAAAAAACAATTTCTTAAAAAATAAAATTAAAAATACAATTGACAAAATGGGAAAAAATTTACTGAAGAAAACAACTCCTTATAAAGTGGAATTGGCCAAATGGAAAAGGAAGTACAAAGGCAAACTGAGGAAAAAAAAATCCTTAAAAATTAGAATTGGGCATGTGGAAGCTAATGACTCCATGAGACATCAAGAATCAGTCAAACAATGAATGAAAAATAGGAGAAATTGTAAAATACCTCATTGGAAAAAGTACTGACCTGAAAATTAGATCTATAAGAGATAATTTAAGAAGTATTGGAATACCTGAAAGCTATGATTAAAAAAAAAAAAGAGCCTGGACAGTATTTTTCCAGAAATTGTTAAGGAGGGGGCAGCTAGGTGGCAGAGTGGATAGAGCACCGGCCCTGAAGTCAGAAGGACCTGAGCTTAAATCTGGCCTCAGACCAAAACACTTGACACTTGCTAGATGTGTGACCCTGGGCAAGTCACTTAACCTCAATTGCCTATAAAAAAAATGTTAAGGAAAACTGCCCTGATATCCTAGAGCCAGAGAGTCATTGAAGTAATCCACTGATCACTTCCTGAAAGAGATTCCAAAATGAAAACTCCAGATCAAAGAGAAAATATTGAAGACAACCAGAAAGAAACAATTCAAATATTGTGAAGCCATAGTCAGGATTACATAGAATTTAGCAGCTTCTACCTTAAAGGATCAGTGGGCTTGAGATATGATACTCCAGGAGGCAAAGGAGCTTGAATTACAACAAAGAATCAACTACCAAGCCAAATTGAGCACAATCCTTCAGGGCAAAATAAGGACATTCAATGAAATAGGGAACTTTCAATTATTGCTGTTGAAAAAAACAGAGCAGAACAGAAAATGCAGTATTCAAATACAAGACTCAAGAGAAGCATAAAAAGGTAAACAAGAAAAAGAAAACAAAAAGATATGTTATTCAATAAGGTTAAACTGTTTACATCCCTACATGAAAAGATGATACTTGTAACTTTTGAGAACTATGTCTTTATTAGGGCAGTTAGAAAGGGTGTGGGCATAAGCTGGCTTTCATGTGATTATATAAAAAGTTAAGGGGTGAAAAAAAGGATTATACTGGGATAGAAGAAAAGGGGATGCAACATGGAATAAAGTATGTCATATGAGGAAGCATAAAGGACCTATAACAGTAGAGGGAAAGAAGGGAGTGGGGTGAGCATTATCTGAACCTTAATCTCATCAGACTTGGATCAAAGAAGGAATAACATACACACTCAGTTGGGTATGGATATTTATCTTACCCCTCAGGTAAGTAGTAGGAAAAAGGGAAGAGAAAAGGAAGAGGGGCTGATAGAAGGGAGGGCAGATTGAGGGATGCTGTGGTCAGAAGTAATACACTAGTGAGGAGGGACAGGGTGAAATAAGAGAGAAAATTTTAAACAGGAGGGGAATAGAATGGAGGAAAATGTACAGTTGGTAATCATGACTGTGAATGTGAATAGGATAAACTCTCCCATAAAATGGAAGTGGATAGCAGAGAAGATTAAAAATGACAACCATACATATGTTATTTTTAAGAAACATCTTTGAAGGAGACAGAAGGGTAAAGGTAAAAGGCTGGAGTAGAGTGTATTATGCATCAGCTGAAGTAAAAAAAAAACAGGGGTAGCAATCTTGATCTCAGACAAAGCAAAAACAAAAATAGATCTAATTAAGAGAAATAATGAAGGAAATTACATCTTGCTAAAAGGTACCATAAACAATGAAGTGATATCAATAATAAAAACATATGCACCAAGTGATATAGCATCCATATTCTTAGAGGAGAAGTTAAGCAAGTTATAGGAAGAAATAGACAGCAAATCTATATTAGGGGGGACCTCAACTTTTCCCTCTCAGAACTAGATAAATATAATGACAAAATAAACAAGAAAGAAGTTAAAGATTTGAATCAAATTTTAGAAAAGTTAGACATGGTAGACCTTTGGAGAAAATTGAATGGGATAGAAAGGAATATATCTTTTTTCTCAGGAGTACATGGCATCTACACACAAAAAAAATTGATGATATATTAGGGTATGAAAACCTCACAAGCAAATACAGAAAGACAGAAATATTAAATACATCCTCTTCAGATCATGTTGCAGTAAAAATTATGTGCAACAAAAGCCCATGGAAAGATAGAATGAAAATTATTTGGAAACTAAATCTTGCACTGTATACCAAGAAAAGGTCAAAATGGGTATATGATTTAGACATAGAGGGTGATATCATAAGCATATTAGGAGAGCAAGGAATAGTTTACTTGTCAGATATATGGAGAAGGGAGGAGTTCATGACCAAACAAGATAGAGAACATTACAAAATGCAAAACAGGTAGTTTTGAATACATTAAATTAAAAAAAAATTTTGAGGATGGGTTGGAACTCAGGTCCTCCTGACTCCATGGCCAGTGCTCTATCCACTACACCACCTAGCTGCCCCTAAATTAAAAAGTTTTTGCACAAACCAAGCCAATGCAACCAAGAGTAGAAGGAAAGCAGAAAGCTGTGAAGCAATTTTTACTGCCAATGTTTCTAATAAAGGGCTGACTTCTAAAATATATAGAAAACTGAGTCAAATGTATAAGAATACAACTCATTCCCCAATTCATAAATGATGAAAAGCATTTATAGTCATATGAAAAAATTCTCTGAGGTACCACAGATTATCTAATATGACAGAAAAGGAAAATGATAAATATTGGAGAAGATGTAGGAATATTGTAACATTAGTGCATTGTTCATGGAGTTGTGAATTGATCCAACCATTCTGGAGAGCAATTTGTAACTGCCCAAAGGGCTATAAAACTGTACATACCCTTTGATCCAGCAATACCACTACTAGGGCTATATCCCAAAGAGATCATAGAAAAGGAAAAGGGCACACATGTACAAAAATATTTACAGCAGTTCTATATGTGGTGGCACAGAATTGGAAATTGAGGGGATGCCCATCAATTGAGGAATGGCTGAACAAGATCTGGTATATGAATGTAATGGAATATTATTGTGCTATAAGAAATGATGAGTAGGTGGATTTCAGGGAAAAAAAAAGATGAAAAGACTTACATGAACTGATGCTGAGTGAATTGAGCTGAACCAGGAGATTATTGTACATAGTAACAGCAATATTGTATGATGATTAACTATAATAGACATCTCTTCTCAGCAATATAATGATCCAACACAATTCCAAAGACTCATGATTGAAAATGCTAACCACATCCACAGAAAGTACTATGGAGTCTTAATGCAGATGAAAGCATACTATTTTCATTTTTTTTTTGTTTTCTCTTTCTTGTGGTTTTTCCCTTTTGTCCTGATTCTTCTTTTATAACATTATTAATGTAGAAATATATTTAATATGATTGTATATGTATAGCCCATATCAGATTATTTGTCTTCTTGGGGAGGGGGAAAGGGTGAGAAGTAGAAACATTTGGAACCTAAAATCTTATAAAAGTGAACTTTGAGAACTAAAAAAAATTAATTAATTAATTAAAAAATACATACAAAGAGTAGAGGAAGATTTTCATGAATGATACTCTACAGAGCAGCTAAGTCCTGATTAGTGCAATAACAAATCCTCTCAAGTAGTCTCATTATTTAAATTCATACTGTATACTTCTTTTAGGCTGGAACCAATTATTACATTTTTTTAAAAATGCAACTTCAAATAGTGTAAATTCTAATACTTTTTAGTATTCATTATTAGATTCATTATTTACACCAATTAAAACCTAGCTATTGAACACATCCTTTGAGTAATACAGTTGACTTGACTGAGGTTTACATACCTCAACCTGCTTATAGTTGGTTAACCATACCAAAGTCATCATTTTGTAGAGTAAATGCTTTCCTTAAATTATATTTCTCTTATGAAAATGCCAAAATAATAGATGTCTTGAAAGTTGAAACACAGAAATAAATTAGTTTAATGTTCTTCTGAGTATTAAAATAAAAAACACTAAAAAATAAAATATTATCTGAATGATTTTAAAAGGTATATAATCTTACCAAAATTCACCGGTATCATTGAAGGGGATGCCCAATGCAGAATCCAAGTGGAAGAAGGTTCCATATAGATAGTAGAGTTCATTAAATGTTCTTCCTGTGGTTGACATTGTCCGTATTTCAACAAGAACTGAAAGATTTCAAAATCTTTTAAATGAGACTCATAATAACATAAAAGCTCTATTGAACAATCCAAACATAAAAATATATGTATAAATAATAGACATTTTCTAGATTATAATAGACATAATAGCAGCATTTATGTTTATACAATACTTTAAGATTTGCAAATAACTCTATGTACCTTATTTCATTAAAGTCTGAAAACAATTGTGTGAGGTAGCTGCTATGACTGTTATTTACCCATTTAAATGATAAGTATGAGGAAACTGAGGCTCAGAGAATGTAAGTGATTTATCCAGGGTCACATGGATGATAAGTATCAAAGGGAGGATTTGAACTCAGATTTTTTTTTTTGCTTGATATCCATTATTCTACTCACTATTCTCAGCTCTCTCTATGATATGCATTTAAATGTAGACATCCCATGGATCTAAACCATCAATACAGGTATCTTTAAAAGACATTGGAAATAGATAATGAATTGGGCCTGGCATTTCACAGGCAAAATAGAAAAAATAATTTGTATTGCCTTTGAGATATTACATACTTCTTTCAAAGATCCTAAAAGAAAAAAAAAGCATATATATACCTCAGCATTTTGCAAAGTTTCAAGTACTGTATAAATTTTCGCTATTATTATTGTCATTATTAATGCTATTATTGTATTGAAACAAAATATAGATTCTTAATACTTATATTCCTTGAGAAATATATATCTGAAAGTCATGAAATACTAAACTTTGAAGGCTATAATCAACATGAAGGGCAATGGGGAGGAACAGAGGTGTGTAAGGCAGATTTAGCACATTTAAATGAGGAATGATGCAGAAGACACATTACCGACAATGTCACAGGAGAAATTTATGACCAGGAAAAAATGGGCCAACCATGTAGTGAGAGTGAAGGAAAATTGAATAGACAGCCTACATGCTTCATGGATATCTATGCTACCTTAAGACAGCACGCATATGCGCATATGAACACACACAAACACACAAACTATAATAGGATTATGAGAAGACCAGGAAAAGAATCAAGCAAAATAGAGGCAGCTAGGTGGTGCAATGGATAGAGAACAGCCCTGGAGTCAGGAGGACCTGAGTTCAAATCTGTCCTGGAAACATAACACTTACTAGCTGTGTGACCCTGGGCAAGTCACTTAACCCTGATCGCCTCACCAAAAAAAAAAAAAAAAGAATCAAGCAGAATAAGGAGAGTTGGTAGGATTGTAATCACTATAATTGGAGGAAATGCCCACATTGAAAGACCTAGAGATACACTGGAGCATTATAGTATTACAGTATGGTATGTAACAGATCTAGTAAATATTTCTACCTTTATATATTTAAGGATGACTTCTTTATAAGTCAGCACATAATTAGTTTTTGTAAAGTTATGATGTAATGACAACTATATCCTCATTTAGTAGCAAATGCAGTTTTATCAAGGCTAACTTTTTTTTTAAAATGCTGTTCAGATATAGTAGAATGCTGTTCTTTTAGGTGACAACTTTGTTACTGATTACATTTCTGTTTTATTTATAAAGTTCTGAAAAAGATGTTAAAGTTGTTTTTTTTCTTAATAATCAATAATTTTGTTTTCCAATTGGATTTTCCTTTAAGTAGTTAAACATCATGACTTTTTAAAGTATTTAATATTGATGTTGATTTATTGTTATTATTGCCTTTCAGCATAATTTTTTATTATTTCTCTTGATAACATTTTTTCTGTCATCTAACCTGAATTCATGACCATAATTCCTGCTTTAGATTTTCAGCCTTGAATTCAGAAAGATATGATTTAAAGCCTTGTTTCAGACACATAATAGCTTTGTGACCCTAGACAAATCATTTAACATCACTAAGCCCCAGTTTTCTCATTTGTAAAATGGGATTAATAATATCACTTATCTCACAGGGTTGTTTTGAAAATGAAATAAAATAATTTAAATAAAATACTTTGCAAATTTCAAAGTGATATATAAATATGAGTTGTCACAATTGTTGTTGTTATTCCAGACAATAATTTATCTCTGTATATGTCTAAGTTGATTTCTTGTATGCATTACATTTTCAATTAAATTCAAGAAATAAGTATGATGTGCTTACTATGAGCCAGGCAACATGCTAAGTGCTAGGAATACAAATGAGAAGAAGAGATAATTCTTTCCTTTAAGGAGCTTACAATCTAATGGAGGAACTCAACATAAAAAAGGAATCTGAAAAGCAGTAGGGAAAAATACCACCAGGTGTATTGTTCCATGGAGTTGAAACCAAGAAGAATTGTTGATGGAGAACACAGTAAGCAGGAGGATTGTGAGTCCTATTAAGAAATTTTCTTTTTTTTCTTTTTCTTTGTTAATAAAAATTTATTTATTTTTAGTTTTCAACATTCACTTCCACAAGTTTTTGAGTTTCAAATTTTCACTCCATCTCACCCCTCCTCCCACCCCAAGATGGCATGCATTCTGAATATCCCTTCCCCTAGTCTGTCCTCTCTTCTATCTCTCCCCGTTCTCTTATCCCTTTCCCTTCTATTTTCCTGTAGGGCAGGATAGACTTCTGTACCCCATTTCCTGTATTTCTTATTTCCCAGTGGCATGTGAAAAAAAAATTTTTAAACATATGTTTTTAAAACTTTAGGATTCAAATTTTCTCTCTTCCTCCCCCCCCACCCTCTCATTGAAAAGGCAAGCAACTCAATATAGGTTGTACATGTGCAGTCATGCAAAACACTTCCACAGTAGACATTTGGTGAAAAACTAACTATATTTCCCTCAATCCTTTCCTGCCCTCCCATTTATTCTATTCTTTCTTTTGAACCTGTCCTTTCTTAGAAGTATTTACTTCTGATTACCCCCTTTCCCAATCTGCCCTCCTCTCTATCATCCCCCTGCTCTCTTGTCCCCTTCTCCCCCTATTTTCCTGTAGGGTAAGACAGATTTCCATACCCAACTGAATGCGTATGTTATTCCCTCCTTAAGCCAAATCCTATGAGGATAAGATTCACTCATTCCTTCTCACTTTCCTCCTTTTCCCCTCCACTGTAACAGACTTTTCTTTTTTGCTTTTATTTTTATGAGATAATTTACCCCATTCTACCTCTCCCTTTCTTCTTCTCCTACTATAATCCTTTCTCATCCCTTAATTTTATTCTCCAAATATGACCCCTTAATCTTCAACTCACCCTGTGCCCTCTATCTATCTATGTATCTATGTATCTATGTATCTATGTATCTATCTATCTATCTATCTATACATAAACATATTTTTTTCCTCCAACTACCCTAATACTGACAAAGGTCTCATGAGTTATAAATATCATCTTTCCATGCTGGAATGTAAACAGTTGAATCTTAATAAGTCTCTTATGATTTCTCTTTCCTGTTTACCTCTTCATGTTCCACTTGAGTCCTGTATTTGAAAGTCAAATTTTCTATTCAGCTCTGGTCTTTTCATCAGGAATGCTTGAAAGTCCTCTATTTCACTGAATGCCATTTTTTCCCATGAAGGATTATACTCAGTTTTGCTGGGTAAGGAATTCTTGGTTGTAATCCTATCTCCTTTGCCCTCCAGAATATTGTATTCCATGCCCTGAGGTCTTTTAATGTAGAAGCTGCTAAATCTTGTGTTATCTTGATTGTGTTTCCACAGTACTTGAATTGTTTCCTTCTAGCAGCTTGTAATATTTTCTCCTTGACCTGTGAACTCTGGAATTTGGCTATAATATTCCTAGGAGTTTTCCTTTGGGGATCTCTTTCAGGAGGAGATCTGTGGATTCCTTCAATTTCTATTTTGCTCTCTGGTTCTAAAATATCAGGGCAGTTTTCCTTGATAATTTCTTGAAAGATGATGTCTAGGCTCTTTTTTTGATCATGGCTTTCAGATAGTCCAATAATTTTTAAAATCTCTCTCCTGGATCTATTTTCCAGGTCAGTTGTTTTTCCAATGAGATATTTCACATTGTTTTCTAATTTTTGTTCTTTTGAATTTATTTTACAGTGTCTTGATTTCTCATAAAGTAACTAGCTTCCAATTGCTCTATCCTAATTTTTAAGGAAGTATTTTCTTCAGTAATCTTTTGGACTTCCTTTTCCATTTGGCCAATTTTTCTTTTTAGGGCATTTTTCTTCTCATTGGCTTTTCAGACCTCTTTTGCCATTTGGTTTAGGCTATTTTTTAAGGTGTTATTTTTTCAGTTTTTTTGGGTCTCCTTTAGCAAGCTGTTGACTTGTTTTTCATGATTTTCTTGCATCACTCTCATTTCTCTTCCCAGTTTTTACTCTGCTTCCCTTACTTGCTTACCAAAATCACTTTTGAGCTCTTCCAAGGCCTGGCACTGATTCACATTTTTCTTGGAGGCTTTGGATGTAGGAGTTTTGACTTTGCTGTCTTCTTCTGGTTGTATATTTTGATCTTCTTTGTCATCAAAGTAAGATAATATAGTCTGACTCATTTTGTGCTGCTTGCTCATGATCCTGGCCAATTACTTGAGTTTTAAACTCTTTGTTAAGGTAAGAGTCTGCTTCCAATATGGAGAATGTACTGTCCCAAGCTTCAGGGGTTTGTATAGCTGTTTTTAGAGATACTTGTAGGGACCTGTAAATTTTCAGTTCTTCCAAGGTGGTATGATAAGGAGTGAGGTGTTTCCTCCTTTCCTGGCCTGTGACCACAAGTACTCCTTTCTGTCCTGGAACTATGAGGAGGGTTTTCTCTTCATAGCCAGTACAAGCTCCACCCCACCAATGTTCCTCCTCACCCCAGCACCAGCGCCCAGAACTGTGACCCAGATCCAAACATGGGCAAAGCAAGAGATTCCTGCCTCAGCACTGGCAAAGAGATCCCTGCAGTCCCTCTCTGGTCAGCCACTGGACTCCCCCTCAGTCTGTGGGCTGGAAGCTCAGGAAGCAGCTGCTGGCCCTCCCAGGGCCACGCTCTTGGGGAATGGAGATGAAACCCCGCCTTCCTCTCTGAGTACCACAGAAACAGACTTTTCCCACTGACCTTCTAAGTTGTCTTTGTCATTCATGGATTGAGGAGTCTGGAAACCACCACAGGTGCCTGTGAGTCACTCCCCTGAGGCTTGTTCCAGGTTTGCTGCAGCCTGTGCGCCCATGCCACACTGTGCTGCGCGATACACCTTTCTGATCAATCATCCAGGTTGTCTTCGGCTGGAAATTTGTTTCACTCTGTCTTTTTGTGGGTTCTGCTGCTTCAGAATTTGTTTAGAGCCATTTTTTATGAGTATTTGGAAGGGTTTGGGGGAAAGCTCAAGCAAGTCACTGCTTTCACTCCGCCATCTTGGCTCCACCTCTCAGGAAATTTTCAGGAGAAATTTAGTGTTCCATTCTTTAGCCCTGCAATCAGAGGGGAGAGGTAAATAAGAGTAAGTTGTGAATGTGTTGAGTATCAAAAAGTTTTGAGTTCTGTGTATACATATATACACATACACACATACGTGTGTGTGTGATCTGTTTCTGTTTTTTTGTAAATCTGTGTCTGTCTCTCTTTCCATTTCTCTTGCCTACACCAGTTAATAGTGAAGGCGGGTAACTCTCCAGCCTCCCTATCTGCACCCTTTTCAGAACTATCTCTTCATCTCTGGTCCCTCTTTATAAGAAATACTAATATTTAGCTCTTCCTGTTCTCTATCTTTTTCTCCTTCTAAGGAATTTAAAGAAATAATTTCACACCCCAAGAATTAGCCAATACATTTTCCTTCTTGGTTTTCTAAATCAGTGATATGAAACTCAAATAGGCATAGAGTCCATACGTAAGGATCCCTGTGGGCCATTTATTGACAGTTTTAAAATGTAGTGTTATCTATGTTTTATTGTATTTTTATTTACTTTATTAAGCATTTCCCAATTATATTTAAATCTGATTCCAATGGCTCTTCGGAGCCTGCTGTCTGAATGTTTAACCCTTTTAATCTAAATGACCCTCCTTCTGGTTGAGACTTCTGAAATGGAATAGTCTTGTCTTCTTTTTCTAGTCCACATAAAAGTGTGGGTCTATAGGACTGGAAACTGACCATGAGTGGTTTCCAAATATTAGAGTTTACAATGATTTGTACTTGGTAGTGAACATAATCTGAGTTTTTCAAATGTGGTAATCTAATATAGTTCTCCCTTCAGCTATCCTCCAATCTACACTTGTAGGTTGAATGAACTGGGGGATAATTCATTCAGTTTTTAGAACCCCACACCTAAAACTACAGTTCATGAACCCACTATGGTTCATTTTATTTTAATAGTCACTCAGAGTACACAAGTATCTCAAAGCAAGGGCATTTACTGAGATAGCATCATAGGAACAATATCTATAAAACAACCCCCAATAAAATCGGGATGTCCTTTCCCATGGAAACACATGGCATCAATGAGAAGAGTGAGCATTCAAATCAAATCTACTAGTGAGAGTGATATATACTTAAGTAACATGTGTGTTTTTAGGGCAACTCTCACCTTCAATGTTGTAAGACCCCCATACCCTTTTTCATCTTTGTGTTGTGCTTATATTTCTCCCACTGGGCAAAGCATGTATGCTGGGCATGTCATTCTGATGGTTTCCCTAAGTCTTCCCCCCAACTTGGCATATGGTCTTCTCCTGGTATCTTCACTATAAGACAGTAGGAGTAATGGAGGGAAAAAAAAAAGAGAAAACCATTTTCTCCACCAGTTTAGAAATAATTCTTTCTCAAGAGCTAGGCTACATTCCCATAGTTATCTCTCTTCTCTCCTGCCAGAATTTACACTCCTTGGAGATTTTGTGTCTACTGACTTCATTCATTCCTTATAAAGTTTGTGATACTTTTTAAACACTAATACATCATGGATGATCTTTTAGCCAGGCAATAACTAGCCAACTTATTTTATTCCATGAAATTTAAGAACTCTGTGCATCCTAATGCTTCTTCTAAGACATTAACAACTTCTTGTCTCTTTTATTTGCCCATTATTCTGTAATTTTATTAAGTATCAATCAATTCATCAGCGGTCTTTTGATTAACTCCTCTACCTCCACTTTACCAGTATAAATAAGCTCATTTGAATATACAAATGAATAAACTATGTGAGGATGCACACAGGGGTTGGTAAAGTTACTTTGGTATTTAGTGGTTAGACCATCGATTCATTGGTCTCTTTTGCTGTTTCCAGCTACAAGTCCTTACTCCTTCCTCTGCAGGAAGGGGACTAGTCTGACCAAAATGTCCAAGCACTCAATAAATATTTATTGCTGATGATGTATGATGTCACTTACATAGGTTACTTGAAAAAAAATCAACTCAATTGCTGTGATTATTGTGAGCAAGAAGACACTTACATAGTAGATAGAGAGTTGGCCTTGGAGCTATGATTGAAGTCTAACCTGACTCTTACTTTCTGAGCCTTGGCAAGTCATTCAACCTCTTTCCTGTTGAGGCTGCAAGCCAGAAGTGTCTGAAGTGACTCCAAGAAGTTCGAAGAAAAATAGAAGATAAGTCTCTCTGAATCTTGCCAACTTGGCCCCTGATGCAGTTGGATAACACTGATCTTTCCCAATAAGGAAACAGTCCCATACCAAAGGGCTTTGGGCCTGCTGTTACATTTCTTTCTTCTTTTTTCTTCTTCTCTCTTCCTCTTTCCTTCTCTCTTCTCTTTTGTCCTAGTTTAACCAACATATTCATTCTCATGCCAAGCTTTTTAAAACATGTTTCTACTGAATCTGCTGTCTTAATGAGTGCACATTATAATGGAGGAACTCACAGTTGCTGTTTGCATATTGTTTCTTACACCAAATTAAGAATTCCTTGAGAACAGACACTGTATTTTGCCTCAGTACCTAATATGATGTCTGGCACTAGCAGGCACTTAATACATGCTTATTGACTAACAGAATGGGGGACATGTTGCTGCCCTTCTTCTCTGTCCCCAACTGTATGGAGAGGCTATTGGTTCAGACATACAGAAAGTTATATATTCCAATTCATGCACAAATCCTTCTATGTCTCAAACATGCAGAATTTTAGACAAAGTTATGGGGTTTTAGATGTAATACTAATAGATGACTAGTGGTTTCCCATGGTGGGGTGGAAAGGGAATGAAGTACAATATATCATTGAAATCAGGGTGCTTTTTGAGTTGTTTAATAAGAAATGAAGGGTCAAGGATACTAAACTCTAACTCTTCCAAAGAAAGCAAATACCTGGGGAAGGAGACAGTCCTGATCTCAACCTTTGCAGACATGAATCACTGGGACTGTGGTGGTATTTATCAAATACACTTTCATGGGCTCACGCTATCATTGCTTCTTATCTGGACTATCACAACAGCCTTCTAAGTAGTGTCCCTGCCTCAAGTATCTCCATGCCTAGTGTTCTTGCCACCATACCACTATTCTGGGTGAGAGAGAACACTGGTCAGATTAGTCTGTTATTTTTCATATTTTTGTTCGCTAAGATCCTACTAATAACACACTTTTTCTAGGCCTCTAGAAAGTTTTTTGCCAAGTATTGTGAGATATCTTTACCAGTGAGAGGCTTAGTGTGAGAAGATATAATTAGTAAAGGAAAAGAGAAAGAAGTCAAGCCATTCTAGTTAGCCTGAATACTATTGAGGTGCCATGGGTACTGTCAGAGCTGTTGGTAAGATTTCTGAAATCCATTTGGTTTAAGGATATGTTTTCCCACAGAGCTGTCTCTAAATCACCTTCCTGTAAAAGTGTTTGTTACATAAGTTCCCTGTCAGCTTTGCTTCTAATTAATTCAGCCCCACCAGACACAGCCTTTCTAACTCTAGGAATTCATTAAAAAAAAAAAGAGAGCTTTCCAAGGATTCTTCATTGTGGCTCGTATCCGTTCCATTCTAGAAGCATGGAGAAAAGATGCCTGTTAAAATACTCTCCATGACAATATGTGTTAAAAATATTACCCCCAGGAGGCCACAGGCCTCACTTTGGAGAGCATTGCTGTTTTAGTATGGGCTCTATCACTAACTAGCTGGACAAGTGATATCATCTTTCTGGCCTTCAGTTCCATCCTGTGTAAATGGGAGGGTTGGAATATGTGATCTCTGAGTTGCAGCATCCTTTTGTACTCAAGCATCCAGAGTCTTCTAGTAACTGGTGTATTCAATAATAGAATCCACACTGAACATTATTGAGCTATCTGTGAGTGTCACAACAACACCAACCTGTCATGCCCATAACATAATAGTGGTAACAACAACTTGATATCTAAAATGTCATTAATGTTCTCACATTCATGGGTACACTAAGATTAGAATGGCAGATTGAAGAATTGTTCAATGTTTTCATTTGCAAACTTTCAATGCTTGTAGGGGAGAGATCATAAAATCCTGAAAAGTAGAGGAGTGAGGTCTGTGTAAATAGTATCTATGGGGTTGGTTTTGACTCTCTCCTCCCTCTGTCATCATTTGCTACCCATGCCATTTAAGGCAATTAATTCTGTCTCTCTAAGTCTTAGTTTCTTTGTCAATAAAAGGAGAGGTTTGAACAATAGATATTTGAAGTCCATTTCCACTTTAAGTCTATCATCCTTTAAGCCTATAATATCTGGCCACAGCTCTTAGTCATTAATACTACTCTGGACATTGCTGGTTGATGAGACTCAGTACACAGTCTTCATTAGGAGATTTTATTGTGTTAATCAACTTAGTTCAACTCACTTAAGATTTCTGACAAGCGCAATGACCAGCTATGTATCTGGCAGTCTGAGGATGATGAATATTCTTCACCTCCTCATAGAGAGAGGATGGGCTTAATGCGCAGAATGAGATGTACATTTTTGGATATAGGCAATGTTGAAAAAAATGAAATTTAAAGGAAAAAACTCAATGCAGGAAATGGTGAACTCAAAGCAGGGAGGGGGGACCTGTTTCCTTTTCATTCCAATCACTGGGAGTAAAGGTACAAAATGGTTAGGATTGTCTTTTCTGTTTCTCTTAGCCTAGGTTGTCCATTGACCCAGAGCACCTGATTCTACAAATAAAGGAAATTCTCATGGTCCCACTCAGGGAGGCAATGTTAGACCAGGCTTAAGCCTGATCATTACTGCTTTAGGTAGCAGAACAGCATCAATCTCAAACCCTGATGCCAACACTTGTCAACACTCCCTACTCAAAACAATGATGACACGAGGAAAGGGGAATCAACCTCATGGATGTTGCTTCTATAGATCCCAACCCTTCAACTTCCAGCATCTCACAGTATCTCCCTTACAAGCATGCTTTTGACTCTTACAACTTCTTAGCTTCATGCAAATCTCTATTCTCAAGACATACTCATAACACTAGGCCTGGTATCCAGCCATTAAACCTCTTTTATTCCAGTAACTTTCTTACTCCCTGGCTTCCCTCTGGTTGTTGTCCTTCACTTTAGAAGAAGACCAAAATGACATTAGTATATTGGGGTCAAAGTACAGTGTTTCTGACTGTGGCTGATCAGACCAATATAAGCTTGGAAGGTTCAACCACAGGTCATACACAAATAGTCCATATGAACATTTGAAGTGGAGATATCTCTAAATTTGCGCATCTCACTCAAGCAGCCTTCATACTCCTAGGCTGCCCTCTCTAGTCTAGAAGAAATAACCATCATGACATAGTGGGACATGTTTTCTGCAAAAACAGAAGGAAAATATGAGTTGTATAGTTTTGCAATTTTTTTCCTATAGACTGACATCACCATCCCTTCTACTCTGAGAGATAGCTCTATTCTTTTAGTTTCTTTTTCCTCTCATTGTAGTGAAAAACAAAACAAAACAAAACGAAATAAAGAAACAAAAGCATTATCTGTTTCTGCTGTCCTTTGTATCTCTCACCAGCCTGTGCTCATTACATACCTTAATACCCCTAATATTATTCTTATAAGATCATTACATACATTTGTACTCATTCTCTACTAACTACCCTTTCTTCTATCCATCTTTTTTAAAGCTTATGCTGGTAGGATTGTCTTTGCATCCTCATTTATTCCTTCAGACAATTCTTTTTTCTTTCTCATTTGAATTATTTCTCTCTCTTTTTTTTTTCTTTCAGAATTTCATTCCTGGAGAGGAAATGTGATACAGGGAATAGAGTATTAGACTTGATATCAGGATGATCTGGGTTCAAGGCATGTGATAAAGAGTAGCTTATGTGATGCTGGGTTAGTTGAATCATATCTTAGTGTAACTCCCTAAGACTATACATTTTAGAACAGACACTGATTTGCATTGGTAAAGGGAATTTTCACACTGGGAGTCTACTATATAAATGAAATCAGAATCAGACTTCCTGATAGAACTTTGATCTATTTCATCTTCTCTATCCTTTTTCTATTACTCTTCCTTTGGAAGGCACTGTTCATAAAAATTAGAAACTCTCAATGAGCTTGTAATTTTAATTTCTCTTGTCCTTCATCTATATCTAAATTTTATTCTCCCCACCCCTCTCTCCCAGATGTGTACTATGGGAGAAGGTGAGTGTTTTACTTTTTCCAAATATCAGTTCAATCAGTCTATTAAAAAGGTTGAATAATTGCAATGACGCCCATGATAGTTCCATTCCTTCTGCTAGGGTAAGGGTTTCAGTGACTGACCACAGCTCCTGGTAAGTGGTTGGGTTCACTAGCTGAATTTTTCCCTGGCTAATTAGCACAGCTTGAGTGGAGTCAATGAAAGTCTGGCTATTATCTCAATGATTTCTACACACAACTGAGTGCGTTAGCTGTCTCATAAGCCCTAGAGCAAGGGAGGTTATTTGGAAAAGCAGTCATCTATTTAAATTTCACACTAAAAGCCTTGAGACTCATTATCAGGACTGGCTTTTCCCCATTTCCTTAGCTTACTATATCCAGATGGCAAACTTTTGAATCTTAGAGTTGAATATCACATCAGTAATCCAACCAGTTCAATTCAATTCATTTCAGTTCAGTTTGGTTAGACTGTCTTGTATTCAGTTAAGTTAAGTTCAATTCAGTTCAGTTTAATTCAAGACATTTAATGAGAAACTAACATGTTCAATGCATCATGAATACATGGATTAAAAAGAATTTATTCAGCTCATATTTATGCCAGGCATCAGTTTATTTCAGTGTTAACCATTGGGGGTGCAAAAGCAAACAGACAAAAAATGGGCAATCCCTGCCCTCAAGAAGCTTACATGAATATATGTGAATGGTGGCCAAAAAGGAGGAAATTAAGAAAAAGATGAATGGGACTACAGGGCAATCAATTGACACAAATTTTCTAGAAGCAACATAATACTGATTTGATGACTGTTCCCAGAAAAAGAGGTGGAGAAGATGTGTGTGTGTGTGTGTGTGTGTGTGTGTGTGTGTGTGTGTGTGTGTGTGAAGGGTACAGGAGCTTGGCTTGAAGACAGCAGTGAAATAAGGTCCTGGTTATTGGTCATTGTACATTCAGAAACCTGTTATTGTCGCCATATTTTTCATGTAGATGTAATGAGTTCTTAGTAGACATCATTGACCCCAGGGAAGGTGCTGGTGATTTGGTTTGGAGGATGCAGGGGTAATAACAACAGAGTGACCTGCCAGGAAGATGGAGTTAACACTCTATGATAGGTGCTAAGTAGACAAAAGATGAAATAGAAATAGTTATTGCCCTCTAGTCTAGGCAAGATGAGATAAAAACTTGAATTAAGGTGGTAGTTTTGTGAATGAAGTCTATGGTGAAGGTAGGAGCAATTGAATTTGGCAAGTGATTTGATAAAACTTTAGGGATGGGAATGTCAAAAAATGACTCAAGTTTTAAACTGGTGTATCTAGCAAGATGATCACATCATCAAAAAAAATGGAGATGTTGTGACTAGGACTAGGGGGGAAATAATTAATATAATTTTAGATAAGGTGAATTTGAGGTGTTCCTAGGACATCTAATTAGAGATGTAGGACTGATAGTGTAGAGATATAAGACTGGATATTTAGCTATATAGCTAGATAATTGGATAGGAATTAGACCTATAACTTCATTGATATTGGGAATTCCCAAATGAGGAAATTCTCTCTACAATAAAGTTCAGTGCCTTCTCCAAAACATATAGTCTTAGAGATTTGCCAAGAGAACTGATTGGCTAAGTGACTTGTCTACAGTGATATGTTAGAAACATATCAGTGAGTATGTAGGAAACAGTATTTTAATCTAAGGGGTTCTGGTTCTGAGGCCAGCTGTCTATCCACTATGCCATGCTAATATACACACATGAATACATATGTGTATATATACACATAATCATATAGCATATATGCATATATTTGTAAATATGCATTAGGTATATATATAATATAAAATTGTATAATGTATATGTGTATATATCAAAGATTTTGAGTAACCTCAGTTAATACGTAGGCTATCTGAAAGTGGAAATTTATTGCTATATTTTTGATCCTCTCTCACATTCTGCTGTGCACATGGTGTTTTTCTTATTTTATATTTAAGTTTATAATATTTCTTTTCTTTTCTTATTATGTATTTGTTTTAGTATTGAAATCTAAAATTTAAAAAAAAAATTAAAAATAAATTAGTAAACATATATTAAGTAAAAAAAAAAAGAAGGGGCCTCAGGGCCATTTAGTCCAGCCCATATCCATATGTCAGCTAGGTAGCACAGTGGGCAGAGCACTGGACCTGGAGTCAGGAATGCCTGAGTTCAAAAACAGCCTCAGATACTTAATATATACAAACTTGTGTAAGTCGCTTAGCCTCTGTTTGCCTCAATTTCCTTAACTTTAAAACAGGCATAATAATAAAACCTCCTTCTCAGGGTTGTTGAGAGGATCAAATGAAGTAATATTTGTAAAAGCAAAGAGACACATAATAAATGTTTCCTTCCCCTCCCATCCTCAAAAGGGCATTCCTGAATATTCTTGAATATTGCTAATGAGGGGGAACCCCACTTCTTACACATCAGCTCATTTTACTTCTTTTACCTGATATCAAAGCTAAGTGCAACTTCCACACAATGTTCCTGACTCTGCCCTTTTGGGACAATGTGTGAGGGGACTTTATCACACCTAGAATCATTTGTATAAAAGTTATAACTGAAACCAGGGAAACAAATGAAATAACCAAAGGAGAGAGAGTATTATAACAGAAACAACCAAAGGAGATCAGGGAGAGATAAGATATAAAGATGACTGCAAGGTTTCCAGAGTAAATAAAAAAAGAGTTTTTGACAGATAATTTAGTGTTATATTTTCCCTCAATTGCATGCAAAATAGTTTTTAATTTTTTTTAATTTTAAGCTACAAATTCTCTCTCTCCTTTCCCTCCCCTCTCTTTGAAAATGCAGGTAATTTGATATATTATACACATGTAGTCATGTAAAACAGCACTTCTTAAACTGTGGGTTGTGACCCCATATATAGAGTTGCATAACTGAATATGGGGGTTGTGAAAAATTTGGCAGTAATAAAAGATTTCTGAATGTTTAACAAAAAAAATTAATTTAAAATCAAATGAATAATGAAGTCATGCTGTTTCTGGCAGTGCTTGCCCATGTTGCATCGTATGACTTCACTGCAGCCTTGGTTCTGAACACACAACACGCACACTTCGCACTGCACATGTGGTCACAGCACACAATGCCAATGAATGCT
Organism: Phascolarctos cinereus; assembly: GCF_003287225.1. Taxonomy (NCBI): domain Eukaryota; kingdom Metazoa; phylum Chordata; class Mammalia; order Diprotodontia; family Phascolarctidae; genus Phascolarctos; species Phascolarctos cinereus. Next base: position 325,581,326 of record NW_027556098.1, on the reverse strand, counting down.
GCCAGAAACACCTCAGCTAAAAATCGAGACTATTGTATGTCATGAATTTCAATGTTTTAATTGCACATACAAAGTTTTCTGCTCTTACCATCATTCCTCAGCATGTAAGCATTAAATTAGTATATCTTTGGACTGTACTGTGTTTGAATGTTTGATATCTAAAATTTCTATTATCTCCTTCTTTTTACAGAAACATGTGTTCAACTGCGGCAAGTAAAGGCAAGAGCCCTTTAATAATATTTCTCCACTGCCACTGCTGTATGTGTACTTAAGTGTGGACATCAATTTTTTAAATTAAGCACAAGCAAATGTAACTTCATAAAATGAAGCTAGTTTTATTTTAAAATTATTATTGATATTTATTTGTATTTTAGGACAAAAATATTTTTAATTATAGATAAGTGGTTAAATTTAGACAGCAGAAGTAAAAATACTGATGACAATGTGGTAGAGTCTTCAATACCAGGTCGTAGTACACCTAAGTTGACAAGAAAGAGAAAATCTCTAGAATAAATTTCAATATGGATTTACTTCTAAGATGATGATAATGATGTAGAAAATCTTCTTTGATTAATTTGTAATGAAGTTTTAGTTTCAGAGAGCTTGAAACTAGCCAAACTAAAATAACATCATAAAACTAAGCATGCATTGTACTGCAACAAACCAAAGGAATGTTTTGAACGACTTTTAAAATCTTCAAATAAAGAAAAAACAATGTTTTGAGAAATTTGAGAAATACAAAGAAAGTATTTACTTGCATCTTATGAAACTTATTTAATTGCAAAAACTAAAAAGCCTTTTGCAATAAGAGATCTCATGTTAACTTCCTCTATTAAAAGATCAGAAACAGTTTGTGGGAAAAAGCATGAGGATGACAGTTGTAAAATTCCTTCATCAAATGATAATTTTTCCAAAATAATTTCTGAAATTAGTAATAACCATTTCCAGCAGCTTATTTCCAGGCTTAACGACAACCCAAAGTTTGTAATTCCATTAGATGAAACAACTGATATTTTCTAACATGGTACAGTTGTTACTTTATGTAAGATATTTTATGAAAGAAGCGTACCTGAGGAATTATTATTTTGTTGCCCTTTGTTTAAACAGATAATTGAGATTGAAAGAGGAAGTTGTTATATTTTCAAGTGAGCAGAAATATGATTTTGTTAATTTTTTTTTTCATATTGACTTATGGCTTTCAAAACTGTGATATTTGTTAGATATTTTCAAAAACTCAATAATTTGAACGTGTTGCTTCAGGGAAAAAATGTAACATATTTATGTTAAAAGATAAAATTGAAAGTTTTACTAAAAAAGCTACCGTATGGAAGAATGGGGTGGGAAAATGTTCTTTTGAAATGCTTACAGCTATAGATGATTTTATAATGGAAATGATTTCCAAAGATTTAATTGTAAGAGTTATAATTGATCATCTGAAGTGTCTGGAGAAACAGTTTCAGAAATACTTCCCTTCAAATTTTGATTCTAAAAACACTAAGTTGGTTTTGTAAATCACACTCAATTGAAATTTTTTTAAAAAGTCAGTCATCTACCATTAAAAGTTCAAGAAGAGGTTGACAAGTTATCTAGCAACACAGGTTTAAAACTTGAGTTTTCTAAAAAAAATTGTTAAATGAATTTTGGCTTGGGATTAGGACAGAATTTTCAACAATTTCTGAAATTGCCCTATACATACTTCTGAAATTTTGTACTATGTATTTATGCAAAGTGACATTCTCTACATTGATGATTATAAAATCAAAATATTGATCAAGTATGGTCAAAGGATATGAACAGGCACTTCTCAGATGAAGAAATTAAAGCCATCTATAGTCATATGAAAAAATGCTCTAAATCACTATTGATTAGAGAAAATGCAAATCAAAACAACTCTGAGGTACCATATCAAACCTGTCAGATTGGCCAAGATGACCAAACAAGAAAATGATAAATGTTTGAGAAGATGTGGGAAAATTGGAACACTAATACATTGTTGGTGGAGTTGTGAAATGATCCAACCATTTTGGAGAACAATTTGGAACTATGCCCAAAGTGCTATAAAATGTGCATACCCTTTGATCCAGCAATAGCACTTCTAGGGCTATAAACCAATGAGATCAAGCAAATGGGAAAAGGACCCACATGTGCAAAAATATTTATAGCAGCTCTTTTTGTGGTGGCAAAGAATTGGAAATTGAGACCACATCCATCAATTGGGGAATGGCTGAACAAGTTGTGGTATATGAATGTAACGGAATACTATTATGCTATAAGAAATGATGAACAGGCTGACCAGAAAAACCTGGAAAGACTTATACGGTCTGATGCTGAGTGAAGTGAGCAGAACCAAGAGGACTTTGTACACAATAACAGGCATGTTATGCAATGACTAATATTGGTAAACTTAACCCTTCTCAGCAATACAAGGATTTAAGACATCCTCAAAGGTCTCATGATGGAAAATACTATCCACATCTAAAGAAAGAACTATGGAGTTTGAATGCAGATCGAAGTATACTATTTACTATTTTTTTTCTTTCTGTTGAGTTTTGTTTCCTCTTTCTGGCAGTTCCTCCTATTGGTTCTAATTCTTACTTGCAACATCACTAATGTGAAAATATGTTTAATAGGAATGTATATGTGTTGGCTATATCAGATTGTGTGCCATCTTGGGGCAGGTGGTTGTGAGGGAAGGGGATAAAAGTTTTAAACTCAAAAGCATATGGAAGTGATTGTTGATAAATCAAAATAAATTGATAAAAAAATAAAAAAAATAAAAGGTACCGTAGAATATTAAAAAAAAATGTATTGATCAACTCTGAAAAACTTTGAAGATGCTACCTGTAGGATGAAATATTCTGCCAAGATTTAGTTATTTATGTAAAAATAAATAAGCACATCTTTTGCCTTCATCTTTAATAAATTGAAAAATTATGTATATACCAAATAATTATTTTAAAATAAATTTACTTATGATTTATTATCAGTAAAAGTTTAATTTACAAACATATTTTATATACCTGTATACCTAGGGCCAAGTAAAATTTCTCAGCCCAAAAGGTGTTGTGAATAGAAAATCTTTAAGAAGTCCTTATGTAAAACATTATATTTCCATGTTAGTCATGTTGTAAAAGAAAATAAAGACCAAAAATATCCCTAAGAAAGGTAAAGAAAGTAAAGAAAAAAATTTGATTTGACCAGTATTCAAACTCCATCAGTTCTTTCTCAGGAGGTGGATAGCATTTTTCAACTTAAGTCCTTTGGAATTGTCTTGAACCATTGCATTGCTAAGACAGCTAAGTTATTCACAGTTGACCATCATAAAATATTGTTGTTACTATGTACAATATTTTCTTCTTCCTGCTCATTTCACCTTGCATCAGTTCATGTAAGTCTTTCTTATTTTTTCTGAAAGCATTCTGCTCATCTTTTCTTAAAGCACCATAGTATTACAAGACAACCATATACAATAAATTGTTCCATCATTGATGGGCATAGAGAATTTTTATCTTTTTTTCACTCAATAGTATTTTATTTTTCCAATTACATGTAAAGATAGTTTTCAACATTCACTTTCATAAGATTTTGAATTCTAAATTCTTTCTCTCTTGCTCCCTCCAATCCTCTCTCCCCAAGATGGTGAGCAATTTGATATAAGCTGTATATGTACAATCATATTAAACATATTTCCACATTAGTCATGTTGTGAAAGAAGAATAAAAAAAAACATGAGAAGGAAAAAAGAGAAAATAGTATGCTTTAATCTGCATTCAGTGTCCATGGTTCTTTCTCTGGATATGGATAGCATTTTCAATCACGGATTTTTTAGAATTGTCTTACATTATTGTATTCCTGAGAAGAGCTAAGTCTATCAAAGCTGGTCATTGCACAATGTTGCTGTTACTATGTACAGCGTTTTCCCTGTTCTGCTCACTTCATTCAGCATCAGTTCATGTAAGTCTTTCCAGGTTTTTTTCTGAAATCTACCTGGTCATCATTCCTTATAGCACTATAGTATTGCATTATGTTCATATACCACAACTTGTTTAGCCATTCCCCAATTGATGGGCATCTCCTCAATTTCTTTGCCACCACAAAAAGATCTGCTGTAAATATTTTTGTACATGTGGGTCCATTTCCCTTTTTTATGATCTCTTTGGGATACTGAACTAATAGTGGTATTGCTGGATCAAATGGTATGTACACTTTTATAACCCTTTGGATATGGTGAGGATTTTTTTTCACTCAAAGGAAAGAGTGAGACTTTAAGGCAAGATACTTTTAGGTAAGCAGATGCTAAGTTCATTATGGTAACTATAGTGTTAAAGGGTAAGACAAGGCATCCAGGTGGAGATATTCAGCAGGGAGAGTCAACCTAGTTGCTCTAAGTCTCATTCTTAAGGTTCTTTCCATTATACCTCTGAGCCTTCCATGGCACTGCATATCACTGAAACCATTAAAGAGCATGATAATACATGTCTACAAAGACACAAAATTAATGCAGATGAAGGAGAGGTCATACATTTATTCAGATATTTCAGCTCAAAGTATCATCTTAGAATCTTAAAATTAAGTAGCGTTGTAGAATTTATAAAAGACATTCAGAAACAATGTCATTTGATTGAATTTGTATACGGAGGAATCTTCAAGGCCATCTAGATCAATAATATCTGAAAAATAATCCCTTCTACACCATCCATGAAAATTGGTCACTCAACCTCTAGTTTAATATCTTCAATTATGGGCAACTCACTACCTAATTTAACAGTCAATTCAACTTTTGGATAGGTTTTTGTTTTAGAATGACTTTTGCACTTTTAACTCAACCTAAATCTGTCCCTAGAGTTCTTCTTAATTCAAAGTTCTTCCATCTGTAGCCAAGATTAAGCTCTCTTCCATTTGGCCTTTACTGACAATCCTATGAATAGGTAGGACATGAAATTTTCTTTCATTTTGTAAGTGATATGGATAAAACATTCATTAGACAAATAGACAGCCATGATAGATAAATAGATAAGATAGATAGTAGCTAACATTTATATAACACTTTAAGGTTTGAAAAGTACTTTATAAATATTTTATTTTTACCTCACAACTACCCTGGAAAGTAGAAAATTATCATCCCCATTTTACAAATGAGGAAACTGAGTCAGAGAATTTGAGTGACCTGTATAGCTAGTTTCTGAGACTGGATTTGAACTCATGTCTTCCTGGCTCCAGGTCCAGCACTCTAGATAGACAAATCCTTTATTAATCATTTATTACATACCAGGTATTGTGCTATGTGCAGAGGATGCAAACATAAGTAAGACAATCCCTGCCCTCAAGAAGCTGAGGCTCAGTAATATTTCCCCCACATAATAACAAGAAAGCAGGTGATGGCAGAGGTGGGAAATGAGCCCAACTTTTCAGATTTTCGTCCTAATGCTCTTTTTGTTCTCCCACTATGTTTCTCTTTTGGAGCAGCCTTCCTTAGTAATGGGATATGTTAAGGCTGGTTTATAATCATAACTGAAGATGATTTCAATTAGGATAAACTCTCTTAATTATGAATTTTAATTAACACTTCTCTCATCGAAACTGTTGTATCCTGAAGCAGTTTGGCAAAGGGTGAAGTATGTAAAGTCAAATGCATAAATTCAATAAAATCAGTCTAACAGTTAAAAAGGATAGCACGATCCACAGACCATTTCTGTCATGTAAACCTGGGGAGCTGATGGCAGTGTCATTCTGCTTACTGCTAATCTCACTTTGAGAAAGCATTGCCTATGGGGTATTGCATGAGACTAAGAATTTGAAGACCTGAGTTTGAGTTTTGGTTCTCACACTCACTTGATGTGTGATCTTGATTAAGTCAAGTGACCTCTCTGAAACCTCAATTCCCTAATTGAGAGAAGCTATGGATAATTTCACAACCCTTCCCATGTGTGGAAAGTGCTTAGTAAACTCTAAAACATTACATTTAGTATGTAACAGATGTAAAGTCTACTTATTTTGTTATCAAGGTTATTATTATTATTATTATTATATTATAATTACCTATTATAATATTCTATCACAATATAATTATATTTATTACCATAGCATACTATCATATTTATTCTTAAAGTTCTTATTATTAAGGTTAGTATTTTAATAACCTACAATATTGATTTCTGCTATGGTATTTTTATTCCTTATATACATCATTTGAACTGCATTGTGTATTAAATAGGAATTTATGGACTAGGCAAGGTAAGTATCTTTTTTCTTTACCTTTCCAGGCTCACATTTTTTCTGAGCCAAACACACTTTTTTTGGGGTGGGGGCTGGAACATCTCCTCACACAGGGAGCTCCAGAGGAAAAACAAACAAATATCAAGAATAACAAAACTATCCTAGCTTTGAGGCACTGTGCGTCTTTTTAATGCCATGCCTGGAATGCTTTCCATCTTTGCTGTTACATGAAGAAGACATTTTATCTCTTGGCTCAAAGCATTTTCTTTGGCTCTCTTCCATGTCTAGAGTGCTCTCTGTGCTCATCTCTGCATCCTGACTTCTCTGGCTTCCTTTAAGTCCCAAGTAAAATCATGTCTTGTACAAGAAACCTCTTCCAACCCCTTTAAATTATATGCTTTCCCTCTGTTAATTGTTTCCTGTTTATTTTACATATAGCTTATTTGTGTATGTATGTATGTTTGCTTGTTGTCTCTCCCACTTGAATGTGAGCTCCTTGAGGGAAGGGGCTATCATTTGCCTGTTTTTATATCCTCAGTTCTTAGTACAGTGTCTGGCACAAAATAGGTGCTTAATAAATGTTTTTTGACTCAGCATAGCTCATGAGCTCCCATTGATATGTTCACTTTTATCACCAAGCTAGCTTTCCAAAAAACATATTATTAGTTCAATACAGAAGGTATTTAATCAGACATAATAGCAAATAAAGTGAGAAGAAAAAAAATCCTCCCTTACACATATTGAGTGTGCACTCCCAATTTATAACTCCCCAATGGGTTAGGGGTGGGGAGAGGAATAGTGGTGATGGAGGTAGCACACTCAAAAAGAATATTTATAACTAGGCTAAATACATAGAAACATGCACACTAGAAACTCATGTGGCCATGACATATGAATGGAATGTTCACAGGTGTGGAACAAATCTATCCAAGATAGATGTGTGGCTGGGGCTATTCACACTTCTGATAATATCCTCTGGTGATATCAAGATACTAATCTCTGCTACTCTTTGTGTTGGGAATCAAGTGTCAAATATCTATTGTACTGTCTCTGGTAAATATTTATAATTGTTTCATGGTTGCTGAAACTCATGCTCACTGTTAACTATTTGCTGTGCTCCATCTATCTAGCTTCCTCAAAAAGCAATTTCTGTTCTCTACTACCATCTTCTTCTTAACAGTGAGGGATACAGATGTTATGGTATAAAGCTAAGGGTTATAAGCCACTTAGCTCAGCTAGGTTACAGTTACCAAAACTAGTACAATTTTCTAGGCTAAGATTAAGTCTATTCTTTTTTTTTTAAAAAATAATTAATTTATTTGCTTTTAGTTTTCAACATTTGCTTCCATAAGATGTTGAGTTTTAAATTTGCTCCCCTTCCCTCTCCCTTCCCAGGAAGGCATGTAATTGTTTTAAGGTCTACTTATACATTCATATTAAGTATATTTTCCCATTGGTCATGATATAAAAAACAATTAGAACTAATGGGAAGAACCACAAGAATGAAGTGATAAAACAGAACAAAAAAGGAAATGAAAGCAAATAGTATACTTCCATCTGCATTCAGACTCCATACTTCTTTCTCTGGATGTGGATAGCATTTTCCATCATGAGTCTTTTGAAGTTGTCTTAGATCTTTGCATTGCTGAGAAAATCCGAGTCTATCAAAGTCAGTGATTGCACAGTGTAGCTGTTATTGTGTACAATGTCTTCTGGTTCTGCTCCTTTCACTCAGTATCAGTTCATGTACGTCTTTCCAGGTTTTTCTGAAATCTGCCTGCTCATCATTTCTTATAGAAAAATAGTACTTCATTACATTCATGTAACACAACTTGTTCAGCCATTCCCCAATTGATGGGCATCCCCTTAATTTCCAATACTTTGCAACCACATATAGAGCTACCATAAATATTTTTTCCCATTTTTATGATCTCTTTGGGATACAGCCCTTGAAGTGTTATTACTGGCTCAAATGGGATGCATAATTTTATAGCCCTTTGAGCATAGTTCCAAATTGCTTTCCAGAATCGTTGGATCAGTTCACAACTCCACCAACAATGCATTAATGTTCCAATTTTCCCACACCTTCTCCAACATTTATCATTGTCCTGTTTTGTCATGTTAGCCAATCTGATAGGTGTTACATGGTACCTCAGAGTCATTTTGATGTTCATTTCTCTAATCAATAGTGATTTGGAACATTTTTTCATATGACCAGAGATAGCTTTAATTTCTTCCTCTGAAAACTGCCAAGTCTGTTTTTTAACTGCCTATGTCTGGTCCTGATTTTTGAAGTTGCTAGTCCAAATAATTAGGATATATGGGGATAAGGAACTGCTTTTAACTAATTATAGTATCCTGTATCCTCCAAACCTATTTTTGTGGACTCTACTAAAAATACTGTGGGTGTTATTTGGAGGCTGAAACACTAAAGTGATCCTCAGACTCCAAAAATCTCCTATTGATATTTATATGAAGTTAAGCCAAAAAAAAAAAAAAGCCTAAGTGAGAAAGGAAAGACCAACATGTTCATCCTCCTGTGTAACACTATAGTTTTCTTCTTACCTTTTTTATCCTTTCTCTATTCTTCCAGGTAATCAATCTCCTTCTGCCTACACTTTTCTCTCCACTCGGGTTGAAAACCATTATCTCCCATATTGATTAAGACACTTTTGAACCCTTTGAGCCCAAAACTATCTCTTGGATGTTGCACTAATCCTCAAACTCTCATAAACTTTTAAATTACTTCTCCTGGGTTAGGAAAGACTAATAAGAAAAGGTCACAAAAATATGAGATCTCACTCCGCTACAAATATGTACTCCCTCACGTCAGTTGATTTCTCATTACTGCTCAGCAAACCTTTTCTTTATCACTCTTATACTCTGTCCTGCAGTCTCCATCATAGCTGTTTAAACCTCTTTCACTCAAACCTCCAATACAATTCCTATTCCACTCAATCTGTTGATTACTTTATGTAGCTTATTGGGAAAATAAGAATTAATTATGTGACCTCAACTTTGTCTCTCTTTCACAACTGAGACTTTACTTATTCTCTCCTTTCTTCCTGTCTCGATGGATGAACACTTTCTTGTCTTTTCCAAGGTAAACTCCTTTACTTATGCCCTTGATTTCATCTTTCCCCCCATCCTCTGGGCCTCCATTCCACTAATCACCTCACCTTGCTTTCTTACATAATCCATGTCTGCCTCCTTATTAGCTAACTACCATTGAATTATAAAACGTTCAGCTGCCCCTTCTTCTAAAAATAGATTACTACAATTATGTCATAATGCTGTAATGACTGTCTCATTCTTATTATATTTATTGCCAAACTTTTTGAAAGAGTAGCTTGAATTCATTGCCTCTACTTTGTAGGCTCATAAATTTGGAATTGAAAGCTACCTTTCATTTCATTTAGTCCAACATCTACCACCATCCAGGAAAAAATGACTTACTCAATTATCTTGTGGTTAGCAAGTGTCAGAGTCAGAGTCAGGACTTGAACCTAAAAGTCTTGATTTTAAATAACAGCAGTATTTCCATTGCACTATGAACTCATCATGCATTCTTTTTCAATATTTGGAAAGTCTTCAAACCTTTGATGGAAGGAAAATACACTGATGCAGTTCACTCAGCTTTTAGATGGAACTAAGAATTAAGACATGTATATTTGCATTAGGCCTAACTTTCCTTCTTTGTGCATCTTCGTTCATCTTTTCAATCTGGTTCCCATGCCTACTAATCTACTTTAAGTATCCTCTCCACAATCATTAGCTACCTCCTTATAGAAAACCCAATGGTTTTTCCTACATAATCCTCCTTGAACTTTCTGTAATATCTGACACTATTAAGCATCTTCCTCTTTCTTGAAACTTTCTTCTACCTTTGAAACTATATCCACCTATTCTCCTTCTTATCTGTTTGATTGGTCTAATGTCTTTCCTTCATTTTTCTCTACTTCATCAACCTATCCTCTAAATATTGGAATTCCCAAGACTGTAGACACTTGACACATTTCTTTTCTTCCTTCCTGTCCCCATTTAGATTTGAATGGTACCTTCCATTTCACCTTCTCTAACACTTTCATTTCCTAAAAGCCAAAGAGGTGAGATGATACTGAATGTCTTATGGATGGCAAGTGTCAGAGCCAGGAATTGAACTTAAGGGCTTTGATTCCAAATCTACCAGTATTTCCATTGTACTACTTCCTCATCATGCTTTCCCTCTTAAATACTTGACTTTATCTCAGCTTCATCTATCACAGTTATACTGAGAATCTCTGTATTCTCTTCTGATCTCCAGAAACATATTTTCAAGTGCTTGCTGGACATATCCATCAGGATGGTCTGTAAACATTTCAGCCTAAGTAATCCCAAAACTCATCTCAACCTCATCTCTACAAAACCTGTTCCTCTTGTTGAAATCCTTTTTTTTTCTGTTGATGTCACAACATTTCTCTAGTAATCCAATGACATCAATGATTATAAATGATGGGATTGTCTGAGTTACTTCTGGCTTCAAGATTCTTATTTTTTTTTATTCTTTTCTCTTTCCTGACTGACACATTCAATTTGTCCCCATGGTCAATCAAATCTTCCTGTATAATATTTTTCACAGCTTCACCTTCCTCTTTATTCTCTCTGTCATTAAGATTAGTTCAAGGCATCCTTGGAAAGTCTCTCAAAGGGTCCTGTGGGACTTCTACTTCTGGGAGCCAAGATGGTGGAGTAAAAATGTAGTCACTATCACTCTCCCCTATCCACCTCTGAAAACCCAGAAAATATAATACCAGGAAAAGACCCTGGAACAGCTGAACTAGAAGAAAGACAGGGAGCAGCAGTGCAGCAGCCCAGCAAATGGGTCTCCCAGTGCCTCGGCAAAAATAAGGGAGGCAGAACTACAAGGGGCCCCAGGCAGATAAGTACCCTGTGGCATTCATCTGAAAGGAGGTGAAGAAAGCAACCTAAAGGCTTCCTAAAGCCCTGGCCTTGCTGGTTCCAGCCCAACACCAGGTGAGTTGTCAGAGCCCTTCTGCCTCCAATTGTTAACCAGGAAGAAATCCTGAAGCCCAGGTGGTAGCACAGGCAAACTCCAGCACCTGGACCTCCTAGTGCCTCCCTAAGGGTGGGTGAACTGGTGGAAGCCATCTCGTAAAACCACCAGATGCCTCGGCACTCTACATCAAAGGAATCTCCCAGTACATTAGCAGAAATAAGGAAGGCAGCTCTGCTGGGGGCCCCAGGCAGATAAATACCCTGCAGCACCTATCTAAAAGGAGCTGGGGAAAGCTAAAGGAAAGGAAAAACATGCAACCTAGAATTACCTGAAAGCTCCAGCCTTGCTGATTCCTGCCCAGCACAAGGTAAGCTGCCAGAACACTATAGCCTCCAATTGCCAACATAAGACGCCCCAGCACACAAAGCCAGTGACCAAGACCTAGGCTCCCAACACAAGAAGCTTGGGTCAGTGTCCTCAGTTTCAGCAGGAGAGCTCAATTTCTTTAAAGGCCAGGGAATAAAGAAACACCATGAGTAAAAAGAAATGTACCATACATTCATATTATGAGAAGAATGAAGATCAAGACAGAAATTCTGAAGAGGACAACATTGTCAACAAACCCACATCTGCAACATCAAAAGGGAATACGAACTGGTCTGAAGCCCAAAAAGCCTTCTTAGAAGAGCTCAAGAAGGATTTTAATAGTCAAATAAGAGAGGTAGAAGAGTCCTTAAAAAATACAATTGGCCAATTGGAAAAAAAGTACACTGAAAAAAACAAGTCCCTAAAAAACACAACTGGCCAATTGAAGAAGCAAAAAAACTAACAGAAGAAAACAATCTGTTAAAAAGTAGAATTGGAGAAATGGAAACTAATTTCTCTATGAGAGAGCAAGAATCAGTCAAACAGAAACAAAAAAATGAAAAAATAGACAAAAACGTAAAATACCTCATCGGTAAAACAACTGACCTGGAAAATTGATTCAGGAGAGACAATTTAGAAATCATTGGACTACCTGAAAATCATGATGAAAAAAAGAGCCTGGACAGTATCTTTCAGAAAATCATAAAGGAAAACTGCCCAGAAGTCCTAGAACCAGAAGGGAAAATAACCATAGAAAGAATCCACCAATCACCACCTGAAAGAGATCCCAAATTGACAACACCAAGGAATATAATAGCAAAGTTCCAAAATTACCAGATGAAAGAGAAGATGCTGCAAGCAGCCAGAAAGAAACAATTTAAATATCATGGAACCACAGTAAGGATTACACAGGACCTTGCAACTTCTACATGAAAAGCTGCAGGGCATGGAACATGATATTCCATAAGGCAAAGGAGCTAGGATTACAGACAAGGATCAACTACCCAATGAAAATGAACATCATTTTTCAAGGGAGGAGATGGATATTCAATGAAATAGAGGCCTTCCAAACCTTCCTGATAAAAAGACCAGAGCTCAACAAAAATTTGATCTTCAAGTACAGGACTCAAGAAAGACATAAAAAGGTAAATGGGACAGAAAGATACAATAAGTGGTTAATAAGGGTGGGTTGTTTACATCCCTACAAGGGAATGTGAAACTTGAAACTCTTGAGAACCGTATTGTTATTACGTCATGTTAAAGGAGTATACGTAAAGAGGGTGGATATTAGTTGACTTTGATATAACAATGTAATGATAAAAAAAAATCTCATCAAGTGGGTTAAATGGATCCAAATAAGTGGATTAATCTGATCTTAGAAAATGTACTGAGAAAGGAAGAGGCCGACAAGGGTAAATTACATTGCAGGAAAAGATACAAAATCCTACTATAGCAGAGGGAAAGAAGGGAGGAGCTAAGCATTGTTTGAACTTTGTTCTCATCAGATTTGGCTCAAGAAGAGAATTACATAATCACTTAGGTATAGAAATCTCACTTGCCCTATAGGCAGTAGGAAGGAAAAGGGGAAAGAAAAGGGAGTAGGGAAAGAAGGGAGGGAAGAAGCAGTAAGAATAAAGGGGAAGAAAAGGGAAAGGGATAATAGAAGGGAGGAGGGACTGAAGGAGGCGGTGGTCAAAAGCAAAACACTACTGAAGGTGGGAAAGGAGAAAAGAATAAGAAAAGCATAAACAAGGGGGAAAAGAGTATGAAGAAAAAGACACAGATAGTAATCCTAACTGTGAATGTCAATGGGATGAACTCTCCCATAAAACGGAATGGATTTGCAGAATGGATTAAAAACCATAATCCTACAATATGTTGTTTACAGGAAACACATTTGAAAAAGAGTGGCACATACAGGGTAAAGGTGAAAGGTAGGAGCAGAATATATTATGCATCAGCTGAAATAAAATAAAGCAGGGCTAGCAATCCTGATCTCAGACAAAGCAAGAGCAAAAATAAATCTAATCAAAAGAGATAAGGAAGGAAACTACATATGACTGAAAGGCACCATAGACAATGAAGTAATATCATTACTAAATATATATGCACCAAATGGTATAGCATCAATTCTTACAGGAGAAGTTCAGGAGTTACAGGAAGAAATAGACAGCAAAACTATACTAGTGGGGACCAACCTCCTCTCTGCACTAGATAAATCTAACCACAAAATAAACAAGAAAGAAGTTAAGAAGGTGAATAGAACATTAGAAAAGTTAGGTATGATAGACCTCTGGAGAAAACTGAATGGGGATAGAAAGGAATATACACTTTTCTTGGCAGTACATGGCACATACACAAAAATTGACCATGTACTAGGGCATAAAAACCTCACAATCCAATGCAGAAAGGCAGAAATATTAAATGCATCCTTTTCAGATCATGATGCAATAAAAATTATATGTAATAAAGGGCATCGGAAAGATAGACTAAAAAATATTTGGAAACTAAATAATCTAATCCTAAAAAATGATTGGGTCAAACAACATATCATATAAACTATCAATAATTTCACTCAAGAGGATGGCAATAATGAGACAACATAACAAAACGCATGGGATGCAGCGAAAGCAGTTGTTAGGGGAAGTTTTATATCTCTAAATGCTTATATAAATAAAATAGAAAAAGAGGAGTTCAATGAATTGGGCATACAACTAAAAAACTAGAAAAAGAACAAATTAAAAATCCTCAATTAAACACCAAATTAGAAATATTGAAAACCAAAGATTAGTTCAAGCTTTCCTTACCACACACCTAAACTATTGCTGCAATGATAGGAATAAGGACTAGACCTGTAATTCTATGGGTATGGGGAACTTTCAGGTGACCACACTTCCTCCAGCAATAACAGTTTGTACCCTGTGTAACTTATGTCTTAAGAGAATTGCCTAGAGCACTGAGAGGGTGTGATTTGCCCAGGTTCACATAACCAGCAGAGGTCAAAGATATAACTTGAATATATACCTTTTGGTCACTGAAGCTGGCACTACTGCATGCTGTCTCTCAGACAAATGCAATCATATCAGAAATTATGCATACATTCTCATATTATACACTTAAAGTTGGAAGAGATCTAAGATGCCATATACTGCATTTCCTTTATTTTACAAGTAAGGAAACTAAAGCCCAGAAAGAAGTGACTCAAAATTAGGTTTTTTGATTCCAATGTCAGTTCTCTCCATTGTGTCCCAGGCTCCTTTTTCTTTCTACTTAAATACATGAAACATATGGATGCATGAATCTTCTTTTTAAAGATTAATTCTGATCATGAAAGCACCCTACCTCCAAAACTGCAACAGTTCCCTTCTTTGCAGTGATGTTGACAGATTTTGTCAATGTAGTAGTTGGTTTAGCTGCATTTTTTATTTCCCTTTTTATTTCTCATAAATTCTGTTGATCTGAGAAGGGTGCCTCTAAAATACCTTTAAACTCATCATTGCTGTCTTCAAGGACCTTTATGCATTGCTTGTGTTTTAGCTTCCAATTCTTCTTTTCCACTATTCTGATTCCTATTAATTATGTCCCTGACAAGTTGGAATACTTTTGTTGCCTGCAGCTTTTCTCTCTGCCTGCCTTTTTTCTCCTTTGTGTCTTTTCTCATGCTGGCAGCATTGATCCTAGAGTTAGTGGACCTGGGTCTGAAACCCAGTTCTGCTCCCATTTCCAGCCGTAAGACCTTGGGCAAGTGCCTCAGTTCATCTTTAAAATGAAGACATTGGACAAGATGGTCTCTACAATTCCTTCCAGATCTAAATCTATAACATCATCATTTCTCTTGTAAATGTCTTTATTTCCACACATCTTTTCACCTAGATTCTCTCTTTTCTTCAAGGCCTACCTCACCTACTAATTTCTACATGTAACTGTCCCTGTCTCCTTTCTTGTAAACAGGGTCTTTTCCTGCTTTGAAGTCTATGAACACTGGGCTTTTTGTTGTTGCTGTTTTAGCAATAAAGGGGCACAGGTGCTTGAAAACTTTTGTTAAACTAATGAGTAGATACAGGGATAGGAAGAATTGTTCAGAATACTCGTCTTCCTTAATCAAAATAGATTCTTTCAAGAGGAACTAGGTTCCTTAGATCAAGTCATTTTCTAAATGGTTGTGGTTTCTGAAGCCCTGAATCAGCAATGAGGGAGAGAAAAGATATGCCATCATGCACTGTGGAATACTTCTTATCATTATTGAGTGGAGTCAGGAAATTACAGACCTAGATAGAGATGATAGGCCTATGGTGATCTTTTATCACTATCACTCCTTCCTGATGGGAGCCTTGCAATCTTAGTTCAGTGACAATGTTCTCACCAATTTCCCCCCATCCTCAACTTAATATGGGCCTAGGGCTCTTATCATGATATAATTAATGGGAAATCCTTCTAGTGTTCCAACATTTTCTTTATCTCCTCCATCTAGTCCTGCCTTACCCATTCCACATTATTTCAAAGTTGTCAGACGTGTGTGGGGAAAGAACAACACTGATTTTGGAGCCAAAAGTCCTAGGTTCAAATATTCTGGGTTTGAATCCTGTGACTATAGCCAGTTCCCTTCCTTTCCCCAGGTCTCAGTATCCTCATCTGTAAAATGAGAAGATCAACTAAATTATAATTAGTCCACATGTCCATTCAGTAAAAAAATAAGTTTCTAAGGTTAGAGACTCTTTTTTTCTTCTTTTGTGCCAAATAAATGGTTATTAAATTATTAAGAGCAAATCAAGGCTCTGTCACTTATAGCGTGAAGTGAATAATTTCTTAAACATTCTCCTCTCCTATTTCATTTACCTTTTGTATAGTTCAGAGTTACCTTAGAAGTCATTTTGTCCAACTTCCTCATTTGTAAAATGAGGAAAAGTATGTTAACTAGGTTGAAATACCTTGATGAAGATTCCAGAAGTAGCAAGTAGAATGACTGTCCTTCAACACTGGTTCACCTGACTACAAATTGACTGTTCTTTGCAGTACATAAATCTGCTGTGTATAAGTAAACCACTTACCCTCTTTAAGACTCAGTTTGCTTCTCTGTAAAATGGGAATAGTCATACTTTAGTAGTCACTAAACTGTTAATAGCCCTTGATTCACTGATCCTACTACTGGTCATATGTCCTTATAGAGTTCAAAAATAGAAAAGAAAAAAAAGACATTTACCTAAATACTAATGATATCATTTATGCTTACAAGAAATTAGAAAAGAAAAAGTAAGCACCCACTGATTGAGCAATGGCTGAATGTTTTAGAATATACAAATATATTATAATGACACAAGTCATAAGAAACAAAGAACATGAAGGAGTCATAAATACAAAGGAAGACTTGTATGAACTGATCAGATGAAAGAAGGATGAACTAGGAGAAAAATGTGGTATATAAAATGAAGCTAATAAGAAATATCACTCTCAATAGATATTGCAAAATCTTTTGTCAAAATACACCACACATTCCTATAAAAATAATAAAAAGCACAGGAATAATGGGTATTAAGTTAGTTTACAGCAAGCATTATCTACAATGGGGATAAGCTAGAAACTTTCCCAATAAGATCAGGGGTGAAGAAAGAATACTCATGATTGCCACTATTATTCAAAATAGTATTATAAAGGTTAGCTCTAATGAAAGGAGAAGAAAAATAGAAGGAATTAGAATAGGCAATGAGGAAACAAAACTATCACTTTTTGCAGAGGACATGATGTTATACTTAGAGAATCAACTAAAAAATCTATTTGAAATAATTAAGTTTATCTAAGGTGCAGGATATAAAATAAACCCACATAAATCGTCAGCATTCTTCATGTGACCAATAAAGTCCAGCAGCAAGAGATAGATAAATTGTATTTAAAATAATTGTAAACTATATAAAATATTTGGAAGTCTACCTCCCCAGATAAACCCAGAAACTATGTGAACACAATTACAAAACACTTTTCATACAAATTAAGTCAGATCGAAACAGTTGGAAAAATATCAAATGCTAATCTATAAGCCAATCTAATCTAACAAAAATGACAATTCTGATTAAACTAATTTATTTATTCAGTACTATACCACTCAAACTGCCAAAAATTATTTGATAGAGCTGGAAAAAATAACAACAAAATTCATCTAGAAGAGCAAAAAGTCAAGAATCTCAAGGGAATAATTGAAAATAGATACAAAGGAAGGTGGCCCAGAAATACCAGATCTCGAACTATATCATAAAGCACTCATACTCAGAACTATCTGGTTCTAATGGAGTGGTGGATCAGTGGAATAGGTCAAGTACACAAGACACAGTGGTCAATGACCATAATAACCTAATGTTTTTAAACCAAGACCCTAGCTTTTGGGATAAGAACTCACTACTTGACAAAAACTGCTGGGAAAATTGAAAAAAAAGAAACTGGGCCCCGAGCTAAGTATAGACCAACATCTCATACCATGTATCAAGATAAGGTCAAAGTGGGCACATGATATAGATAAAGGGTGACACCATAAGCAAATTAGAAGAGCAAGGAATAGTTCACCTGTCAGATCTATGGGGAAGGGAACAATTCATGATCAAATAAGAGATAGGGAACACTATGAAATGTAAAATAGACAATCTTGATTATACTAAAATTAAAAAAAAACCTTTTTACACACAACACCAATGTAGCCAACATTAGAAGGAAATCAGAAAGCTGTGAAACAATCTTTATAGCAAATGTCTCTGATAAAGGCCTCATTTCTCAAATATGTGGAGAACTAAGTCAAATGTATAAGAATATAAGTCATTCCACAAATTGAATAAATGGTCAAAGGATATGAACAGGCAGTTTTCAGATGAAGAAATCAAAATTATCTATAGGCATATGAAGAACTGCTCTAAATCACTTTTGATTAGAGAAATGTAAATTCAAACAACTCTGAGGTACCACCTCACACCTATCAGATTGGCTGATATAACAAAAAAGGAAGATAATAAATGTTGGAGAAGATATGGGAACATTGGGACACTGATGCATTGTTGGTGGAGTTATGAACTGATATAACCAATTTGGAGAGAAATTTGGAAGTATGTCAAAAGGGCTGTAAGAATGTGCACACCCATTGACACAGCAATACCACTTCTAGGGATGTATCCCAAAGAGATCATAAAAATGGGAAATGGACCCACTGGTACAAGAATATTTATACCAGCTCTTTCTGTGGTGGTAAAGAATTGGAAATTGATGGAATGCTCATCAGTTGGGGAATGGCTGAACAAGTTGTGGTTATATGAATATAATAGAATGCTCTTGTGCAATAAGAAATGATGAACAGGCAGATTTCAGAAAAACCTAGAAAGACTTGTGCAAACTGATATGAAGTGAAGTGAGCAAAACCAAGAAAATGCTGCACACAGTATTAGCAACATTGTGTGATGACTAACTACAAATGATGCAGCTCTTCTCAGAAACACAAGGATCCAAGGCAAGTACAAAGGACTCAGGAAGGAAAATTCTATCTACATCTAGTTAAAGAACTGATGGACTCTAAATATAGATCAAAACATATGTTTTCACTTATCTTATTCTTTTTGGTGGTTTTTTTCCTCTTCTGATCTGTTTCTTCTTTCATAACTGTAACTAATATGGAAATATGTTTTATATAGTAGTATAGATATAACCCATATTAAATTGCCTACCATTTTTAGAAGAGAGGAAGGAAGAAAAATTTTGGACTCAAAATCTAATACACATGAATGATAAAATTGTCTTGACATGTAATTGGGAAAAATAAAATGCTATTAAAAATGAAAAAAAGAAATAGCAATATTTAGATTCACATCAAATGCAATATCCATTTTAAGTTTCCAAGGACAGATCATGAAGCACATTTTCCTTCTCTCAGTAGAGGAATAAGAAACTATGGATGCAGAATGTTGCAAGTACTTTGGTACCTTCTGGGAGCGCCTGCGTCCCTGGCTGTGGTCTGATGCTGGCAAAGTGTGAAGAGAGAAAGAATCATGGGCCAGGTGAGAGCAGTGAAGAACAAACTCTATTTATTGATCTGAGGGCTCAGGCTTATATAGTACTGGATCAGGCAATGCTAACATTATTATTCATGAAAAGTACAAATCTAATTAAGTGATTTCCTTACTTCCTTGTACCTTGTCTGTTACATTCTTTCCTGTTTCCTGTCCTGTACCCCATCCATTTCCTCCCTTCCTGCATGCTGTTCTCAAGAGATGGAACAGGGGGGTGGTGAGCCGACATCCTGAGTTTCACAGCTGTCAGGCTTAGTACAATGTACAGGTAAAAACCGGGCTGGCCTAAGCCCTCCAACTCTCCAAAGCTGGACCTCTACAGGTACCCAGTTGTAATTTGAGCAGTTTATTTTAATTGATTATGTAATAAGGTAGTATTCGAGTGGTCTAATATTGTAAGTTTCTCTATTTTTATTGAGGGCACCATCATCCTTCCAGTTACCCAGGTGCTAAAGCTGCCACTTTTGATAAAATATGAGAGTTTGAAGGAACTTGAGTAGCCATATAGTCCAACTTAAACAATAGAGGAAAACACCACCATAAAATCTCTTACAAGCTGCCGTCCAACATCTACTTGAAGACCTTGAAGGAAGGGGAACCCACCACCTCTCAAGAAGCATCTCATTGTACCTTTTAATAGAACTATTTGATGAGAAGATTTTTCCTGACGGTAACCTGAAATTTGCTTCATTTCAGCTTCCACCCATTTTTCCTGGATCTGCCCTCATAGTCTAAATAAAACAATTCCAATCCTTTCATCATGTGACAATCCTTTGTGTACTTTGAAACAACTATGATGTCTCCTCTTCTTTACCCCAGGATAAACATACTTATTTACTTCAATTGATTCTCATGTGTCATTGATTAAAATCCTGTCACCATCCTGATTATTCTTCCTTGGATACTCTGATAAAAGCAAAGCACAGTGGGTATCTTGCTTCCCTTTTTCTAACAGCTATGCCCCACTTAATGCAGCCCAAGTTCTGATTTGCTTTATTGGATGCCAAATCACACTTCTAACTCATATTCAACTTGCAGTCCCCAAATCTCATTCCCTCCATCTTATATTTGTGAGGTTGATTTCTTTATCCCCAGATGCAAGATTGACATTGACTATTAACAACTAGTCTTTGTTATTTGCCTTAAAACTGATGTCCCTCCCACCATGTTTAGTAATGGCCTAGTAAGTATGATTCCACAAACCTGGTTCAACCCCTTATGGCTTCTCATCTGGTTTATTAAGATAGCATCCCAAATGATCTAACAATCTTCTTCTTGTATCCCTAATAATATCCCAAATACTATGGACCTAAAACTGACCCATAACAGGTGCTTAATAAAGGCTTGTTGAATGAATGAAGAAAAAGCAGCAAATGATTTTTTACCTCATCCTCTAAATCTGTGCTGTGTACAGTAACTCTACCTATTTTTGAATATGACTATTAGACACTCTAACTATAATGTTACATCCCATTTCCTGAATAGTCTCAATTAAAACCATCAAAGGCTGGTCTAATGCTGATTAACAGTTCACCCAGATGGTAATAATGATAGTAATAATAATAGTGGTTAACATGATGTACCATTTTCACACACATTATTTCATTTGATCCTCACAACAACCCTGTGGTGTAAGAAGCATAAATATGATCATCCTGCCTTTACACATGAGGAAACTGAGGTTATAAGAAGTTATATGATTTTCCCAAGGTCACACAGCTAGTAACTGACCTCTAAAACTTGATCTCAAAGTTTTTGACACCAAATGCAATTTTCTTCCTATATATCACAGCTACCTCCACAATTTATTTT
This sequence comes from Phascolarctos cinereus, assembly GCF_003287225.1. Taxonomy (NCBI): domain Eukaryota; kingdom Metazoa; phylum Chordata; class Mammalia; order Diprotodontia; family Phascolarctidae; genus Phascolarctos; species Phascolarctos cinereus. The sequence continues at coordinate 325,559,900 of NW_027556098.1, read as the reverse complement.
ATGGAAAGTGGGAGGTCTACTTATTTTAATGTCTTACGATAGGGCCTCATTAGTAGAAAACTTCTGTATAAACCTATAGGCAAAATTGTTATTTTCCTATTTGTGTGTGTTCATACAAGCTTATATAGCATATATTAAATGCAATTTACTTACGTTATCTTTTTCATCCACAATGTCCCAATTTTTGCATGTACCCTGTGTCTTTATGTTCCCCATGTTTCTTTGTCCTCTTCTGGCCCCACCCCATCCATGTGTCTCTCATACATACATCCTACATGTAGTATGTCTGTTTTCCAGCTATTGGTTCCTAATCTCTCTATATTACCCATTATACACCTCCTATATTTAGATATCCCTGTGTATGTATGTCTACATGTTCATGTACCACTACATCAATATGTCCCCTTGTCCATTTGTTTTTGTATCCTTAAGGGCTGAAGTCACCATATCTGGGTTTATTGTTTGTGTCTTTGTCTCCAAATTTAACCCTCTGCTAATCTCCCATGATGATTGTATATGCATCTGCATGCTCATGTGCCTGAATCCATGCAAATTCAAGCCAATGTCTGTGTACATTTGTGTGTCTATTTGTCCTAATTGTAGGAGTTATAAGGGGATGCACTCAATTGTACATTTATTGATACAGGTAATGTCCTATTCATATTTTAGCCCCCATTTCAAAAGAAAATGGGCAGTCACATTCAATATTTATGTTTTGCCTTCTTTTACCCCCAAACTTCTTCAAGACTAATGACAATACCAACAAAAGACATTCTGTCCTGTGCCTCCTGAGGGAGAAATCAAGCTACCAGATTAGAAAGTCTCTGCATCACCTCTCCTAAAACACTGCAAACTGCCAAGTTTAGTAACTGATTCATTGAGAATTCATCCTGTCCATGTATTTTCTGTGCCTTATAAATACCTATGGATCATGACTTACATTGAAAATCCCTCTTGTACCATAGAGAAACAGTTATCTGTATGTCAATAGATGCTTCATCTAGCCTAGAATTCAATAATGTATAAACTAAAGTCCCCCTCTTTTTTTTTTTTTACTAACTTGTATTCTAAGATATAAAGTTGGTTTTCCTGACAGGACAACATGACTATATCCCTAGGTGTCCATGAGCTGTTGTATGATCCTTATGCTAGAGTCCTTATGACTATGTCCCCATAACCCCTATGTCCCATCATGTGCATTGTCATACTCATCAGTGACATTTGCATACTTTTTAATGTCTACTATATGAGTTATCTCATTTGAGTCTAATGGCAACCTGAGTGAAAAGTACTTCAGATATAGAGATTGGGAAACTGAGGCTTTGAAAAGTGAAGTGACTTGCTTATTATCATACAATTGATAAGTATCAGAGATGGAGATAGATATATGTATATGTATATGTGTATATACATATATTTAGATACACATATGTGCATATATATATGCATATACAACACACATATATGTGTATGTGTATGTCTATATGTATCTATCTGACATGGGTGTGTGAATATGTATGTGTGTGTGTATACATACACATACGCATGTGTATATATGTATATATGTATATATCCATGTGTCTCCCATGACTGTGTAGGCCTATGTTTACATTAACAGATATTATTTTGTCCTTGGTTCTCCATACCCCTATACCTGTAAACCTTTCATCCTCTAGCTTCTATGGAAAATGAAGATAATATAATTACTTAGACCTTTGAGCAGGATCATCAGAGCCCTAGGATTCTGTCTCTGAAGAAGTCAGTATATGGAGTCTCAAATCTATGTGCAGGTTGACCTAAGGACTTCCATGGACCTGGGAGCTAAGAAACTACTGGAGTCCACACAGAGAGAGTTTGTTCTGGACAATGAAGCACTCAGGGCTCTACATTTAAATGTAGAGAGCAGTGAAGCAGATATCAAACATGGAATAACCAATACTATGTTCATGTGCATCTTTTCCATGAGTCTAAGCTTTCATTCTCTTTGCCATATCCTACTTGGTTTGAGTGGACTCCACAGGTGGTGGTGGACAAATGGAACCTTCGTAGTACAAGTTTCCCAATGCCCCTCCTTCCCAGATTAGAACAAATTTGTGGCCCCTTTTGCTCTATTTTCTGCTACTTCCCTTGCAAATATCAATAGGTTTTTAGTTGTCAATGGGAACAACTGTGGACATAGTCAGCTGGAAGTGACCAGATTGCATCAGAGGAAGTAGCCCAAGTCAAGGCCAGGGATGTTAGGCAGAATATCAGTGGATAGCTGTTCCTTAGATGGAAAATGCTGTATTTCTACTTATTCAGCTCCATAAGTAATGAGCTAGAAGCAGAGGATTGACAGAAAAGAATCTACCAAATATAAAGGTAGGATATATCATGAGTTTCAGTTTGCACCAGAACTCTAGTCAATTCTCAGTGCTGTGGAAAGGTAAATTCTAGATTTAGAATTCTTGTCTTTACCTACTGACAAGCCCCATTGGATGCCACAAGTTAATATAGTATTGTCTTCACTTCTTTGCCATAGGCCAGAACAGTCTTTCTGAAAGCGATGATTTTCTTTTATAGTGGACAGAGTTATCCCTGACAGCAGGAAAAAAAAGCATTTTATATTTCCATCCTATTTCTATGAATGCTTCTATGTCTGCAGCTTTAGAGTTATTGTTAAGGAATATTTTCCTGATTTATACAAATCATTTTTCAGTTTCATAATCTTATTGAGTTAGTATTTTCTAATAGTCTCTCTACTGGTCCTCATCAAATAATTCACCTTCTCTTTTAGAAAGTGTTATCTGTTTTCTTAGGTAAGCTTCAGTTCCCCATCACCCCACTTCCACTCTTATGCCTGACAGTTATAATATTCTATTGGACACTTGTTAAAAGAATTGTATAGTTTCTGGCTGTCAAGGTTAATTGAAATCTTTTGCCAGTTCAGTGTTGGTAACAGACACTAACAAGATGAAATTGAATGAAGAAAACATAAACTCCTATATTTTGCTTGTGGGAGACATAACTAGAAAATAGTTCACATGAAAAAATACTATGGAATTTTAATGTACAACAACCTCAGTAGAAATCAGTGGTTTGATGTGGGATCCTAAAATCTGGAATTATAGAATGTGTTAGGATTCAGAAGGAGGGAAGTGATAGTTCTTCACATCTGGTGCTTGTTTTCAGTTCTGCATATCATATTTTTAGGGAGGATACTGACAAGCTTTACAATTGACAAGAATAGAGAGGGCATAATTCATGTAATGCTACGTAAAAATCAGTTGAAAGAGCTGGGATTGTTCAGCTTGCAGAAGAGAACACTGCAAAGATCTGAAAGTTATTTTCAAATACTTGAAATTTGCCAAGTAAAAGAGCTATTAGAATGCTTCTCAACCTAGAAGGAAGAAGTTGGAGGTGGAGAAAGTGACAAGGAAGCAGATTTCAGGTTAATATAAGAAAAACTTCCTAGAAATTAAGCTGTCCAGAGAGAATGTACAACCTTGGAGGTTAGAGGGTTCCTGATCAATGGAGATCTTTTATATGTGTCAGGGATTTTGTAGTAGGTTCTTTCTCAGGAATAAAAAGAACCAGTTACCTGCTGGGGTCCCTTCCAACTCTGAGATTCTGTTTCTGTGTTTCTCTTTCTTAATTTCTATTAATTTATTTTGATTTATCAAAAATCACTCACATAAGCTTTTGAGTTTAAAAATTTTCTCTGCCTCCCTCCATTCCTATCTCCTCAAGATGGCACACAATCTGATATAGGTTTTACATATGCATTCTTATTAAACATATTTTCACAATCATGTTGTAAGGGAGAATTAGAACCAATAGGAGGAACCGCAAGAAAGAGGGAACAAAACAAAAGAGAAAAAAAATGGCAAATAATATGTTTCGATCTGCATTCACACTCCATAGTTCTTTCTTTGGACAGCATTTTCCATCAGGAGACTTTTGGAGATGTCTTAGAGACTTGCATTACTGAGAAGGGCTAAGTCTACCAAAGTTAGTCATTGCACGATGTGGCTGTTACAGTGTACTGTTTCTGTGTTTCTTAGCCTTAGTTCACCAGTGTTAAACAGCAACAACAACAAAAAAAACTATTATAATAAAGTCTCTTCATGCTTATTTCATATAATTATGGCAAGGATCAAATGAGAGAATATATGTGAAATATTTTTAACAATGTGAAAGCATGTAAATATAAGCTCTTATTGTGGTTATCCCCATCCTTTATTCAGTTCAACCGTTTTATGAAAATTTCCTCATGATCTTGCTGCTGATAAAAATGGATACGACTTACAGAAGACATTAGAGATGAATTAGGATGGCCCTTTCCTTGCTAGTCTGGCTCTGTGTTGAAATGGAAATTCTTCCAAATTGTCATGGGCAATTCATTTTTTGATTAAGTCATTTATTTCCTCATGTTAGTAATTGATTGCTTTGCTATTTCTTCCTAGGGAAGATTATAGCCATCTAATTAAAGCATCCCAGAAAAATGGTAAGGACAGGAGTCATTAACATACCAGCAAGCTTCACAAAACCCCAATTTACGGACACTGGCCCAGTGATGGCATTTTGTGAAGGCATGTAATGAAAGTATAAGTAATTCACTTTTTTGTTCTTTCCCTCATGAAGAACTTGAGAAATTAAGAATATATTTCTTTTATTCTTAAAGTAGGAATGTATATATTCTTATTCTATGTCTATAAAGGGGATTTTTTAAAGGTTTTTATCATGGAACTTTTTGGAAATCTGATAAAGACTATGAACCCTTTCTCAGAATAATGACTTTAAATGCATAAAATAAAATGTTTAGGGTTACAAAAGGAAATTAATTGTATTGAAATAAAGTTATTTATATATTTATATACATACATACATATATACATATGTATACATATATATATATATACATACATACATATATACATATGTATACATATATATCTGTCTATCAGTTATACATCTGGCACCCATACATACATATATCTGTACAGATATATTCTCTTTCTCTCTTTCTGTCTCTCTTCAAAAATCAATCCACGGACTCCAGGTTGAAACCCATCAACAGTGGCAGCAAAGGCGTCAAGGACTGAGGAAAACAGCTCACACTGCACCATAGGTTAAGAAGAGTTAGAGCAGCAAAAGGCATCTGTGTTGACCCCTCCAATTTACAGATGAATGACATGAGATCTGAAAAGGAGGCCTAAATTGGCCAAAGTCACAAAGTTAGTAAGGAGAAGAATCCTCATTTGAACTCAAGCTATCAGAATCTATACAAAGTGCTTTTCTTGCTCCACTGTGAATCATCACTAAACATTTATTAAGTGTTTATTACATACCAGTCATTGTGATAATTCTGTGAATGGAAAGGCAGGCAAAAACTAATCGTGTCTTGAAGGAGCCTACATTTTAATGCTTTGAAATATGTTGCACTTGAAGTTTTTGTTTGTTTGTTTTGGTTTTGGTTTTTCAGATTCCATTGTGCTTTTTATTATGCAAAGCCTTTGCATTCTGGCCACACTTCCTACAGTGGCTGTGGAGATATAATATCTCAGATTCCCGAAGAGACAGGGGTAGTCTCTAAGGAACTGGTTCATTAGTGGACAAAAGGCCTGGCCAGGTTTCTGGGATTTTTATATTTTATTTTTTTCCAAATAAATATAAAAACAGTTTTTAACATTTGTTTTTGTTTTAATTTTATGTTGCTTTTCTTCTCTCCCTTCCTCCCATCTCTTTGAGAAGGCAAGCAATTTGATATAGACTATACATATGCAGTCATGAAAAAAAAAATTCCATATTACTCATGTTATAAAAGAAAACACAGACAAAACCAATAAAAATAAAGTTAAAAACACAAGTATGCTTTAATCTGCATTCAGACTCCATTAGTTCTTTCTCTAGAGATAAATAGCATTTTTCATCACAAGCCCTTCAAAATTATCTTGGATCATTGTTCTCCTGAGAATGCCTAAGTCATTCACAACTGATCATCATACAATATTGATGCTACTGTGTACACCATGCTGGTTCTGCTCACTCCACTTTGAATCAGTTCATATATGTCTTTACAATTTTTTTTCCTGCAAGCATCCTGCTTGTGAAGTCTTACAATATAATAGTATCCCATCACAATTGTAAACCACGACTTCTTCAGCCATTCCCCAATTGATGGGTATCTTCTCAATTTCCAATTCTTTGCCACAACTAAAAGAGCGGCTATAAATATTTTTGTACACATAGTTATTTTTCCTTAACATCTTTGGGATACAGTGGTATTGCTGGAGTTTATAAGCCATTAGGCATAGTTCCGAATTCCTCTCCAGAATGGTTAGATCACAACTTCATCACCAGTTCTTTAGTATCCCAAATTTCCCAAACCACCTCCAACATTGGTCATTTTCCTTTTCAGTCAGAGTAGACAATCTGACAGCTGTGAGATGGTGCCTCAGAGCCATTTTAATTTGACTTTCACTAATCAGTAGTGATTTAGAGGATTTTTATATGACTATGGATAGCTTTGATTTGTTTGACTGAAAACTGTATGTCATATTCTTTGAAAAGTCTTAAATTTTTATCAATCATAGAATGACTTGTATTCTTATAAATTTAACTCAGTTCTTAAAATATTTGAGAAACAAGGCCTTTATAAGAGAAATTTTCTCTAAAAATAGTCTAACAGTTATGATTACTGTGCATTTCCTTCCATCCCACCTCTCTCTTTTTATTCTCTCTCTTCTTTAATTCCCTGTCCTCAAAAGTGTTCTGGCCATCATCTCCACCAATTCATCTTTTCTTCTATCAGCCCCTTCTTTTGTCCCCTTTTCCTCAAACTTCCTTCTAGGTAAAATAAATCTCCATACCAAAATGAGTGTGTATGTTATTCCATTTTTGAGCCAATTCAAATTAGAGAAAGATTCAAGCATTGTCCACAACTCTCCCAATCTTTCCTTCCACTGTAAAAGCTCATTTTCACCTCTTTTATGTTAGATAATTTATTCTATTCTAACTCTCCTTTCCCCCTTCTCCAAGTGATTTCCTCTTTCTCACACTTTATTTTTTTAAGATATCATCTCATCATAGTGATCTCACACTCATGCCCTCTATATACATTACTTCTAACTGCTCTAATAATGAGAAAGTTCTTAACAGTTACAAATATCATATTCCTATACAGAAATTTAAACAGTTTAACCTTATTGAATCTGCTATGATTTATCTTTCATGTTTACCCTTTTATACTTCTTTGGAGTCTTGTATTGAAAGTCTAATTTTCTATTCAGCTCTGGTGTTTTCATCAAGCATGCTTGAAAATCCTCACTTTCATTAAATATCCATTTTTCCCCCTTGAAGTATTATACTCAGTTTTGTTGGAGAACAGATTCTTGGTTTTAATCCTTGCTCCTTTGCCCTAAAGATCATCATATGCCAAGTCCTCCAATTCCCTAATGCAAAAGTTGTTAGATTTTGTGTTATCCTGACTATGGATCCATGATATTTAAATCGTTTCATTCTGACTGCTTGTAGTATTTTCTCCTTGACCTGGAGCTCTGGAATTTGACTACAATATTCCTGGGAGTTTTCACTTTGGGATCTCTTTCAGGAGGTGAAAGGTGGAGTATTTCAATTTCTATTTTACCCTCTGGTTATGGAAGATCAGAACAGCCTTCTTTGATAACTTTTTTCTTCTTTCTTTCTTTCTTTCTTTCTTTCTTTCTTTCTTTCTTTCTTTCTTTCTCTTCTTTCTTTCTTCTTTCTTCTTCCTTTCCTTCCTTCTTCTTCCTTCCTTCCTCCTTCTTTCCTTCCTTCCTTTCTTCTTCTTCTCTTTCTTTCTTTCTTTCTTTCTTTCTTTCTTTCTTTCTTTCTTTCTTTCTTTCTTTCTTTCTTTCTTTTTTTCTTTCTTTCTTTCTTTCTTTTCTTTCTTTCTTTCTTTTTTCTTCTCTTTCTTTCTTTCTTTCTTTCTTTCTTACTTTCTTCTTTTTTTCATTCTTTTTTTGTTTTAGCTAAGCAATGGGATGAAGTGACTTGCCAAGGGTCACATAGCTAGTAAGTGTTATGTGTCAGAGGTCTGGTTTAAATTCAGGTCCTCCTGAATCCAAGGCCAGTGCTCTATCTGCTGTACCAACAAGCTGCCCCCTTGATAATTTTTTGAAAACAAATTTTTTGGATTACAGCTTTTAGGTAATCCAATAATTCTTAAATTTTCCTTCCTGAATTTTATTACAAGTCAGTTATGTTTCCAATGACATATTTCACATTTTCTTTTATTTTTTCATTCTTTTGATTTTGTTTTGTTTCTTGATATCGCACAGTCATTAGTTTCTACTTGCCCAATTCTAATTTTAAGGAATTAATTTCTTCAATGACCTTTTGTAACTCCTTTTCTACTAGCAATTCTACTTTTTAAGGAGTTCTCTTCTTTAGTTAATTTTTATACATCTTTTTCCATTCGGCCAATTTTGCTTTTTAAAGAGTTTTTCTGTTCAGCAGGCTTTTTTCTCTCTTTTGCCATTTGACCTATTCTGGGTTTTTTTAGGGTTTTTTTTTCATTATTTTGTCTCCTTTACCAAGCTATTTGCTCTTTTTTCATGATTACCTTGCATCACTCTAATTCCTTTTCCCGATATTTTCCCTACCTCTCTTTTTGATTCTTACAATCTTTTTAAAGCTTTTCTAAGAATTACTTTTGGTCCTGAAACCAATTCCAGTTTTTCTTTGAGACTTTGAATGTAGCTTTTTCTTTACTTTATTGTCTTCTGAGTTTGTGTTTTGAACTTCCCTGTAACCACAGTAACTTTCTATGGTCAAGTTCTTTTTGTTGTTCTTTTTTTTTCTAGACTATTTTTGACTTTTCACTTTATAGTGAAGTTGGCTCTGCTCCTGGGATGAAGGATGAATAGTCCCAAGCTTCAGGTTTGTTTTTTTGTTGTTTGTTCAACTATTTTCAGAGCTAGTTCTGGGGGTCTGCAAGTTTTCAGTTTTTCCAAGGTGGCATGATCTTATAAGAGATGTGGTCACTGCTCTTCTAACCTGTGGTGTGGTTTATGAGTAACCATAAGGATTCCTTTCTGTCTTGGAATTGTGGTGAGGGTCTCTACTCCTCTGCAACCACATTCTCTAGTTTCTAGTCTTCCTTGCCTTGAGACTGTGATGCAGAATTTTTTATGGCCGATGTGACAGAGTCCTGCACCCAGTGGCAGCAAAGGGTTGCCTGTAATTTCCTTCTGACCAGTTGTCCATCCCCTTACCATCTGTAAGCTAAGAGATCCTGAAGCCATAGCTGCTGATTTACTCACCCTCCAGGCCTGCTGTTGTCTTGCTGGAGTACAGCCTGTGCTAGACTTCACTCCACTCTCACCCCAGAGAGACAGATTTTTTTTTTCTTTCCAACCTGGTCTTGGGTTGGAAAATTATTTCACTCCATCCTTTCATTGGCTCTGCCACTTCTGATTCATTTTGTGTTGTTCTTTTAAGCTTATTTGGATAGGAATTTGAGAGAGGTCAGGTGAATCTCTGCCTTTACTCCTCCATACTCTATCTCTTCTTTCAGTTTGCTCAATTGCTCTCCAAAAGTCTATACTAATCTGAAAAGGATGCCATCTAAAAGGAATAAAGAAAATATCTATATTTTGAAAAAATATATATTATGATAGCACTATTTTTTGTTTCCAAAGAACTGAAAGCTATTTAAGTTTATAGTACCTGGGTAGTGGCTGCACTATGGTGTGCCCATGTGATAGAATATTATAGTACTGCTCACAATGATGAATGTAAAGAATATGAAATAATATAGTAAAATTGTACAAAATAATGTGAACCATATCAAATCAGAAAAACTGTGTACACAATGACTGTTATTACATTTTCTTAAGTATATAGATGGACCTAACACTTCATGGGTATGGAAACTCCCTTCACTAGTCCAGACCATGATCCAACAATACTTTCTCATATTGGAAAATTTTAATTTTAGATTAAATGTTTTCTTAGAAACTTAACATTATCCAGGAGTGGAGACAAGATGGCAGAGAAAAGGCAGGGAGTTTTACTTGAGCTCTCCCAAATTCCCTTCCAAACATCTTTAAAATAATGCCTCAAAATGAATTCTGCAGCAGCAGAACCCACAAAAGTAGAGGGTAAGATAATTTTTCAGGCTAAGATAACTTAGAAGATTGGAAGTAAAAATTGGTCACATTAGGGTGAGAGTAGAGCATAGTCCAGTGCAAGAAACTCCATGGCAAGACAGTAGCAGGTCTTTTTTTTTTTGGGGGGGTGCAACTGAATCAAAAGTGGGAGTTACTAGACCTCTCAGTCAACAGACAGTAAAGGAGTAAGATAACTGGTCAGAATGAGGCTACAGGGATCCCTTTCTTGCACTGGGTACAGGAATCTGTTGCTTTACCTATACATAGATCCTAGATATAATCTTTCAAGGAATTATAAAGGAAGACTGTTCTGATTTAGAATCAGAGGATAAAAAATATAAATAGAAAGAATCAACTAATCATGTCCTGAAAGAGATCTCAAAATGGAAACTCTCAGGAATAATATGGCCAAATTCCAGGTCAAGGGGAAGGTCAAGGGGAAGGTCAAGGAGAAAATATTACAAGCAGCCAGAATGAAATAATTCAAATATCATGGAGCCACAGCCAGGATAAGACAAGATTTTGCTGCTTCTATTTTGTAGGGCAAAGGAACAAAGACAACAACCAAGAATCAGCACTCCAACAAAACTAAGTATAATCCTTCAAGGGGAAAAAATGGATATTTAATGAAATTGGGAACTTTCAAGCACACCTGATGAAAAGTCCAGAGCTGAATAGAAAATCAGATTTTCAAAGATAAAACTCCAAAGAAACATAAAAAAGTAAACATGAAGGAGAAATCATATGGAATTTAATGAGGTTAAACTGTTTACATTTCTACATGAGAAGATGATACTTGTAACTGTTAAGAACTTTCTCATTATTAAGGCAGTTAGAAGTACTATACATAGACAGAGGGCCTGGTTGTGAGTTGACTATGATGAGATGATATCTAAAAAAAATTAAGATGTGAGAAAGAGGAATGAATTGGAAAAGGAGGAAGGGAGAGGTAGAATAGAGTAAATTATCTCATAAAAGAAGCATGAAAGAACTTTTACAACAGAGGGAAAGATGGGAAAGTAGTGGACAATGCTTGGACCTTACTCTTTTTGAATTGGCTTAAAGACAGAATAACATACACATTCAGTTTCAAATAGATTATCTTACCCTAAAGAAAAATAGGAGAGGAAAAGTATAACAGAAGAGAGGGGGTTGAAAGAAATGAGTGTGTGTTGGGAGAGGCAGTAGTCAGAAACAATACACTTTTGAGGATGCACAGAAAAGAGAGGTTAGGATAAATGAAGAAAACAGGATAGAGGGAAAACAGTAATCATAACTGAAAAAAATTTATAGCAAGTTTCTTTGATTAAAGCCTCATTTTTCAAAGATATAGAGAACTGAGTCAAAATTAGAAATATAAGAACCATTTCTCAATTCATGAATGGCCAAATGATATGAGCAAGTAATCTTCAGGCAAAGTAATCAAAGCTATCTATAGTCATACAACAAAAATGCTCTAAATCAGTATTGATTAGAGAAATGCAAATTGAAACCACTTTGTGGTATCATCCCACACCTATAAGAGCCACACTGAGTGGCTAATATGACAGAAAGGGAAAATTATAAATATTGGATGGAATGTGGAACAATTGAGACACTAATACATTATTGATGGAATTGTGAATTGATTCAACCATTCTGTAGAGGAATCTGTTACTATGTCCAAAGAACTATAATTCCATGCATTCCTTTGACCCAGCAATACCACTAATTCTGTGTCACTAGGTCTCTATCCCAAAGAGACAAAAAAAAATAAGGAAAAGGACCTATATGTTAAAATATGTATGTTTATAGCAGCTCTTTTAATGGTGGGAAAAAATGGAGATTAAGGGGATTTGCATCAATTGGGCAATGGCTGAGCAAGTTGTGATATATGCTTGCGATGGAATAGCATTATTCTATAAGAAATGATGACCAAGGTGTTCTCAGAAAAACCTGGAAAGACTTACATGAACTAATACAAAGTGAAAGAGCAGAACCAGGAGAACAGTGTACATAGTATCAGCAGTAGTGCGCAGTGATCAAATGTGAATGACTTAGCTTATCCTCAGCAATACAATGATCTGGGCCAATTCCAATGGACTTATAGTGAAAAAATGCTATCCACCTGTAGAGAAAGCAGTTCTGAAGCCTGAATGTTGATCAAAGCATACTTAAAAAAAACACTTTCTCTCATTTTTTCTTTCTCTTTCTTTCTCTTTTTCTTTCTTCCTTCCTTTCTCTCTCTCTCTCTCTCTCTCTCTCTCTCTCTCTCTCTCTCTCTCTCTCTCTCTCTCTCTCTGTTTCTCTCTCTCTTTCATTTGTTTTTTCTTTCTTTCGACACATGACTAAGATGGAATTTGCCTGACTGCACATCTGTAACTTATATCAAATTAATTGAAATCTTAAAGAGGGGGAGGAATGGAGGGAGAGAATTTGGAAGTCAATATTTTAAAACATGAATATAAAATTTATTTTTGCTTGTTATTTGGGAAAAAATTAAATTAATTAAAGTAAAAAAAGAAACAATATTAGGTATCAGTGCAAAGAAGTAAATTTTGTAATTGTTTACATTAAATTTGTTTCAATCTTTATTCCATCAGGATTCCTTGTCAGTTCATTCTCGTTGACTTTTCCTCATCTTGTGCAATTCTTGTTGGAATCTTTCAATATGTTTTCCATAGAGGATCTGTGAAACTCATTAGTAGTCACATTCTGGTTCTTTCAGTACATCCGGCTTTCCATTTGTCCCTAACTCTCATTATTTCACCAACCTGACTCCTTTTCCAGTCATACCTGTCCTCTACAATTTTTAAAATATTTCCTAAGCCCAAATCATTGTGGGGAATATCCTGCAGTCAGCTTACACCCATCCTGCAGCTTTTCCATTGCCCTTTGAGATGTTTGTAATTTATATTCTTCTGAGATCTTGATGTTCTGTGATTTGTAATCATAGAGCATCACTAGGAGAGTACATTTGTGTTAATGAGATGGCCCTTTGTGTCAATGAGCAATCTGGGATCATTGGAAGTGTTGTGCCATTTCCCAAATGTGATTGCAGCCAATCTCTACCTCTTACTCATGTTGCGGCCCATCTGTCTCTGACAGATGTCACTGTAGAGATAACTTTGCTTAACAACCTGCTGAGTATTGATATCAAGTGAGGTGTAAAGCAGGGAGACATATGCTTATCCAGGCTATACTCCAGTGTCATGGAAACTGTCTTGAATAAAACACTTATATTTCCTCCCAACTTCTACTCCCCCTTTCAAAAAATAAAGAAAAAGAATTATTTATCTATGATAAGGTTCTCCAAATGTTTATATTCCTACATGGTGTTTTATAATTAGATAGATAGACAGACTGATAGAGCTTACTATATGTTAAGCAATGTGCTAAGTACTAAGGATAGAAATAAATGCAAGCAAACAGTCCCTGCCATAAAAGAACTTATGTACTCCAGAGTCAAGACAACACATAAAAAGGGAGTTTAAAAGGGACAGGGGTATTCTTTTGGTAAAAGGCAGGGAGAAGATGGCCAGGAGATGTTGTACATGTCTGGAACCAGGCAGGATAAAACCAAAGCTGGCCCATCAGATGCCAGGGGAGTTTCAGGGGCAGAATCCAGTTTTCTGGTGTGCAGTTTAGATTAGTTGAACTCTCATGTTACTTCTAACTCTAAATTTATGATCTTTCTTTCTTATTAGTTTCACATCATGAAATAAAATTCATATTATGAGTCCTCATTTCTCTCACTTGTCATAGACAGCAATTGTCTAAGGTACCAAAATTGTTAATTATATCTCTGTCCCTAGCACTCATTTGGAATATATTTCCATATAGAGCTTCGTTTTTAGTTTCTCATCCTTTACAACATCTGGATTGTGAATGTATTCACTCAAATGTATTCACTGTGAATGTATTCACTTAAAGTAGTTTAAAAACATGGACTTTCTGGATATCAAGACACCTTTTTCTCCATGCTGCTTTAGAATGCTATAGAGGGTTGGAATGTACTTAATTTAGGCGTTCACTCAAAGTAGCTCAAACGTATCCCAGGATTTCAACAATCCTTTTTTTCTTTTCCCCTTCCTTTTCCAAGTCCTAATAGTATGCTGAAATCCAAGCACCAGTTTTCCAGGGTTTTGACTTCTTGGAATCTTTCTGATGAAGCATTTTTCCCATATTCCACCCCTATAACACTGAATCTGAAGCTGAACTGGAGAGATTATATTAAATAAATAAGCTATCCTGGGAGTTCTGCTTCCAGAAGCCAAGATGGTGGAGTAAAAGGTAGTCGCTCTCACTCTCCCCTATCAACCTCTGAAAACCCAAAAAATATCATCCCAGAAAAAAACCCCGGAAAAACTGAACTAGAAGAAAGACTGGAGCAGCAGTGCAGCAGCCCAGCAAACAGGTCTTCCAGTGCCTCAGCAAAAATAAGGGAAGCAGCACTACAAAGGGCCCTAGGCAGATAAGCAGCCTGCAATATTCATCAGAAAGGAGTTGAAGAAAGCAACCTAGAGTTTTCCTAAAGCACCAGCCTTGCTGATTCCAAGCCAACACCAGGTAAGCTGCCAAAACCCTAAAGCCTCCAATTGCCAACATAAGAGAACCCAGCGTAAAAAGTCAGTTACCAAGACCTAGGCTCCCAACACAAGAAGCTTGGGTCAGGTCCCTCAGTTCCCCAGCAGGAGAGCTCAATTTCTTTAAAGGCCAGGGAATAAAGAAACACCATGAGCAACAAGAAACGTACCATAGATTATGAGAAGAGTGAAGATCAAGACAGAAATTCTGAAGAGGACAGCATTGTCAACAAACCCACATATGCAACATCAACAGGGAATATGAACTGGTCTGAGGCCCAAAAAGCCTTCTTAGAAGAGCTCAAGAAGGATTTTAAAAGTCAAATGAGAGAGGTAGAAGAGTCCTTCAAAAAGACAATTGGCCAATTGGAAAAAAAAAGTATACTGAAGAAAACAAGTCCCTAAAAAACACAATTGAAGAAGCAAGTACAAAAACTAACAGAAGAAAACAATCTGCTAAAAACTAGAATTGGACAAATAGAAAGTAATGACTCTGTGAGAGAGTAAGAATCAGTCAAACAGAAACAAAAAATGAAAAAATAGATGAAAATGTAAAATACCTCATTGGTACAACAACTGACCTGAAAAATCGATTCAGGAGAGATAACTTAAAAATTATTGAACTACCTGAAAATCATGATGAAAAAAAGAGCCTGGACAGTATCTTTCAGGAAATTATAAAAGAAAACTTCCCTGAAGTCCTAGAACCAGAAGGTAGAATGACCACAGAAAGAAGATACCACTCAGCACCCGAAAGAGATCCCAAATTGAAAACGCCAAGGAATGTAATAGCAAAATTCCAAAATTACCAGATGAAAGAGAAGGTGCTGCAAGCAGCCAGAAAGAAACAATTTAAATATCATGGAACCATAGTAAGGATTACACAGGACCTTGCAGCTTCTACATTAAAAGACCGCAGGGCCTGGAACATGCTATTCCATAAGGCAAAGGAGCTAGGATTGCAGTCAGGGATAAACTACCCAGCAAAAATGAGCATGATTTTTCAAGGGAGGTGATGGATATTCAATGAAATAGACTTCCAAACTTTTATAAAAAAAAAATCCAGCTCAACAAATATTTGATCTTCAACTACAAGACTCAAGAAAGACATAAAAAGGTAAATGGGACAGAAAGATGTAATATGTTGTTATTAAGGGCGGACAGTCTACATTTCTACAAGTGAAGATGACACTTGCAATTCTTGAGAACTGTATTGTTATAACACCATTAAAGGAGTATACATAAAGAAGGTGGATATTAGTTGACTTTGATGTAATGATAAAAAAAATCTAATCAAGTGGGTTAAATGGATCCAAATAAGTGGATCAATCTGATCTTAGAAAAGGTACTGAGAAAGGAGGAGGCAGACAAGGGTAAATTACATTACAGGAAAAGACACAAAATCCTATTACAGCAGAGGGAAAGAAGGGGGGTGAGCATTGTTTGAACCTTACTCTCATCAGATTTGGCTCAAGAAGGGAATAACATAATCAGTTAGGTATAGAAATCTAACTTGCCCTATAGGCAGTAGGAGGGAAAAGGGGGAAGAAAAGGAGAGGGGATAGAAGGGAGGGAAGAAGCAGTAAGGGGAAAGGGGAAAAAAAGGGAAAGGATAAAAAGGGAGGAGGGACTGAAGGAGGCAGTGGTCAAAAGCAAAACACTAGTGAAGGGGGAAAGGAGAAGGAGAAAAAAACATAAATGGGGGAAAAGGATGGAGAAAAAGACAAATTAATCATAACTGTGAATGTGAATGGGATGAACTCTCCCATAAAACGCAAACGAATTGCAGAATGGATTAAAAAACATAATCCTACAATATGTTGTTTACAGGACACACATTTGAAAAAGAGTGACACATACAGGGTAAAGGTAAAAGGCTGGAACAGAATATATTATGCGTCAGCTGAAGTGAAAAAAGCAGGGGTAGCAATTCTGATTTCAGACAAAGCAAAAGCAAAAATAGATCTAATCAAAAGAAATAAGGAAGGAAACTACATCCTGCTAAAAGGCACCATAGACAATGAAGTAATATCATTACTAAATATATATGCACCAAATGGTATAGCATCCAAATTCTTAGAGGAGAAGTTCAGGGAGTTACAGGAAGAAATAGATAGCAAAACTATACTAGTGGGGGACCTGAACCTCCCCCACTCAGCACTAAATAAGTCTAACCACAAAATAAACAAGAAAGAAGTTAAGGAGGTGAATAGAACATTAGAAAAGTTAGGTATGGTAGACCTCTGGAGAAAACTGAATGGGGATAGAAAGGAATATACTTTTTTTCGTCAGTACAGGGCACATACACAAAAACTGACCATATACTAAGGCATAAAAACCTCACTATCCTATGTTGAAAGGCAGAAATATTAAATGCATCCTTTTCAAATCATGATGCAATGAAAATTATATGTAGTAATTGGTCATGGAAAGATAGACTAAAAAATAATTGGAAACTAAATAATCTAATCCTTAAAAATGATTGGGTCAAACAACAAATCACAGAAACAATCAATAATTTCATTCAAGAGCATGACAATAATGAGACAATATAGCAAAACTTATGGGATGCAGTAAAAGCAGTTCTTTGGGGAAATGTTATATCTTCAAATGCTTACATAAATAAAACAAAAAAGAGCAGATCAATGAATTGGGCACACAACTAAAGAAACTAGAAAAAGAACAAATTAAAAATCCTCAACTAAACACTAAGTTAAAAATACTGAAAGCCAACAGAAAAATTAATAAAATTGAAATGAAGAAAACTATTGAACTATTAAACAAAATTAAGAGCTGGTTTTATGAAAAAAAACCCAATAAAATAGATAAACCTTTGGTTAACTTAATTTAAAAAAAGAAAGAAGAAAAACAAATCACTAGTATCAAGAATGAAAAGGGTGAAGCTATCACCAAGGAAGAGGAAATTAAAACGATAATTAGGAATTATTTTGCCCAACTATATGCCAACAAATATGACACTCTTAGTGAAATGGATACATATTTACAAAAATATAAATTGCCCTGATTAACAGAAGAGGAAGTAAAATACTTAAAATAGCCCCATCTCAGAAAAATAAATTGAACAAGCCTTTAATGAACTCCCTAGGAAAAAATGTCTAGGGCCAGATGGATTTACATGTGAATTCTACCAAACATTTAAAGAACAATTAATTCCAATATTATACAGACTACTTGTGAAGATAGGTGAAGGAGCCTTACCAAATTCTTTTTATTATACAAATATGGTGCTGATACCTAAACCAGGAAGAGTCAAAACAGAAATAAAATTATAGACCAATTTCTCTAATGAATATAGATGCAAAACTTTTACACAAAATATTAGCAAATAGATTACAGCAACTTATCACAAGAATAGTACACTATGACCAGGTAGGATTTGTACCAGGAATGCAGGGTTGGTTCAATATTACGAAAACTCTCAGCATAACTGAGTGTATCAACACCGAAACCAAGAGAAACCACATGATCATCTCAATAGATGCAGAAAAAGCTTTTAACAAAATACAACACCCATTCCTATTAAAAACACTAGAAAGCATAGGTATAAGTGGGGTCTTCCTTAAAATAATAAATAGCATATATCTAAAACCTTCAGGAAGCATTATATGTAATGGGGACAGGCTAGAAACATTTCCAGTAAGATCAGGGGTGAAACAAAGTTGTCCATTATCACCACTGTTGTGCAATATTATACTGGAAACGTTAGCTTCAGTAATAAAAGAAAAAGTAATTGATGGTATTAGAACAGGCAAAGAAGAAACAAATCTATCACTCCTTGCAGATGACATGATGATATACTCAGAGAATCCTAGAGAATCAAGTAAAAAACTCCTTGAAATAATAAACAACTTTAGCAAAGTTGAAGGTATAAAATAAACCCACATAAATCATCAGCATTTCTATATATTACCAACAAAGCCCAGCAGCAAGAGATAGAAAGAGAAATTTCATTTAAACTTACTGTAGAGGTTATAAAATATTTAGGAGTCTACCTCCCGAAACAAACCCAGGAACTCTATGAACACAATTACAAAACACTTTTCACACAGATAAAATCAGATCTAAATAATTGGAAAAATATCAGTTGCTCATGGGTAGGCCGAGCTAATAAATAAAAATGACAATCCTACCTAAGCTAATTTACTTATTCAGTGCCATACCAATCAAACTACCAAAAAATTATTTTATAGAGTTATAAAAAATAATAACAAGATTTATTTGGAAGAACAAAAGGTCCAGAATATCAAAAGAATTAATGAAAAGAAATGCAGGGGAAGGTGGCCTAGCAATTCCAGATCTTAAATTGTATTATAAACAGCAATCATCAAAACTGCTTGGTACTGGCTAAGAAATAGGGAGGTGGATCAGTGGAATAGGTTAAATATGAAAGACACAGTAGTCAATGACTATAGTAATCTATTATTTGATAAACCCAAAGACCCCAGCTTCTAGGATAAGAACCCACTCTTTGAAAAAAACTGCTGGGAAAACTGGAAAAGAGTATGGCAGAAACTAGGCATAGATCCAGATCTCACACCATATGCCAAAATAAAGTCAAAATGGGTTCATGACTTAGATATAAAGGCTGATACTGTAAGCAAACTGGAAGAACAAGGAATAGTTTACCTCTCAGATCTACGGAGAACAGAAGAATTCATGACCAAACAGGAGACAGAGAACACTATGAAAAGCAAGACAGATAATTTTGATTACATTAAATTGAAAAGTTTTTGCTCAAACAAAGTCAATGCAAGTAAGATTAGAAGGAAAGTAGAAAATTGGGAAAGTATTTTTACAACCAGTCTCTCTGATGAGGGCCTCATTTCTAAAATACATAGAGAATTAAGACAAATTTATAAGAATGAAAGCCATTCCCCAATTCATAAATGGTTAAAGGATATGAACAGACAGTGGTCAGATGAAATTAAAGCCATCTATAGTCATATGAAAAAACAATGCTCTAAATCATTATTGATTAGAGAAATGCAAATCAAGCGACTCTGAGGTACCACATCACACCTATCAGAATGGCCAACATAACAAAACAGAAGAATGATAAATGTTGGAGAAGATGTGGGAAAATTGGAACACTAATGCATTTTTGGTGGAGTTTTGAAATGATCCAACCATTTTGGAGAACAATTGGGAACTATTCCCCAAGGGATATAAAAATGTGAATACCCTTTGATCCAGCAATAGCACTTCTAGGGCTATATCCCAAAGAGATCATACAGATGGGAAATGGACCCACATGTACAAACGTATTCATAGCAGCTCTTTTTGTGGTGGCAAAGAATTGGAAATTGAGAGGATATCCATCAATTGGGAAATGGCTGAGTAAGCTGTGGTATATGAATATAATGGAATACTATCGTGCTATAAAGAAATGATGAACAGGTTGACCTCAGAAAAACCTGGAAAGACTTGTATGGTCTGATGCTGAGTGAAGTGAGCAGAATGAAGAGAATTTTATACACAATAACAGCCGTGTTTGAGATAACTAATATTGATAAACTTCACCCTTCTAAGCATTACAAGGACTGAAGACATCTGTAGAGGCTTCATGATGGAAAATGCTATCCACATCCAAAGAAAGAACTATTGAAGTTGAATTGCTATTATTTTTTTTCCTCTTCTGTTTTGTTTCATCTTTTTGATGGTTCCTCCTATTGGTTTTAATTTTTACTTACAATTTCCCTAATGTGAAAATATGTTTAGTAGGAATGTAAATGTATAGCCTATATCAGATTGTGTGCTGTCTTGCGGAGGGTGGTGAGGATGAAGGGGGAGGAAAATTTTAAACTCAAAAGCATATGGAAGTGATTGTTGATAAGTCAAAATAAATAATAAAATTTAAAAAAACAAGCTATACCATCCTACTATTCTTTGGTGGCAGTATGCGCAATGTAAAGGAACAAATATGAATGGGTAAAAATATGTCTGTGAGATTACCCCCAATTTATTCTGCATATATCTTGCTTGTCATAGTTGTTTGCATGTTCGCTGTCCCATTAGACCATGCAAAGGCTGTCTTTCGCCTTCCTTTGTATCCCCAGAGCTTAGCAAAGTGCTGAGAATGTAGCAGGCATTTAATAGATGCTATTTGACTGACTGACTTTGCATCTCAAAATTAACATAATTAGGTTCTAGTATACCAGATATGAATGAGCATTCTAAAGTTAACTCCTTTTAAAAGCCCTTTTCCAGCTGTTTTCCAGGTTAGGGAATTTTTCAGGAGGTGTGTCTGTGATTGTGGAGGCTGTTTAATCACGTGATTGACAATCTCTTCTTAAGATCTCTCCTGAACTCAGTACTTTAGCTAATACCACTGTCCTCATCCTTATATACTAATTCAAAGACTTGCCTTCTGTCAAGACATCTCACATCGCAAGACGTGATGAGGAAACTTTGAACAACTTGGAAACTTTCTCTGAATTGTAGAGAAGTGTCACACTTGAGATTCTTTTCAGAACTTTCATGACCAATGAAAGTAGGTTGGGATGATTCATTTATTCAATATTTATGCTTCAGATCCAAACATAAAGGTTAACCGAAAGAGGGAACCAGTTTTTGAGAAGGCTTTTTTTTCTCATTTTAGCAGGAATCTTGCAATTTTTGAAACTAGGAAGAGGGGAAAAAAAACCCCAACTTCTCTCTTACTCATTGACGTGCTACTTGTGGATTACAGAAATAAGATGCGTATTGCCTATTTCCACAATCTATTAAAATAGTTTTTCTTCAGTGCACATATTTTATGCAGTGTGCTTTTAGTCCCTTTGACAACATATATTTCTGCTAATGGTCTATCTGTTTCAATAACAATTAAATTGGGTTTTCTGTACATATAATTACATTTTAAAATATATACACATGTATGTATATACATGTACTTCTATATATTTAAATATTGTGTATAAATAATTTCAGTTTATATATTCTACATATAAATAAGCATATTATTGTAAAATATGTGATATAATATATAATATTACAGAATATATTTTATATATTATGGAAAGTTTCATAATATAGAGCAATATATTCTTTTTGTTCTATATAAATTTAAATTTCTCTTCATAGAAATACCGATAATTAAATGTCTTGTATGTATATATGCATATACACTTATATACACACGTGTATATGTGTATATACACATGTGCATGTGTGCATACATACATGCATAACATCAGTATTTCCTCACTGCAGAGAAAAACAACCAAACTTTTATAATGAGCACCTCAGTTAGCCATGACTATTTCCCATAGCGGCCATGTCCAGAAATGTATGCATATCCTTAGTATATATTAGTCTATTACCTCTCATCCAGGAAGGAAGGAGGTAGGTAGCATTCATAATCATCAGTCTTCTACAATCATGATTGAACACAATGTTCCTCAGTACTTTTAAGTGTTTCAAAATTATTATTTTTATAATGTTGATTTTATACTCCATGCTCCTAATTTTGTCCCTGTGTTGTTTGACTAAAGAGTATACAAGAAGGAGAAATGCTAGATAAGGCTGGAACGTTAGTTGGGAGCCAGAGTACAGAGATCCTTGAATGTTAAAAAAAGCAGTATATATTTTATTTGCTAATCAGGATGGAACTACCACAGACATTTTTCAGAGTGGTAGAGAGGTAACCAGAGCATCAGCATGCATGACAGGAACCCAGAGCAGTGATTTTTTTTTTAAAGATACCTAGAAGGTCATTAAAGTCAGACGGTGGGAATTTCCCTTAGATCACAGCTCAACCTCTACCGCTGTCACTTATTGCACTCAATTATTTGAAACAATATGAAGTTTCAAAACTTTTTTCTGGTCCTTTGACCCCATGCTCTCTGCTTTGCAAAAAGCAGTCTATAACATGGCACATTATGACAAGTGATGCCTAATATTTGTGTACAGCAACTACACTGCTTTTGGACTTTTGGGGGGACTTTCCATCATGCCCCTCATCTGGTACCTTTACTTGCCCCCTGCCTATCATCCTTTCCAGGTTTTTCAGCTTCTTTTCAGATGCTGTCTTCTCTAATTAGATTGCATGTTCCTTGAGAATGGGGACTATATTTATTTTTATTTGTATTCATATCTCCAGTCACAGTGTCTACAAGTAATAGGTACTCAATAAACATTGAATGACTTACTTTCTGACCCTTTTCAATAACCCCATTTTCAAAAATCCTTCAGATAAAGGGATCGACATTTCTAGTGCAATTCACACTAGATTTAAACTGGTTTCATTACATTAAGATAATGAAAGGCTAAATAACCCTTACCTCTGTGAATTAGCTTGTACATATATACCTTTGGTCATGTGGAGAAGACACCAGAATGGGTAGGTGGCTCAGTAAAAACTTCTTTATCACTATTTAAGAAAGAACTCTATTGACTACACACACACACACACACACACACACACACACACACACACACACACACAGGAAGAACAGAAGAATGGGCCAAAGATTTGTAGTTGATTTGAATGTGAATCCTCTTACTACATATCTGGTGCTAGCCAAGTCACTCAACCTCTCTAGGGCCAATTCATCTATAAAATTATGGATTTGACCTCTGTGAAGCACCATTCCTGCATTAAATACAGGATGCTTTAATGGCAACACCTTTCTTGTTTTCTATATCTTTATTTAATTTTTTTTTTGCTTAAAATAGTATTGTACATTTTCTCCCAATTCCTATTGAGAAAAATTTTAGCACTCATTTTAACAAGATTTTGAGTTCTAATTTTCTGTCCCTCCTTGCCTCCCCTCCCCTCTTCTGAAAATGGTAGGCCATTTGATATAGTTTATACATATGCTATCATGTAAAATGTAACAGATCAAAAGAAAAATATGAGAAAAATAAAGTGAAAAAAATGCTTCGATGTGCATTCAAAGTCTATCCGTTCTGTATGTGGATATAGATAACATTTTCCTTCTTAAGTCCTTTATACTTGTCTTAGATTATTGTGTTGCTGAAAAAAACTGTCATTCATAATTATTCATCACATGATGTTGCTGATACAGTGTTTTCCTGGTTCTGCTCATTTCACTTTGCATCAGTTTGCATAAGTCTTTGCCGGTTTTTCTGAAATGAGCCTGTTTATCCTTCCTTATTGTACCATATTGTTCCATTACATTTATATACCACAGCTTATTCATCCATTCCCCAACTGATGAACATTGCCTCAATTTCCAATACTTTGCCACCAAAAAAGAGCTGCTATAAAAAATGCACATGTAGGTCCTTTTTGATGATCTCTTTGGGATATAGACCAAGTAGTGGTATTGCTGCATCAAAGAGTAAGCACAGTTCGATTGCCCTTTGGGCATAGTTCCAAATTGCTTTCCAGAATGGCTACATCAGTTTTCAACTCTACCAAAAGTGCATCAGGGTCCCAATTTTCCCAAATCCTCTCCAACATTTATCATTTTGCTGTCATATTACTCATTCTGATTGGTGTGAGGTTGTATTTCAGAGTTGTTTTCATTTGCATTTCTCTAATCAAAAGTGATTTAGAGCACTTCTTCATATGCCTACATATAACTGATTTCTTCAGCTGAAAACTGCCTATTCATATCCTTTGACAATTTATCAATTAGGGAAAGGTTTGTATTCTCAGAAATTTGACTCAATTCTCCATATATCTGAGAAATGAGGCCTCTATCAGAGACACTAACTATAAAGATTGTTTCCCAGTTCTCTGCTTTCTTTCTAATCTTGGTTACATTGGTTATTAGTTATTAGTCATTTTACATTAAGTTATTTAGTTATTATTAGGTATATTACATTTTGTAGTTGTTACTAGTATTTTAGTTATTAGATATTTTACATTTTGTAGTGCTCTCTATCTCTTGTTTGGTCTTGAATTATTCCTCTCCCCGTAGATCTGACAGGTAGACTATTCTTTGCTCTTCTAATTTGATTGCTTCATTGGCTATGGTACCTTCTAGCAAAGATATAGTTACCTTACTTATCTCTTTTAATTTGGTCTGTTTTTACTTTGTCTAAGATCAGGATTCCTGCCCTGCTTCTTTTTTTAACTTCTGCTGAAGCATAATAGAGTCTACTCCAGCCCATTACCTTTCTGTGTGTATCTCTATATTTCAAGAGTGTTTCTTGTAAAAAACATACTGTAGGATTCTCGTTTTTGATCCACTGTGCTATTGGTTTGTTTTAGAGGAGAGTTCATTCCATTCACATTCATAGTTTTGATTACTACCCGTGTATTTCCCTCCATCCCATTCTTCCTCCTGTTTGTCCTTCCTCCTTTCACTCTTTCCCACCTCACCAGTATTTTGCTTCTGTCTATCACCTCCCCTGACCTGTCCTCTCTTCTGTCAGTCTCCCTCCCCAACTCCTTTATTTAATACTCTTCCCTTCTACTTTTCTGTTGGGTAGGAAAGATTTCTATATTCAACTAATTGTGTATATCATTCCTTCGCACTTTGAGCCAATACTTACGAGAGTATGGTTTAAACACTGCCTGTTGCCTGGCCCCCCCAAAAAAATTTAAAGAATTATTTTCCTCAATTATCTTTTGTACCTTGTATTCCTTTTGGCCAATTGGCCAATTCTTTTTTTTTTTTAAATGAGTTTATTTATTTTTAGTTTTCAACATTCACTTCCATAAGATTTTGTGTTTTAAATTTTCTTCCCCTCTCTTCTCGCCCTCCCTGCCCAAGACTTCATGCAATCTGATATAGCATATATATAATATATATAAACATATACATATATATATATTCATATTAAACATATTTTCACATTAGTCATGTTGCAAATAAGCATTAAGACCAGGGGGAGGAACCCTCAGAAAAAAAGAAAAAAATGACAACAACAATAAAAAAAAGAGAGCAAATAGTATGCTTCAATCTGAGTTCGGACTCCATTGTTCTTTTTCTGGATGTGGATAGCATTTCTGCTCACTTCATTCAACATCAGTTCATATAAGGCTTTACAGGATTTCTAAAGTCTGTCTGCTCATAATTTCTTATAGCACAATAGTATTCCATTACATTCATATACCACCACTTGTTCAGCCATTCTTCAATTGATGGGTATCCCCTCAATTTCCAATCCTCAGCCACCACAAAAAGAAATGCTATAAATATTTTGTACGTGTGGGTCCTTTTCCCATTTTATGATATCTTTGGGATACAGCCCTCGAAGTGGCATTGCTGGGTCAAAGGGTAGGCACTGTTTTATAGCCTTTTGGACATAGGTCCAAATTGTTCTCCAGAATGACTGGATCAGTTTACAACTCCACCAATAACATATTGGTGTTTCAATGTTCCCACATCTTCTCCAACATTTGTCATTTTCCTGTTTTGTCATGTTAGGCAATCTGATAGGTGTGATGTGGTACCTTAGAGTTGTTTTGATTTGCATTTCTCTAATCAATAGTGATTTGGAGCATTTTATATGACTATAAATAGATTTAATTTCTTCATCTGAAAACTGCCTGTTCATATCCTTTGACCATTTATCAATGGAGGAATGATTTGTATTATTATAAATTTGACTTAGTTTTCTACATATTTTATAAATGAAGCCTTTGTCAGAGACACTGGTTGTAAAAATTGTTTCCCAGCTTTCGACTTTCCTACTAATCTTCATTGCATTGGATTTGTTTGTGCAAAAACTTTTCAATTTAACGTAATCAAAATTAGCCATTTGTATTTCATAATCTTTATCTCTTGTTTGGTCATAAATTCTTCCCTTCTCCATATATCTTACATGTGAACTATTCCTCGCTCTCCTAGTTTGCTTAAAGTATTAGCCTTTATATCAAAATCATATACCCATTTTGACTTTATCTTGGTGTAGGGTGTAAGAGGTATTGGTCTATGCCTAGATTCTGCCATACTATTTTCCAGTTTTCCCAGCAGTTTTTGTTAAATACTTCTTAACCCTGAAGTTGGAGTTAATCAAACAGTAGACTACTATAGTCATTGACAATTGTACCTTGCATACTTAATCTATTCCAGTGATTCATAACTCTATTTCTTAGCCAGTACCAAGCAGTTTTAATGATTGCTACTTTGTAACACAATTTATGATCTGGTATGGCTAGGCCACAATCCTCTATATTTCTTTTCATTAATTCCTCTGATATTCTGGAAATTATATTCTTTCAGATGAATTTTATCTTTTCTAGATCTATAAAATATTTTTTTATAGTTGGATTGGCATGGCACAGAATAAATAAATTAATTGAGGTTGAATTGTCATTTTTATTATATTAACTTGGCCTACCCATGAGCAACTGATATTTTTCCAATTATTATGAATTGGAAATTGAAGTATTATTAATTAATTTGTT
Source organism: Phascolarctos cinereus (assembly GCF_003287225.1). Classification (NCBI taxonomy): domain Eukaryota; kingdom Metazoa; phylum Chordata; class Mammalia; order Diprotodontia; family Phascolarctidae; genus Phascolarctos; species Phascolarctos cinereus. The sequence goes on along the minus strand of NW_027556098.1, from coordinate 325,532,856 downwards.
TTAATTGTCAACTTTTACTTCCACAAGGTTTTGATTTTGAAATTTTCTCTCCATCTCTCCCCTACCCCCACACCAAGATAGTGTTCATTCTGAATACCCCTTCCTCTAATCTGCTCTCCCTTCTATCACCCCCCACTTCTCTTATCCCCTTCCCCTTCAATTTTCCTGTAGGGCAGGATAGATTTCTATACCCCACTCCCTGTATATATTACTTCCCAGTCGCATGTGAAAAAATTCTTAATATTTGTTTTCAAAACTTTAGGTTCCAAATTTTCTCCCTTCCTTCCTCCCCACCCACCCTCATTGAGAAGGCAAGCAGCTCAATACAGGTTAAACATGTATAATCAAGCAAAATACTTCCATAATAGTCATGTGAAAAGCTAACTATATTTCCATATCCTGCCCCCCATTTATTCTATTCTCTCTTTGACCCTGTCCCTCTTCAGAAGTGTTTGCTTCTGAATACACCCTCCCCCAATCTGCCTTCACCTCTATCATCCCCTCACTCTCTTATCCTTTTTTCATCTATTTTTCTGCAGGATAAGATAGATTTCCATACCCAATTGAGTGTGAATGTTATTCCCTCCTTAAGCTAAATCCAATGAGAATAAGTTTCACTCATTCCCTCTCACCTTCTCCTATTTCCCCACTGCTATAAAATCCTTTCTTGTCTGTTTTATGTGAGATAATTTACCCCATACTACCTCTCCATTTCTCCTTCTCCCAGTATAACCCTCTCTCACCCCTTAATTTTATTCTCCAGATATTACCCCTTCATCTTCAACTCACCCTGTGTCCTCTATCTATCTATCTATCTATCTATCTATCTATCTATCTATCTATCTATCCATCTATCTATCCGTATAATTTTCCTCTCCAACTACCCTAATACTGACAAAGGTCTCATGAGTTACAAATATCATCTTTCCCTGCAGCAATATAAACTTTTTAACCTTAATAAGTCCCTTGTTATTTCTCTTTCCTGTTTACCTCTTCATGTTTCTCTTCAGTCTTGTATTTGAAAGTCAAATTTTCTATTTGGCTCTGGTCTTTTCACCAAGAATGCTTGAAAGTCTTCTGTTTCACTGAATGTCAATTTTTCCCCTGAAGGATTATACTCAGTTTTGCTGGGTAGGTGATTCTTGGTTGTAATCCTATCTCCTTTGCCCTTCAGAATATTGTATTCCATGCCCTGTGGTCCTTCAATGTAGAAGCTGCTAAATCTTGTGTTATCTTAATTATGTTTCCACAATACTTGGATTGTTTCTTTCTGGCTGCTTATAATATTTTCTCCTTGATCTGGGAACTCTGGAATTTGGTTACAATATTCTTAGGAGTTTTCCTTTGGTGATCTCTTTCAGGAGATTATCAGTGGATTCTTTCAATTTCTTTTTTGCCCTCTGGTTCTAGAACATCAGGGCAGTTTCCCTTGACAATTTATTGAAAGATGATGTCTAGGCTCTTTTTTCTTTTTTGATTATGGCTTTCAGGTAGTCCAATAATTTTCAAATTATCTCTCCTGGATCCATTTTCCAGGTCAGTTGTTTTTCCAATGAGATATTTCACATTGTTTTCTATTTTTTCATTGTTTTGGTTTTGTTTTACAATGTCTTGATTTCTCATAAAGTCACTAGCTTCCATTTTCTCCATTTTAATTTTTAAGGAAGTATTTTTTTCCATGAGTTTTTGGACTTCCTTTTCCATCTGGCTAGTTTTGCTTTTGAAGGCATTGTCCTCTTCATTGGCTTTTTGTACCTCTTTTGCCATTTGGGTTTGGCTATTTTTTAAGATGTTATTTTCTTCAATATTTTTTGGGTCTCCTTCAGCAAGTTGTTGATTTGTTTTTCATGATTTTCTTGCATCACTCTCGTTTCTCTTCCCAGTTTTTCCTCTACTTCTCTTACTTGCTTCTCAAAATGCTTTATGAGCTCTTTCATGGCCTGGGACCAATTTATAATTTTCTTGGAGGCTTTGGACATAGGAGCTCTGATTTTGTTGTCTTCTGGTTGTATGTTTTGATCTTCTTTGTCACTAAAGAAAGATTCTATGATTTGGCTTTTTTGCATAGTTTTCTCATGTTCCTAGCCAATTATTTGAGTTTTAAACTTTTTAAAGGTGTTTTCAATGTGGAGAATGTATTGTCCCATGCTTCAGGGCTTTTGTGCAGGTGTTTACAGAGATATTTCTATCGGCTTGTAAATTTTCCATTCTTCCAAGGTGGTATGATCAAAGGTGGGGTGTTTACTCATTTCCTGGCATGGGCTGTGGTTTGTGAGTAACCACAAGCACTATTTTCTTCCTTGGAACTGTGAGGAGGATTCCCTCTGTACTGCCACTTCAAGCTCCACCACTCCAATGCTCCTCTTCACCCCAGGACCAACACCTAGAAATGTGACCCAGATCCAAGCACAGGCAAAGCAAGAGAATCCTGCCTTAGCACCAGCAAAGAGATCCCTGCAATCCCCCTCTGATTAGCCATTTGATACTTCCCCTTTCTATGGGCCAAGAGCTATGGAAGCAGCAGCTGGGGGCTGCAACCTAGCTTCTCTCTCACCATGGTCCAACAGACCTTTCCTACTGACCTTATGAGTTTTCTTTGGTGTTTGTGGGTTGAGAAGTCTGGAAACTGCCACAGCTGCCCATGATTCAGTCCCCTGAAGCCTGCTCCAGGTTTGCTGAGGCCTGGTTATTGCCTACCCAGACTATGCTGAACTGCGTTCCTTTCCCAGCCTAGCACAATAGACATTTCCAATCAACCATCCAGGTTGTCATGGGCTGGAAATTTGTTTCACTCTGTCTATTTGTGGGTTCTGCTGCTCTAGAATTTATTTAGATAAATTTTTACAGGTATTTGGAGGGATTTAGGGGAAAGCTCAAGCAAGTCACTGCTTTGCCATCTTGGCTCTGCCCCATAAATATCTATTTTTCCAATTATTTATATATGAGTTTATTTGTGTGAAAAGTGTTTTGTAATTGTGTTCATACAGTTCTTGGGTTTGTTTTGGCAGGTAGACTCCCAAATATTTTATAATATCTAGAGTAACTTTAAATGGAATTTCTCTTTCCATCTCTTGCTCTTGAGGTTTGTTAGTAATATATAGAAATGCCAATGATTTAGATGGCTTTATTTTGTATCCTGCAACTTTACTAAATTTGTTTATTATTTCTAGTAATTTTTTTACTTAATTCTCTAGGATTTTCTAAGTAAACCATCATATCATCTTCAAAGAGTTATAGCTTTGTTTTTCTCTGCTGATTCTAATTCCTTCAATTTCTTTTTCTCCTCTAATTCCTTAAGCTACCATTTCTAGTAAAATATTGAATAACAGTTGTGATAATGGACATACTTTTTTCACCCCCATTCTTATTGGAAATGCTTCTAGCTTATCCCCATTATATACAATGCTTTCTGATGGTTTTAGATAGATGTTGCCTATCATTTTAAGGAAGACTCCATTGTTCCTATGCTTTCCACCATTTTTAATAGGAATGGGTGTTGTATTTTGTCAAGAGCTTTTTCTGCATCTGTTGAGATAATTATATGATTTCTGTTAGTTTTCTTGTTCATGTGGCCAATTATGCTGATAGTTCTCCTAATATTTAACCAGCCCTACATTCCTGGTATAAGTCCTGCCTAGTCATAGTTGCATTATATTCAAGATAAGGTGCTGTAATCTATTTGCTAATATCTTATTTAAAATTTTTGCATCTAAATTAATTAGAGAAATTGATCTACAATTTTCTTTCTCTGTTTTCACTCTTCTTGGTTTAGGTATCAGCACCATATTTGTATCACAAAAATAATTTGGTAAGACTCCTATTTCCCAAATAGTTTATGTAGTATTAGAATTAATTGTTCTTTAAATGTTAGAATTAACTAGTAAATCCATCTGGCCCTGGAATTTTTTCTTAGACAGTACATTGATGGCTTGTTCAAGTTCTTTTTTCTGAAACGGGATTGTTTAAGTCTTTTATGTCCTGTTAATCTGGGCAATTTATATTTTTGTAAATATTCATCCATTTAACTAAGATTGTCAAATTTATTGGCATATAGTTGGGCGTGATAGCTCTTAATTATTGTTTTAATTTCCTCTTCATTGATGGTGAATTCACCTTTTTCATTTTGGATGCTGGTAATTTGGTTTTCTTCTTTCTTCTTTAATCTTACCTTTTTTTAAATCAAATTACCAAGATTTATCTATTTTATTGGTTTTTCATAAAACAGGCTCTTAGTTTTATTCATTAGTTGAACAGTTTTCTTAATTTCAATTTTATTGATCTCTCCTTTCATTTTCAGAATTTCTAGTGTGATATTTAATTGGGGACTTTTGATTTGTTCTTTTTCTATGTTTTTAGTTGCATGCCCAATTCATTGATCTCCTCTTTCTCTATTTTATTTATGTAAGCATTTAGATATATGAAATTTTCCCTAAGAACTGCTTTGGCTGCATCACATAAGTTTTGGTATGTTCTCTCATTATTGCCATTGTCTTGGATGAAGTTATTAATAGTTTCTAGGATTTGTTATATGACCCACTCTTTTTTTGGATTAAATTATTTAGTTTCCAATTAATTTTTAGTCTTTCTTTCTATGATTCTTTATTACATGTAATTTTTATTACATCATTACCTGAAAAAAGATACATTTAATATTTCTGACTTTCTGCATTGGATGAGGAGGTTTTTATGCCCTAATACATGGTCAGCTTTTGTGTAGGTACCATGTACCACTGGAAAAGAAAAAGGTATTTTCCTTTCTATCTCCATTCAGTTTTCTCCAGAAGTCAATTATATCTAGCTCTTCTAAAATTCTATTCATCTCCTTAACTTTTTTCTCATTTATTTTGTGGTTAGATTTATCTAATTCTGAGAGGGAGAGGCTGAGATCCCCCCACTAATATGGTTTTGTTGTCTATTTCTTCCTGTAACTCCCAGAACTTCTCCTTTAAGAATTTGAATGCTATACCACTTGGTGCATATATGTTTAGTAATGATATTACTTCATTATCTATGAAACATTTTAGTAGGTTGTAGTTCCCTTCCCTATTTCTTTTGATAAGATTTATTTTTGTTTTTGCTTTGTCTGAGATCAAGATTGCTACCCCTGCTTTTTTTCTTTTTTTACTTCTGCTGAAGCATAATATATTCTGCAGACTCCAGCCTTTTACCTTTACTCTGTGTGTATCTCTGTACTTTAAAGGTGTTTCTTGTAAACGACTTACTGTAGGATTATGTTTTTTAATCCATTCTCTCATCTGCTTTTGTTTTATGGGAGAGTCAATCCTGCACACATTCACAGTAATGACTACTATCTGTCTTTCTCCCCATCTTATTTCCTATCCCCTGTTTCTGCCTTTTCTCTCTCCTTTTTCCCTTTCTCTCCTCACTAGGGTCTTTCTTTTGACCACTGCCTCCCTCAGTCTGCACTCCCTTCTATTCATTCCTTCCCTTTTTTTTCCATTTCCCTCCTACTTCCTATAGGGTAAATTAAATTCCTATACCTAATTGATTATGTTATTTCCTCTTTGAATCAAATCTGATGAGAGTAAGTTTCAAAGAATGTTTATCTCCCTCTCTTCTTTCCCTCTACTGTAATAAGTCTTTGTGCCTCTTCATGCGATATATTTCACCCTTTTCTGCTTCCTTCTTTCCTCTTCTCCCAGTACAACCCCTGTTCACTACTTAATTAGATTTTTTTGTCATCACATCAAAGTCAACTTATACCTATGCCCTCTGTCTATGTATACCTCTTCCAAACATCATAATAAAGATACAGTTCTCAAGAGTTACAAGTATCATGTTCCCTTGTAGGAATATAAACACTTTGCCCTTATTAATAGTATATTTTTTTTACCCTTTCCTGTTTGTCTTTTTATGCCTCTCTTGAATATTGTATTTGAGTATCAGGCTTTCTGTTGAGCTCTGTTCTTTTCATCAGGAAGATTTGGAAGTTCTCTATTGCATTGAATATCCATTTCCTCCCCTTTTTTTCCTCAAGGAATGTTATATTCCAAACACTCCAAATGTTTAATGCAGAAGTTGCATGGCCCTGCATAAGCCTGGCTGTGATTCCATAATATTTGAATAGTTTCTTTCTGGCTGCTTGCAGTATTTTCTCTTTGATCTAGTAATTTTGGAAATTGGCCATAATAAGCCTCAGCTTTTTCAATTTGAAATCTCTTTCAGGAAGTGATTGGTTGATTCTTTCAATGACTATTTTACGTTCTGGCTCTAGGATATGAGGACAGTTTTCCTTGATGGTTTCTTGAAAGATGCTGTCCAGGCTCTTTTTTTAATCATGGCTTTCAGGTAGACCAATAATTTTTAAATTATTTCTCCTGCATCTATTTTCCTGGTCAGTTGTTTTTCCAATGAGGTAGTTTATGTTTTCTATTATTTTTTAATTCTCTTGATTTTGCTTGACTGATTCTTGATGTCTCACAGAGTCATTAGCTTCCAATTGCCCAGTTTTAATTTTTAATGAATTATTTTCTTTTATTAGGTTTTGTACCTTCTTTTCCATTTCATCCCTTTTACTTTTTAAGAAGTTCTTCAGTGAGTTTCTGTGCCTCCTTTTCCATGTGGCCAATTCTACTTTCCAAAGAGTTGTTTTATTCAGTGTACTTTTTTTTCCAGTTGGCTAATTGTGTTATTTAGGAATTGTGTTCTATAGTCAATTTTTGTCCTTCCTTTTCTAAGCTATTGACTCTCTTGCATACCTGGTATTTTTCCCCCAATTTTCTTCTACCTCTCTTATTTGACTTTTAAAATCCTTCTAGAGCTCTTTCAAGAAGGCTTTTTGGGCTTGAGACCATTTCATATTTCCCTTTGAGATTTCAGATGTGGCTTTATTGACCATGCTTTCCTCTTTTGAATTTGGGCCTTGATCTTCCCTGTCCCTATTGTAAGATTCTATGGTCATTGTCCACTTCTGCTTTTTGCTCCTGGTATTTGCCTATTTCCTGGCTTTTAATGTTGAGCTCTCCTACTGAATCACAGGGGTCACTGAACCAAGCTTCATATGCTGAGGTACTGGGACCTAGTCACTGGCTTTGTGTGCGGGGGCCTCAGGTACTGGCTGACAGCTTACCCGATGGTGAGCTGGGGTCAGCAACATTGAAGCTTTCAGTGTTGCGGGGGGGTGTCTGGTCACTGGAGGACACCTGCTCATCTGGGCTGCTTTGAAGTACTGGAAGGCTTGGCTGCCAGAGTGCACCTGCCCACCTGGAGCTATGCCATCAAGCTGAAGCACCTGGGAGGTTTGGCTGCTGAAGGATGCCTACCTGCCTGCCTAGAGCTGTGCCTCCTGAGTTGTACTAAAGCATGGAGAAGTTTGACTGCTGGAAATGTCTGCCCACTGGCACACATGGTGATTTTTCCAAGCTAGAGCATACCAGTTCCCCTGCCTATGCTAAGGCACTTGGGGGTCTTGGTGTTGGTGTTGCTCCACTACCCTTGGACTCAGGATCTCCTTGGGGTTTGCTGAGGTGGGGCTTGCCACTGGCTTGCTCGGATGCCTTCCATCCTGTACTTCTTCCCCCTCTATCAGAATGACAAGGACCTTTCTCATTAATCCCCCATGCTTCCTGGGCAATGAGACTGCTGCAACAAATCTTTCTGCTGGCTCAGTTGTTCCAGGCTTTTTCCTGAGGAAATATTATCTGGGCTTTCAGAGGTCAAAAAGGAAGAGTGAGAGTGACTTACTTCTTACTCCACCATCTTGGCTCCAGGAAGTGGAAAACTCCCAATTTTATTCTTTAAGTAGTTGTTTTCATCAATGGATTTTTGTATTTCCTTTTCCATTAGGCTGATTCTACTTTTTTAAGCAGTTTTCCAAGCTGTTGTCTTTTTTTTTTTATAATTTCTCTTGCATCACTTGCATTTCTTGTCCCAATTTTTCTTCTACCTCTCTTATATTGTCTTTAAGCTCTTTTTTGAGTTCTTCAATGAGTTCTTTCTGGGCTTCAGATGACTACCCATTTTACTTTCAAGTTTTGTCCATAGGTGTTTTGACATTGTTGTCCTCTTTTCAGTTTGTTTCTTCTTCTTCCCTTCCACTACAATAACTTTCTACGGTCAGATTTTGGTTTTTTGTTCATCTCTTTTGGGGACCTTTTTCCTTTCTTTTTAATTTGATCTCTGCTTTCAGGATAGAAGGGGCTCTGTCACAGACTTCTTATGCCAGGAGCTGAAGGCCCTGGTTGTTTACCAATGGCTGCGCTGCTGTTGCCCTGAGTACCATGAGGGACCCTAGTTTCTGGTGCTATGCTGAGGTGGTAAGCTGGGAGGGGTGGCCGTTGCTGCTGGAAGCTGTAGGGGTCTAATAACTTACCTGGTCCTGAGATGGGATCCTAGTGGTGGTATCTGGTGTGTGCTAAGATGAGGTGGGTTTTTTCTCTGACTCCTCAGGGCTACACAGAAGCACATGGAGGTCTGTCTCCTGGAGGATGCCTGTTTGCCCTGGGCTATGCTGAAGCACATGTATGTCTCCTGTTGGAAGACACCTATCCACTCTGGGCTGTGCTAGAGTAAGTGGTGGTTCTTGGAGCTGGAGTCTGCTGGTTCCCCTAGCTATTATAAGGCACATTGGGGATCCTGGTGTTGATATTTGCCTCCTCCACCACACTGGAGCCCAGGATTTCCTGCTGGCTTGCTGAAATATTTCCTGTCCTGGAATGTATTACCCTTTTACCTGAGTGAGATGGATCTTTCTTGTTGATCCTCCAAATCTCCCAGGCTAAAAGACTGCTCCATCCCACAATTCCAGGCATTATTCTGGGACACTATTTTGTGGTTGTTTGGAGGTAAATATGGGAGAGCTACAGTTATTTATTGCTTATCTGCCATCTTGACTCACAGAACATTTTCATTTATTTATTTATTTTAAAAACAAACAACAACAACAAAGCAGTTTATATATTTCCTTAATTCTTCTCATAGAGTAGTTATGTTACATGATAATAAATGCACAGCACAAGTAATTTAGAGACATGGTTTCATTGCAACCAGTTTTGTATGACCTTAAGCATCTGTTTAGGTTTTGGTTTCTTTATTGACAAAATTCATGGTTTGCACAAAATATTTTAGGTCAATTCATTCTGAATATTAAATAATATGAAGGTCAGTTGAAGGAACTATGTTGGTTTAACCTGAAGAGAAAATTCATTTAATTTCAAGTATAGCCAAGTCCTGATTACTGTGAATAGTGAATCCTGTGACATACTCACATGTATTTGAATTTCTACTATTCAAAGTTATAATCATGTTAAATATGGTAATTTATTCCTGTCAAATGGAAATATGCAGTCAGGATTCAAATAATGCAACCATTTAAGAGATTCATGATTCTCCCAGACCTAACACTACTTAAATGGTTGTGTGGAAAAAAAGAATTAGATTTGCTTAATTTTGAGAGAGGATTCTGGGAAGTTGACACAGTAGGTCAGAAAATTCTAAGCTCTCAAGATTTTCCTCCACAGAAAAAATAAAATAGCACCTCAGGGTGAGCATAGAACAGTGAAAATAAATAAGAGTAGGGTCAGAACAGTGGTCTTCTTGGGACATTTGAGGAAAATCTGAAGAAAAGTGACAGGATAAGTTTGGGCCCTGTAAAGAGTAAACACCTCCAGGATAAAGACCTTAAACAACAAGCAGCAAACCCTGATTTTAGCTGGGTTGGGAGGCTGCCTTAGCCCCAGCTACAAGAACTTTGACTCCCAGGACAGTGATGGGAGTTGGGCCTCTAAGCTGGGGAAGTTCAAGGGAACATCTGCTGACAAAGAAGGCCAGGCCCGGCTGTGCTACAGAGATATTGGGGGGGTAAGAAGGAATCAGCATATGCCCAGGGAGTGCAGAAGCAGTGGGGTGGGGATGCCACTGGCTGCGGGCAGTTATAAAACGTTGGAGGCCTTGGTTTGGTTTGAAGGTCAGAGAGAAGAATTGAAGGAGGATCTGAGGCCAGAAGCACCATACCCCATACCCCAGGACTAGAGGTGATTACAAAAACTAAACTATTACTAAAAAATGCACAGGCAAAAGACTTCTCAACCCATGAACGCCAAAGACAACTTAGAAGGTCAGTGGGAAAAGTCTGTTTCTCAGGTGCTGAGAGTGGAGTACAGGGTCTGAGCTCCAGTTCCCTACAAGCTCTGAGCAGCAGGGCCCGGAGGCAGCAGCTGCCTCCTGAGCTTCCTGCCCACATACTGAGGGGAAATCCAGTGGCTGATAAGATGGGGATTGCAGGGATCTCTTTGCCAGTGCTGAGGCAGCACTCTCTTCCTTTGATCATGCTTGGATCTGGGTCACAGTTCTGGGTGGTGAGGAGCACTGGCATGGTAGAGCTTGTAGTGGTTGTGGAGAGAAAACCCTCCTCACAGTTCCAGGACAAAAAGGAGCACTTGTGGTCACTACTAGAGAGAGCACAGGCCAGGAAAGGAGTAAACACCTCGCCCCTTATCATACCACCTCAGAAGAACTAAAAATTTACAGGTCCCTATGAGTATCTCTGAAAATAGCTGTACAAACCACCAAAGCTTAAGACAGTACATTCTCCACATTGGAAGCAGACTCTTACCTTAACAAAGAGTTTAAAACTCAAGTAATTGGCCCTGATCATGAGCAAGAAGCACAAAAAGAATCAGACTATATCATCTTACTTTGGTGACAAAGAAGATCAAAACATACAACCAGAAGACAACAAAGTCAAAGCTCCTACATCCAAAGCCTCCAAGAAAAATATGAATCACTCCCAGGCCTTGGAAGAGCTCAAAATAGATTTTGAAAAGCAAGTAAGGGAAGTAGAGGAAAAACTGGGAAAAGAAATGAGAGTGATGCAAGAAAACTATGAGAAACAACTTAACAGCTTGCTAAAGGAGACCCAAAAAAATACTGAAAAAAATGACACCTTAAAAAGTAGCCTAACCCAAATGGCAAAAGAGGTCCAAAAAGCCAATGAGGAGAAGAATGCCCTAAAAAGCAAAATTGGCCAAATGGAAAAGGAAGTCCAAAAGATTACTGAAGAAAATATTTCCTTAAAAATTAGAGTAGAGCACCTGGAAGTTAGTGACTTTATGAGAAATCAAGACAGTATGAAACAAATCCAAAAGAATGAAAAAATAGAAGATAATTTGAAATACCTCATTAGAAAAACAACTGGCCTGGAAAATAGATCCAGGAGAGAGAATTTTAAAATTATTGGACTATCTGAAAGCCGTAATCAAAAAAAGAGCTTAGACATCATCTTTCAAGAAATTATCAAGAAAAACTGCCCTGATATTTTAGAACCAGAGGGCAAAATAGAAATTGAAAGAATCCACTGATAATCTCCTGAAAATGATCCCCAAAGGAAAACTCCCAGTAATATTATAGCCAAATTCCAGAATTCCCAGGTCAAGGAGAACATGTTGCAAGCTTTCAGAAAGAAACAATTCAAGTACTGTGGAAACACAATTAAGATAATACAAGATTTAGCAGCTTCTACATTGAAGGACCACAGGGCATGGAATACAATATTCTGAAGGGCAAAGGAGATAGGATTACAACCAAGAATCACCTACCCAGCAAAACTGAGTATAATCCTTCACAGGAAAAAATGGTCATTCAGTGAAAAAGGGGACTTTCAAGCATTCTTGATGAAAACACCAGAGCTGAATAGAAAATTTGACTTTCAAATACAAGACTCAAGTGGAACATGAAGAGGTAAACAGGAAAGAGAAATCATAAGAGACTTATTAAGGTTGAACTGCTTACATTCCTGCCTGGAAAGATGATATTTATGACTCATGAGACCTTTGTCAGTATTAGGGTAGTTGGAGGGAAAAATTATATGTATGTGCATAGATAGATAGATAGATAGATAGATAGATAGATAGATAGATAGATGGCACAAGGTAAGTTGAAGTTTAAGGGGTCATATATGCAGAATAAAATGAAGGGATGAGAGAGGATTATAGTAGGAGAAGAAGAAAGGGAGAAGAAGAAAGAATGGGGTAAATTATCTCACAGAAAAACAGAAAAGAAAAGTCTCTTAAAATGGAGGGGAAATGAGGGAAGGTGAGAGGGAATGAGTGAATCCTATTCTCATCAGATCTGGCTTAAGGAGGGAATAACATACACATTCAGTTGGGTATGGAAATCTGTCTTACCCTTCCAGAAAATAGGGAGAGATTGGCACAAGAGAGCAGGAGCACGATAGAGAGGAGTGCAGATTGGTAAAGGGGGTAATCAGAAGCAAATACTCATGAGGAGGGACAGGATCAAAAGAAAGAATAGAATAAATGGGGGGGGCAGGATAGGAATAAGGGAAATAAAATTAGTTTTTCACAACATGCCTCCTATAGAAGTGTTTTGCATACCTGCACATGTGTAACCTATATTGAGTTGCTTGCCTTTTCAATGAGGGCGGGTGGGGAGGGAGGAAGGGGGAAAATTTGGATCCCAAAGTCTTAAAAACACATGTTTAAGAAAAGTTTCCACATGCAACTGGGAAATAAGAAATACAGGAAATGGGGTACAGAAGTCTATCCTGCCCTACAGGAAAATAGAAGGGGAAGGGGATAAGAAAAGAGGTGGTGAGATAGAAGAGAAGAGAGACTAGAGGAAGGGGTATTCAGAATTCATGCCATCTTGGGTGGGGGAGGGACAAGATAGGGGGAAAATTTGGAACTCAAAATCTTGTGAAAGTAAATGTTGAAAACTAAAAATAAATACTTATATATACATATATATGTATACATATATATATATATCTATATATATATATATAGATATATATATATATATGAAAACAACTGATCTGGAGAACAGATTAGGAAGAGAAAACATAACAATAATCAGACTACCTGAAAGCTATGATTAAAAAAAGAATCTTGGTACAGTAATGTAAGTAATAAAGAAAATTGTCTTGAAGCATTAGAAAAAGAGGGGAAAGTAGAAATAGAAAAAAAAATCCACCGATCACCACCTGGAAGAGATCCTACAAGGAAAACCCACAGAAATATTACAGTTAAATTCCCAAACCCTAAGCTCCAGGATAAACTATTATGAGCAACAAGAAAAAGACGATTTACATGTGGTGGTGCCACAATTAGAATCACACAAGACCTAACAGTATTGACACTAAAATACCGTAGTCCTTAGAACACTATGTATTGCAGAACAAAAAACCAGGCTTCTGGCTGAAAATAACATACCCAGCAAATCTGAACATAATTCTGAGTGGAAAAAAATGGATATTTAATAATTATCAAACTTTCAAGGCTTTGTTTAAAAAAAACAACTGAACTTAATAGAATATTTGACATGTAAGAGCCAAGAGAAACATGAGGTGCATACCAAAGACTAATTACAATGGACTCAATAAGGACAGACTTTTTACCTTTTATGAATGTAAAATGTAAAACATGTCTAAGATTGTTATTAGTAATTGGGTAGTTAATAAGAAAGATTGGAGTAGACCTGAGCATGATATGATTTCAAATAGTAAAACCATTCAGGAACAGCTAAAAAGAGTAATTATCTCATACAAATTAGGTGCAAGAGAAAGAACTAATACAGAGGAATTGGAAGGGGGAGAAGCACTGTTAGCTCTGGAAACAAATTTTCGTTGGCAATGGGTTCAAGAGGGAACAATATACACACACAGACACACAGACACATCTAGAAGAGTATAAAATTCTTCTAAATTTAACAAAAAGTAAAATGCTAAGGACATAGGGGAGTGGATAAGGAGGTGATCTTTAGAGGGCAGGATGAGGAAATAGGTTTAAAGGGGGATAAAGAAGGGTGTTTATATTAATGGGAATGGGAGGATAAGGGAGGGATCCTTTGGAGAATAATGGAAGGATCATTGTAGGGGATAGGTTAAATAATCAGAGGTGGAAGTAAAGTAGATGAGTCAGGAGGGCTAGGAAATCAGAAATATGTACAAACATAAAAATAGAGATTAGGAGTAGAATCTGTTAGAGAAAATATATGTTTATATATGTGCATATATTATATATACATATGTATGTGTGTATATGCATATATATAATATATGCATATACATTATATATATATATATATTTATATATATGCATGTGTGTGTATGTATACATGTACGTATATATCTATATGTAAATATATCCACACTTAATTGTATCCTTGGGGGTGAGGGGGAAGAAGGGGGGAAAAGGAAAAAAAAGTAAAAATTTGTAGCAAAGAAAAAAAGAAATCTTACAAGGAAACAAAGAAAAGATGGACAACTCTGGACATTTATTGCTATCTATTTTCTATCCTCTCTTACCTTCTGCCGTCCACACAGTATTTTTTTCTTTTCTTATTTTGTATTTAAATTTTAGTATATAAGTTTAGAATATATTTATTTTTCTTTTCACATTATGTATTTAAGTGTTACTATTCAAGTCTAAAATTTAAAAAAAAAAGATTTGCTTCATTCTACCACAGAGAGCAAAATGAAGAGCAATGGGTTGAAGTTATAAAGAAGAGAATTTAGGATTGATGTTAGGTGAGCTTTCCTAATTAGAAATAGACAAAGATGGCATTGTATGTAGCAGGAGATAAAGGGTTCTACATTCACTGGAGATCTTCAGGTAAAAGAGGTCTGGTTATTTCAAAGGGTATATTATAGTTGGAATTGAGTTACAGTCATGACTAGATGACTACTGAGGTACTTTCCAACTTGAAAACACTGTTCTTCCTGGTTCAAAATGGCACTTGTTCATTTGTTTGTTTGTTTGTTTTTGTTATGAGATACTTGCTGAAAATTAATGCTGAGTCCTTGAAAAACCATTATCAAAGATTTTACTTCTTTGATTTGAAATTTTATGCACAGTACTAGTAATTAGTGAAATGCTTTGCAGAATAAACATCTCAATTCAATGGGAGGATTTTGATACACAACATAGTTCAAGTCTACAATTTGGATTTCAGCCAACAAATGACTATTAACAAACAGCTTTCAATGACTTTGGCCAGTCTAGATGTTGATATGGTTCTGAACTGTTGATTTTAAACCAATGTGATTTTTTTTTCTAGCTGTGGTCCAAACCAGCTGAGAAAAACATCTCAGCCTGCTGTTAGCAAATAAGAAAACATAACTTCTTCTATTCAAATAAGTTATGTATTAGCCAAACCGTATAAGTAAAAACAATTGGAATATCATTAACTTTGACCAGCTTGTTCCATATGACTTTTTCACACAATGTTTCTCATAAAATTATAGAATATAATTAGGAAGGGACATGAGAGAGCAATTTTTTTCAACCTCCCATTCAGTGCACAAATATTCTTTACAACAGGGATTATATTTTTTAATTTTTAGTATTTTATTTTCTATGCAATTACATGTAAAAACAAATTTTAACATTTATTTTATAAAATGTTGAGTTTTAAATTATTTTCTTCCCTCTTTTTTTTTCCTTTCCCCTTCCTGAGACAGTAAACAAATATGTTATATATGTATAGTCATACAAAACATATTTACACACTAGTCATGTTGTGAAAGAAAACAGAAACAAATAAAAAAAGAACTACAAAAAATAAATAAAGTTAAAAAAAGTATGCTTCAATCTACATTGACTTCATCTGTTCTTTTTCTGGAGATGGATAGAATTTTTCATAATATGTCCTTTCAAATTGTCTTGAATCATTGTAATTCTGAGAACAGTTAAGTGACTCACAGCTGATCATCTTACAATAATACCGTTACTATGTACAATATTCTCCTGGTTCTGCTCACTTTATTTTGAATCAGCTCATGTAAGCCTTTCCAGGTTTTTCTGAGATAATCCTGCTCATCATTTCTTATATCAAAGTCATATTCCAAGACATTCTTCAATTGATAAGCATTTCCTCAATTTCCAATTCTTTGCCACCACAAAAAGTGCTGCCATAAATGTTTTTGTACATACAACTCTTTTTCCTTTTTGTTTTTTATCTCTTTGGAATACAGACCTAATACTGGTATGGCTGGGTCAAAGCATATGTATGCATTGTTTTATAGCCCTTTGGCAAACCCAAATTCCTCTCTAGAATGGCTGAATCAATTAAAAACTTCACCAACAATGAATTAGTGTCTCTATTTTTCCACATCCATTCCAACATTTGTCATTTTCATTTTCTATCATTTTAGCCCACTTGGTAGATGGGGGATGATACCTATTTCTCTAGTGATTCAGATCATTTTTTTCATATAACCACAAATAGCTTTGATCATCTTGTCTGAAAACTGCCTGTTTTTGTCATTTGACCATATCAATTGTTGAATAGCTCTCATTTTTATAAATTTGACTTAGTTCTCTACATATTTGGGAAATAAGGTGTTTATCAGACATTTTTGCTGTAATTTTTTCATGGATATGATTACTAAGTGTATTTTCTTCCACTCTATTTTCTCACTATTTATCCTACATTTTCTCTCCTCTCACCCTGTCCATCCTCAAAACTGTTTTCCTTTTACTACTACCTCCCCCAATTTGCCATAACTTCTGTTATCCCCCCTTTCTCTTAGTCCCTTCCTCTCCTATTTTCCTGTAGGGTAAGACACATTTTTGTACCCAACTGAGTATGTGTTATTCTGTCTCTGTGCCAATTCTGATGAGAATAAGGTTCAAGAGCTCTCTCACACCTCCTCTACCTTCCCCTCCACTCTAAAAGCTTTCTATTGCCTCTTTTATGTGAGATAATTTATTCTATTCTACCTCTCCCTTCTTCCAATGTATTCCTTTTTCTCACCCCTTAATTTTATTTTTTAGATATCATCCCATCAACTCACACTCATGCCCTCTATCTATGTATATTCCTTCTAACTGCTGAAAGTTTTTAGAAGGTTTAAATATTTTTCTCATGAAATAATATGAACAGTTTAAGCATATTGAATACCTTATGAGTTCAGTTTCCTGCTTACCCTTTTATGCTTCTCTTTAGTATTGTATTTGAAAGTAAAATTTTCTATTCAGCTCTGCTCTTTTCATCAGGCATATCGAAAGTTTTCACTTCCATTAAATGTCCATTTTTTCACCTGAAATATTATGCTCAGTTTTACTGGGTAGGTGATTCTTGGCTGTAATCCTAGTTTGTTTGCTGTCTGGAATGTGATATTCTAAGCCCTTCAGTCCTTTAATGTGGAAAATACTAAATCTTGTATTATCGTGACTATGGCTTCATGATATTTGAATTGTTTGTACCTGGATACTTGCAATATTTTCTCCTTGACCTGTGAGCTCTGGAACTTGGCTATAATATTCCTGGGAGTTTTCATTTCTGAATTTCTTTCTGGAGGTGATCAATGGATTCTTTCAATGTCTACTTTATGCTCTTATTCTAGGGTATGAGGGCAGTTTTCTTTGATAATTTCTTGAGATATGATATTTAGGTCTTTTTTTATCAGAAATTTCAAGTATTTTAATGATTATTAAATTATCTCTCGTGAATCTATTTTCCAGTACAGTTTTTTTTATTGAGATATTTCACATTGTCTTTTTTTTTTTTATTCTTTTGATTTTGTTTGATTGCTTCTTGCTGTCTCATGGAGTCATTAGCTTCTACTAGCCCAATTCTAATTTTCAATGAATTATTCTCTTCAGTGAGCTTTTTAATCTCCTTTTCTGGTTGGTCAACTATGCATTTCAAGGAGTTCTTTTCTTAAGTGATTTTTTTGTATCACTTTTTCCATGTGGCCAATTTTGTTTTTTAAGGAATTCTTCTCTTAGTGGATTTTGTGTATCTTTATCATTTAGCTTATTCTGTTGTTAAGATGTTTGCTATTTTATTCAGTATTTTTGTGCCTTGTTTACTAAACTGTTGACTCTTTTTTCATGATTTTCTTTCATCACTGTCATTTCTTTTTCCAATTTTTTCTCTTCCTCTTTATTTGATTTTTAAAATACTTTTTGAGCTCTTACAGGAATTCTTTTAGAGCCTGATGCCAATTCAATTTTTTTCTTTGAGGCTTTCAATGTAACAATTTTGACTTGTTGTCTTCTTCTGGGTTTGTGTTTTGATCTTTCCTATCACCATAGTAACTATCTATGGGCAAGATTTGTTTTTTTCTTAAGGAACTCACATTTAATGGAGGAGTATAAGGTTCAGAATTTATGGGCAGGATTTTTTGTTGTTGTTTGCTCATTTTTTCCCAATCTATTTCTTGATTTTTAGCTTTATATTAAAGTTGGGCTCTGTTCCAGGGTAGAGGGGGCACTGTCAGTTAAATGGGGATAATAATCTGTTACATAATAATAAATATAATAAATCTATTAAATGGGGATATGACCTCCTTCACAAAGTGGTTATAATTCAAAAGTTGTGAATTCAAAGTGTTTTGCAAACTTTAATGTTCTCTGCTATAATGTCTATGCTATAAGAACAATTATGATAATTCTCAAAAGCTATTAACATGGATCACAAGCCTTGGCAGCTCCTAACAGACTGAAAAGTTTCTAAATAACAAACTGTGCATCCACTGTCCATGAATTTACCTTGCTAATTTTGTACAGATTTATCATCAGAACTTGGCCTCTGGGTGTGAGAAATCATCTAGGCAACTCATCAAAAATATAAACTCAGGTGTAGATAGGCTATGCTCTGTGTGGGTAGAAAGAATGACACTAATGCCATCACAGAACCTTGATATACATTTGTTTTAGGTTTTATAGTTTAAAAGTATGCCTTCCATAATAAATCTCATGGGATCCTCAGAAAAACACTGTGATAGGAAGGACAGTTCACATTTTCTTCATTTTAGAGGGAAGGCTAGTCATTTAATCCTGATTGCCTCACAAAAAAAAAAAGTGATGATAAGAATCATGGATGAAAGTTGTAGTGAGGCAGATTTTACTTTTAAATATTTTTTAAAAAGTATTCTCTAATAATTTGAGCCATTCAAACATCAAAAAATGGAAGGATGAGAAGAAAGGCAAATGAATCATGGGATCTAAGAAACAAACTTGAAACTTTTTTAAATTAAGGAAGTTGAATATTTTAAGAAGGTAGCAGCCTCTTACCTTCCAATGAATCATAATTTGGATCCACTTTGGTTACCAGGTGGGCAATATTATAGTCATAGTCAGTAGAAAAAGAAAATACTTATTATTAGTGAATGCTGAGTAGAACTGAGTGAACTATTTGTTGACCGGATTTAAAAAAAACAAAAACAGAAACAGTAGATGTGTAGTGTGTTCCTGCTTGAAAAATGATTCAGAAGAGAATATCTGAACATGTTAAGAAGGATGACATACCAATTTCTAGTGATTCCTATGGACACAAATAATACAAAAGGAATCTATTAATGATCACTAAATAATATGAAATCATCAATAATAAAACAAAACAAAACAAAAAAACTCAGGGGAATTTATGGTATTTTTATCACTGCTAATGATTAAAGTCAAACTAATACATGCACACGCACACACATATGGAGAGACAGAGAGAGAGAGAGAGAGAGAGAGAGAGAGAGAGAGAGAGAGAGAGAGAGAAATTTTTTTAGGATGATATCTGAGAACACAATTTAGATTTTGACCAAAGATTTAAATATAAACAGGCTCCTGCCCATGGAAGGAGGGAAACTAATGATAAATTATAAAAATATATGTTCTGGAAGTCTTGGAAACTTAATTAAAAGAGCACTAAATGAAAAGACTAGGAGAAGATGAAAACTTCATCTTAAAGTACATCAAGCTAGGTATCACAGAGACAAGATATGATATAGGAGAAATGACAGCTATTGAAACACTCCCAAACTCCCAGAAAACAAAACCAAAGGAGCCAGGTTTCTAAAGTTTACACATAAATGCCTCAAGTTTAGGCCACAAATTAAATGAACTATTTAATCTAATACAAGGAGACATATTTATGAATGAATAAAAATATATTTCTTAAGGACTTCTTTTGTTCTGATACTATCCCAATCATAAGACTACTGTTCAGAGTAGATGAGTGGATGATAACAGATGATATAGAAATCCATGATTGTTATAAGGCTTTTGATTTTTCTGCCAGAGAGAATGGCTTTTGTGGGGGAAAGTATGGAACAAACATGATTAATTGGAAGTTGACAAACAGTGAAACCAAGGCAATAACAGGCATCTGCCCTTAATAAATCCCACTTACCAGCCTAAAATATATTATATTCTAGGGCAGGGGTAGGGAACCTGTGGCTTCCAGGCCACATGTGGCCTTCTAGGTCCTCGGGTGCAACCTTTTGACTGAGTACAAGTTTTACAAAACAAATCCTTTTATTAAAGAGATTTGTTTTGTGAAGTTTGGATTCAGTCAAAGGGCCGCACTTGAGGACCTAGAGGGCCACATGTGGCCTTGAGACCACAGGTTCCCCATCCCTATTCTAGGGCACTGAACAAACTGATCTGTTTGTCAGCAAGCATTTGTTAAGGGCTTAGTACTAGGGGTTAGGGCCGCAAAGACTTAAACAAAACTTCTCGGCTTTAAAGGGCTCACATTCTATAGAATTGGAGATTGTGAATGCAGAAACTTTTTCAGTGATATTCAAGAGGAGATGTGACAGAAGACTGGAGAAGGTGAAATATGTTGAATTTCAAAAAAGAGGAAGATGATCAATTTTTCCAACTACAGGGCACTGAATTTAGTGAACACTGAGAAAAGGAAGCAGTGATCAAAAAGCATAGAAATTGTTAAAACTCCTTGCCAAAATTATAGGCCAACATTTGATAAAGCATCTCATGCTGTTCTTGTGGAAAATAGGAATGTACCATTCACCTTTATCTCAAGCTATACTTTTTGATCACTCCTCCTTTCTACATCCAAACTCTTCTAAAACACCCTCTAAACTTATTGACCATTGCCTTTACTTTCATTTCTTTGTCAGCAATTTGAAATTTTATTTCCTACTTCATCATTCAGTTGCAATTGGTTTTTGCCAAATCTGATGCACTTTTTTTTTTCCAGTCCTCCTCTATGCTTACCTTTTTCCAGGTCCTTCTCCTATTAGACATTCTCTCTTCTTCGGTATTTGTCATACATCTCTTGGTTATTCTCTTTGATGACCTAGTTAGCTCCCTTGAATTTATCACATATGTATTAGTGACTTTCAGATTTCTGTATCAAAACCTAATTTCTCTCCTAAGACCCAAGTCTGTATCACCAACTACATTTTGACATTTTAAAATAGACATTTCTGAGGCATCTCTTATCTTCTACCCCAAACTGACTCCTCCCCCAAATTTCCTTACTGTCATAATCCTTCCAGTCTTACAAGTTCATAGTTTCAGAACTATACTTAATAATATACTCTCCCTTCCACATTCCCAGATTCAGTTGCTTCCCATGTTCAGTTGTTGGATCTTATTGTTTATACCTTCACAACAATTTTTTACATGTAAATCCATCTTACAACTGCTAACCTTATCCTCTTCATTACCTTTTGTGTAGTCTGTTAAAATAGGCTGCTAATTGTTCTCCCTTTCTTAAATCTCTCAATTCTCCAATTCCTTCTTTATACAAGTACCATTTTCTAAAGTCTAATTTGAACCATGCTCCTCTCTTCAGTACACTACAGTGAATCCCTATTGTAATCTAGTTTAAAATAGTCTTCTGTTTCTTATTTACAACCCCTCACAACCTACTTTTTTTAGCTTTATATTGAATTATTCCCCTTCCCTTACTCCATGACAAATTCTGTTTTGTCTTCACACCTTTACATTGTCTGTCCACCAGGCCTGGAACATACCTCCTTACTCTTAGAATCTGTTTCATTTAAAATCTGATTGAAGCATTACCTTTCATGTGATGTCTTTCCTGATCCTACTCTATAAGTTCCTAGTGCTCTTCCTTCTAAAATTTCCCTGCATGTACTTATGTACATTTGTATGTACATATAGATTGCTTCTATAATATATATGTATCTACCTACCCATTTACATTATCTATCAATCTACCTATTGTACATGTTACCTCTCCCAATAGAATATAATAACCATGAATATTTCACTTTTGTCTTTGTATGTCTAGTGCTTAGCACAGTTCTAGTTATATATTGTTGTTCTATAATTTTTCAGTCGTGTTTGACTCTTTGTGACCTTATTTGGGATTTTCTTGGCAAAGATACTGGAATGGTTTGTCATTTTCTTCTCTAGCTCATTTTACAGATGACCAAACTGAGGCAAATAGGGTCAAATAACTTGTCTAGGGTCACAGATAGTATATGTCTGAGGCCATATTTGAACCAGTAAGATGACTCTTCCTGACTCCAGGTCCAGCACTTTATCTATTGCTCCAACTAGCTGCCACTTTAGGCCCTTAGTAGATAAGTAATAAATAGTTTTTGATAGATTAAAGAGAGAAAAATATCTATCAGATTTTCAATGTGCAAACAAATTTCAAATGATTGTGCTTCAATGAAAACTATTAATAGCAAAGGGGAACAAAAAGAAGTCTAATAAACCATGTATAATAAGAATATTTCTTCTCAGGAATCTTCTCAAATGGGAGTTGCACTTGCAGTTTCAGTAGAAAATAGGTAACAACAGCAATGGTGGCTTGATATGCCTACAGAACCTTGCTTCTACAGTAAGAAATTCATAAGTAGCATCATGAGCTATGATGTGTGT
This sequence comes from Phascolarctos cinereus, assembly GCF_003287225.1. Lineage (NCBI taxonomy): Eukaryota > Metazoa > Chordata > Mammalia > Diprotodontia > Phascolarctidae > Phascolarctos > Phascolarctos cinereus. The sequence continues at coordinate 325,510,273 of NW_027556098.1, read as the reverse complement.
CACAATGATAAAATAAAGAATTAGCTGCTATTAAAAGGCAGGTCATGACAGAGAACACTGACATGAATTCACCAAGATGGGCAAGTGTAGATAGCTTGTCATCCACATCTTTGGAGGAAACATTCAAATCCATGATTAATCACAGATGCATTTTAATATTTGAAAAAGTGTGATATACTGATTGTTTTGAAATTCCCATTTAAAGAAATAAGCCAAAGGTCAAAGGTAAAGTACATCTGACCTCTATAAGACAAAGAGACAGGATATAGAAAAGGATAAAGGAACATTTGTGTATACCTGTGGGTCATGTTTTATGTTACATAGATCCTTTCAAGTATCTACAAAGTTGAGCCAGCCCAAAAGCATGGATTAAACCACTAAGGTAATTAGCCACTGTGTTAAAAGACTATGGAGAAGAAATGTGAAAAGATATTTCCTTCTATTTCTTTGCATAGGTAAGGGTCCATGACTGTGGGACACTGCCTATTAATACCAGATTTTTTGATATGTTAGTTGGTTTTGCTATTTTTTTGTTTCTTATTCCTCTCATTTTTATTCCATTTTAAGGGGGGGGGGCTTTCTGGGATGGGAAGGAAGATAAGTACAGGAGAAATACACACAATACAGAAAGAAATTAGATTTCATCAATAACATTTTTAAATAACGTGTCAAAAGAAATGAAACAGATCCAATGATTACATTGTAAAACATTTAAGTTAGTCTGCATATCTGGGGCTTTGATTGTAGGAGGGCTCTATTTTTTTTTCTTTTTTTAATATAAATTTATTTATTTTTAGTTTTCAACGTTCACTTCCACAAGTTTTTGAGTTCAAAATTTTCACCTCCCCCCCTCCCCCCACACCAAGATGTCATGCATTTTGAATATCCTTTCCCCTAGTCTGTTCTCTCTTCTATCTCTCTCTCCTTCTCTTATCCTCTTCCCCTTCTATTTTCCTGTAGGGCAGGATAGACTTCTGTACCCCATTTCCTATATTTCTCATTTCCTAGTAGCATGTGAAAACATTTTTTTTAAACATATGTTTTTAAAACTTTAGGTTTCAAATTTTCTCTCTTCTTCCTTCCCCTCCCACCTTTCATTGAAAAGGCAAGCAACTCAATATAGATTATACATGTGCAGTTATGCAAAACACTTTCATAGTAGACATGTTGTGAAAAACTAACTCTATTTCCCTTAATCCTATCCTGCCCTCCCATTTATTCTATTCTTTCTTTTGACCCTGTCCTCCTCAGAAGTATTTACTTCTGATTACCCCTTTCCCAATCTGCCCTCCTCTCTATCATCCCCCTGCTCTCTTGTCCCTTCTCCCCATTTTCCTGTAGGGTAAGACAGATTTCCATACCCAATTGAATGTGTATGTTATTCCCTCCTTAAGCCAAATCCTATGAGAATAAGATTCACTCATTCCCTCTCACCTTCCCATTTCCCCTCCACTGTAAGAGACTTTTCTGTTTTTTTTTGTGAGATAATTTACCCCATTCTACCTCTCCCTTTCTTCTTCTCCAGTATAATCCTCTCTCATCCCTTAATTTTATTCTCCAGATATGACCCTTAATCTTCAACTCACCCTGTGCCCTCTACTATCTATCTACATATATACATATAATTTTTTTCCTCCAACTACCCTAATACTGACAAAGGTCTCATGAGTTATAAATATCATCTTTCCATGCAGGAATGTAAACAGTTCAATTGTAATAAGTCTCTTATGATTTCTCTTTCCTGTTTACCTCTTCATGTTCCACTGAGTCCTGTATTTGAAAGTCAAATTTTCTATTCAGCTCTGGTCTTTTCATCAAAGCTTGAAAGTCCTCTATTTCACTGAATGACCATTTTTTCCCCTGAAGGATTATACTCAGTTTTGCTGGGTAGGTGATTCTTGGTTGTAATCCTATCTCCTTTGCCCTCCAGAATATTATATTCCATGCCCTGCGGTCCTTTAATGTAGAAGCTGCTAAATCTTGTGTTATCCTGATTGTGTTTCCACAGTACTTGAACTGTTTCCTTCTGGCAGCTTGTAATATTTTCTCCTTGACCTGGGAACTCTGGAATTTGGCTACAATATTCCTAGGAGTTTTCCTTTGGGGATCTCTTTCAGGAGGAGATCTGTGGATTCTTTCAATTTCTATTTTGCCCTCTGGTTCTAAAATCAGGGCAGTTTTCCTTGATAATTTCTTGAAAGATGATGTCTAGGCTCTTTTTTTGATCATGGCTTTCAGATAGTCCAATAATTTTAAAATTCTCTTTCCTGGATCTATTTTCCAGGTCAGTTGTTCTTCCAAGGAGATATTTCACATTGTTTTCTAATTTTTTCATTCTTTTGGATTTGTTCTACTGTGTCATGATTTCTCATAAAGTCACTAGCTTCCAATTGCTGTATTCTAATTTTTAAGGAAGTATTTTCTTCAGTAATCTTTTGGATTTTTTTTTCCATTTGGCCAATTTTTCTTTTAAGGGCATTTTTCTCCTCATTGACTTTTTGGACCTCTTTTGCCATTTGGTTTAGGCAATTTTTTAAGGTGTTATTTTCTTCAGTATTTTTTTGGGTCTCCTTTAGCAAGCTGTTGACTTGTTTTTTGTGATTTTCTTGCGTCACTCTCAGTTTTTCCTCTACTTCCCTTACTTGCTTCTCAAGATCCCTTTTGAGGTCTTCCAAGGCCTGGGAGTGATTGATATTTTTCTTGGAGGCTTTGGACGTAGGAGCTTTGACTTTGTTGTCTTCTTCTGGTTGTATATTTTGATCTTTTTTTTCACCGAAGTAAGATAATATAGTCTGACTCTTTTTGTACTGCTTGCTCATGATCCCGGCCAATTACTTGAGTTTTAAACTCTTTGTTAAGGTACAAATCTGCTAGCAATGTGGAGAATGTACTGTCCCAAGCTTCAGGGGGGTTTGTGCAGCTGTTTTCAGAGATACTTGTAGGGACCTGTAAATTTTCAGTTCTTCCAAGGTGGTATGATAAGGGGCGAGGTGTTTACTCCTTTCCTGGACTGCAACTAGAAGTGCTCCTTTCTGTCCTGTAACTGTGAGGAGCAGTTCCTCTCCATAGCCACTACAAGCTCCACCAAGCCAGTACTCCTTCTTACCCCAGCACTGCGCTAGAACTGTGGCCCAGATCCAAACATGGGCAGAGCAAGAGATTCCTGCCTCAGCACTGGCAAAGAGATCCTTGCAATCCCTCTCTGATCAGCCACTGGATTTCCCCTCACCCTATGGGCTGGAAGCTTGGGGAGCAGCTGCCCCCCCACCAGGGCCATGCTCTTGGGGAATGGAGCTGAGACCCACCTTCCTTTCTCAACACCGACAGAAACAGATTTTTCCCACTGACTTTCTAAGTTGTCTTTGGCATTGGTGGATTGAGGAGTCTGGAAACCTCCACAGCTGCCCAAGATTCAGTCCTCTGAGGCGTGTTCCAGGTTCCCTGTGGCCTGCATGCCCACGCTACTGTGCGCTGCACTCCCAGCCCTGCGTGATACACATTTCTGATCAATCATCCAAGTTGTCTTGGGCTGGAAATTTGTTTCACTCTGTGTTTTTGTGGGTTCTGCTGCTTCAGAATTTGTTTAGAGCCATTTTTTATGAGTATTTGGAGGGGTTTGGAAGAGAGCTCAAGGAAGTCACTGCTTTCACTCTGCCATCTTGGCTCCCCCCCCCCATTTTCCTATAATAATTGTAAAGAGTCAAAACAGTTAATCATCATGTGGATAAAGTAGAAAATACAAAAGAATTGGAGTTAGGGGAAAAACAGTTAAGTCACCTTGGGACAATCACTTCAACTTGCTCAACCTCAGTTTCTTCATCTGTAAAAAGAAGGAAATGATATTTGTACTATAATGAAGCAAGTTGTCTTAAAGAAAAGTTTGTCATCCTTGCAGTAATATAGAAATGGATATTATATTATTACATTGTCTGAAGTTATTTTAATGCTCTATTATGTACCTCATTAATTTTTAATTGGAGAAAAGGTCTTTAATCTTTTTTCACAAGTCACATACAGTGACACTTTATACCCAGCCACTACCTTTTATCCAGTTTATATAGGGTATACTGCTGCTGAAATCCAATTTTCGAGTGTGCTTTAGCCATGACTGTATAAAGTTTCTTCAAATGAAATGGCCTGTCTTCATTCATTAAAAGGTATTTCCTTTGAACAAGGAACCAACTATATCTAATAAGCTAACATGTTATTTTCTTCTGGCTGGAACTGTTTTCGAACTAATTGTGTCCTTATAATCAGACTGCCTACAGTAGTTCATGTTGAGCTGATAAGACAGTCAAATGCTTTTAAAAATCTTTCAATTAAATTAATATAGAGATTGCCCTGTGGTGGAAATGTAAAATAGCAACAGCAATCTAATATACTTTTATATAAATATTTGGTAGATAAAAAAGCACAGAATGTTTTACTAAAGAATTCAACAGTATAAATTTAAAACCCAAGATGCTAATTAGTTTTTCTGTATTCCATGGTTACCAATTTCATTCTGAACACATTAAAATTCTTCAAGTCTCATATTTACTTACAACTCCTTTCTGCCTCTCCTACCAGAAATGCCCTGTTCCCCTTATGCAATTACCTTAGTTTATTTTTATTAGTTATTTGGGTACCTGATTTGTCTCCAATTATATTATAAGCTCCTCAGGGGCACTTGTTGCCACTTCCATTTTTTTTCTCTTATCTTTGCCATTGTTAGTCATTGACTAGATATAGTGAGTTGGGCCTTTGGAAAGCATGTGTGTATGTGTGTGTTGTGTGGGGGGGGTTGACCTGTAATCCTTTCTTGAGGAAGACCCAATGCCTTTCTCCAAAGTGTTTGGGAGTTTAGAGGAGGGAGAAGATGCTGTTCAGTGGAAGATTGTGGAAGGCTTAATATAACACATACTTTTGGGCTGTTCATGCATTCAATATCAGCCCGTGGAACTGGAGATGGGGAAGAGAGCATGACAATTTGGAGCAATATGGTAATTTAGGGAGTTTCTTGTTTAATACACCTATTTTTATAGAAGAGGAAACTGAAGCCTTAAAAGGTGAAGAGACTTGTGTAGGGTTAATTATTATATTAATTTGAGAGTCAACCCTTAAAAACAGAGCTCCTCACTCCAGAATTTCTCCCATCATACAATGTAATGTCTGTGGCTAACGTAATATTGCATGTGGAAATGTGCTAACGGAGCACCTTTACAGTTTTCAGGATGTATCCATTAATTCAGCCAAAGAGAAAAGTCTTTCTTATTTCTACTCCCCCCTTTCTTACCTGCCAAATCTTTCAGAGAAAAACAAATGTCAACAGGGGAAATATAGCTCCATAGAAGAACTTGGGGAGATAAGACAATATTCAAAGCTTTTTCTTATCAATAAAAAAAAATAAGCTGGTGTCTACAGACCTTGTCAAATGTTATAGTTATTCAAAAATGAAAATCTTAAAGGTCAAAATACAAGCCACTTTCATCATCAATGCTAGGATGGAGTTAGTTGGTAAAAAAAAAATACCATCTCCTCTGAAAAACAGTAATATCTTTTACAGGACAAACACTTGCTAATATTTGGGTCAAATCATGGCATTTTATTTCCCTGGTGGCCCTGAACACAGGTATAATCCAGCATATAAATTTCACTCTCTATACATTTTGCATCTTCTTGAACCCATTTTGTTTCCTCTTAATTTTTAACTCCAATATACTAGCATAATACCTAACATAAAAAGATGCTTAATAAATGCTCATTGAATTAAAGTAAATGTATATTTATTAAATTGCTACAGTATTTAATAGGTGCTAAGTCTATTAAACACCCTTCTGATCAAGAAACTTACATTCAAACTGGAGACAATGACTACATACATAAGTATATACAGAAGAATTAAAAATTCACATAGATAAAAATAGTTAAGTGCAAATTAGTGCAGAAGTTAGGTTGTCAGCAAAAGCATGATCAGAAAAGACTTCATGTAAAATGTAGGGCTTGAAGGAAGAGAGGGATTCTATGGAGAGGAAAGGAGGGCACATCTTCCAGGCATATGGGCTAATATGTATTAGAGTATAGAAATTAGAGACACAGTGGTGTATAGAGGTAATGCCAGCTTGACTGGATCATAGAGAGAAGGAGAGGGACTAATATGCTATGAAGCTGGAAAGAGATACTTGTGTCAGTTTATGAAAGCCTTGAAAAGCTAAAGAGAGAATTAGAGAACTTTCCAATGAGATCAGTAGTAAAGCAATGATGTTCAAAATCATCATTACTGTTTGATATAGTGATAAACATATTATCTATAACAAGCAAGAGAAAGAAATAAGCATGGACAAGCAAGAAACAAATTATCCTTTTTTTGCAGATAATATGATATTTTATTTAATGAATCCTAGTCAACTAAGAATTTAGTTAAAACAATAAGCAGCAAAATTATGTTATAAAATAAATGTACATATCATCAGTATTTCTGTATACTATGAATAAAACCCAGAAGGAAAATACAGAATAAAAAATACCCTTAAAATACAACAGAATGTATAAAATATTTAAGAATCTATTTGTCAAGACCCATATAGGTGCTCTATACAAATAAAGACAGACATAAATAATTGGAGAAATATTAATTGCCCATGGGAAAGCTGAGAAAATATAATAAAATGACATTGCTACCTAGCTTTACTTATTCCCTGCCATTCCAATAAAAACACCAAAATATTACTCTGTAGAGCTGGCAAAGCTAGTTAAGAAAATTAATCTCTTTGAACAAAGGGTCAATAATCTCAAAGAAAATGATGGGAAAAAAACCCCAACTGGGAATGAAGAGGGTCAAGAAGTACCATATCTCAAACTACATTAAAAAGAATAAATTGGCAAAACAATTTGATACTGGTTAATAACAGAGAACTTTATCAGTGGAACATATTAAGTATGCAATTCACAGAAGCAAACAAGCACAATAGCTTTGTGTGAGTGGTGAATGCCTTTAGCAAACAGGCATAGCTTTGTTTTATGCTTCATTTGATATTCATAATAAGAGGATTGTTGAACAATGTTATCTCTGGTGTTTCATCTATCAAAGGATAATATATGATCTTAAAACATTCCTGAATGAGTGTCTTTAGGAGCCTATTTTGGTATACTAGTTAATTTTGGAATACTAATTTTTGGTATACTATATCAATTTTGGTATACTAATTTTTCTGCTATCTGTCTGTCTGTCTGTCTATCCTTTATCCCTAGATATACCTGTATATAACTATCTATAGATAGATAGATAGATAATCTCATATGTACATATATATGCATATGTATTCGTCTCTCTCATCTATTTATGCCAACAAATAAACATGGGATTCTAATTTTCTATACCTTTCAGTTGATTTGTTGACTATGAGCAGTTACTAACATCTGTCCAATTGCCTTTGCAACGTGGAAATAGACTATTCATTATTTTTCCAATCATTTAGTTATCTTTTTAAAATTTCAGATAGATCGACAATCTGTCATTCATGGCTTTCAAAATTATTTTACCTCCAGCAGAGATTTTCTTAATGTGTACTTATCCTGGCTGGCTATTCACTTTTGTTTTCCTTAAGACAATTTAAACCTCTTCATATGCTACACTGAAAAGTGTAACATCTGAAAGAATTCAAATACGGTGATTCTGATGTCACTAATTATGAAAATTGTTTGTTAAAAATGCATGCCATTCTTTTTCTTCCTTTGTTCTTTCCTTCATTCCTCTTTTCCTTCCCTCCTATTTCTTTCTATTTTTCTGTTTTTCTGTCAGTATGGATATGGTCATTTAGTAAGTCAATTTCTTGGTTTCAACAAGAATCTCATATTTAAAAGCAATGATTGTTAAGTTGCTGTTTACAGATATCAGAATATGTTAATACTTCATGATTCTTACCATATTCTGCCTTATTTTCTACCATTTTGACATGATCACTAAAGAAGTACATATTGGTCCCACAAAATCAAGAGGTGTTTTGGATTTTTCTTATTTATTTTCTAAAGGTTTTTCATAATCATATAGTCAATACACAAAGCATATAAGCTATACAGAAGTATAAAGGACGAATGTATTAGCACAGAAGAAATACAGTTGGGATATTCTGTTAAGAGACTATCACAGCATTTTGGAATGGTAGCGTTGAGAGCCTGGATTAAGATGTTGACAGGGGGAGCAAACAAGTGAATATGTACGTGAGAGAGGTGGCTGAGCTAGCACTGATGAGGAAAAGGAAAAGTCAAAGAGAGTGACCAGATATTGAGGATGACAGACTGGTTAAATGTTTTTGGCATTGACAGAATCAAGGTAACATGGTCCAATGGGTAGAATGCTACTTCTGATGCATGCTAACTTGTAACTTTGAGTATGTAACTTGGCCTTCTAATTTTTTCATTTGTGACGTGAGAAGCAGCTCCAAAATTTCTTCTAGTTTTGGTTCTATTAACCTATGTTAAACTACAATTGGAAGTGAAATTCTGTTTTAGTCTAGGAAAATTAACTTTTAGACAGGCTAAGTTTCAAATTGCATTGGTTCATCCAGGTAGAGATGTCCCACTCAGGCATTTAGAGATGTTGGTCTGGAGGTCAGATAAGGTTTCAGAGATGCAGCCAAAGGCTTAGGATTTGAAGGCATGGATGCAAATGGGATTGTTTAGAAAGATTTGTTGGTTGGTTGGTAGTTTTTTGTACTGGAAGAAGATGACATCATAATGTCATTACTATGTTGGAATCACAATACAGTGTGTCCAACTGTGGCTGCTCAGACCAAGATAAGCTCTGAAGTGTTTACCACAGGACGGGCACAATTCGTCCATATGAACATTTTGGGTGGTGATGTCTTTAAATTTGTGCACCTCACATTTCTTTTGAGCTACTGCAATTTTGCTTTGGTCATAGAACACAGCACCTTTTCTGATGCAGCCACACTTTGCTAGGTGGACCTGTGCCAGTGTCTCATATACCTCACAATTGATTCCAAAGCTCTTCAGAGAGACCTTTTATCACTTCTTCTGACCTCCATGTAAGCATTGCCTTGTGTGAGCTCTCCTATAAAACAGTCTTTTAGGCAAATGTATGTTTCGCACTTAAACAATGTTTGAATGAGCCCATCAGAGTTGTGCTCTCTGTAATACTTTGAATGCTTTATAGTTCAGATCTAGAAAGGACGTCAGTATTCAGTAACTTATCTTGCTAGGTGATTTACAGAGTCTTTCTAAGACAATTCAAATAGAAGTGATTCACTTCCCTGTCATAGTACTGGTAGACTGTCCAGGTTTAACAGGCATATAACTATGAGATCAACACAATAGCTCTATAGACCTTTAGTTTGGTAGGAAGCCTAATACCTCATCTCTCCCAAACTTTCTTTCAGAGCCTCTCAAACACTGAGATAGCTCTGGCAATGTGTGTTTCAACCTCATCATCTATGTGGGCTTCCCTGGAAAGTATACTGCCAGGGTAAATGAACTTATCCAAAGCATTCACAATTTCTCCATTTGCTGAAATTGATGGTTCTACAATGGACGGTCCAGTGCTGGCTGGTGGAGAACCTCTATTTCCTTGGTGTTAATTTCCAGGCAAAAATTAGCACAAACACCAGAGAATCTATCTATTATCTTCTACATCTCAGCCTCAGAAGCTGCATTGAGTACACAATCATCTGTGATAAAAAGTCACACATCAATTCTCCCTCCATTTTAGTCATGGCTTGTAGCCTTTTCAAGTTTCAAGTTGTAGCCTTTTCAAGTTAAATAATTTATCCTTAATGTAGTATCTGACTTTGATGCTGTCAAAATTTGTCCTCATTGATTGTGTCTGCCAACAATGCTAAAAATATCATGCTAAAAACCAGGAAGCAAGCACACAGAACTGCTTTACTATACTGCTGACTCGGAAACTGTGAGAGAAACATTCATTATTCAGAATCTGTGCAAGCATGCCATCATGAAACTGGCATACCAAACTGATGTACTTCTTTGGACAATTAAATTTTGCCATGACCACCCACAAGCCCTCTTGAGTGACATCATTAAAGGCCTTGGTCAGATTGATGAATGTTGTGTAGAGACCTCTGTTTTGCCCCTGTCATTTCTCTTGGAATTGTCTTGCACCAAACACCATATTGACCATTCCTCCACCCTTTATGCAGCTATACTATTCTCAGATGAAGGGTCAGCCTAATAAGGTGGACTCTGGCAAGAACTTTGCCAGCAATGACCAAGAGATAGACACCCCTCTGACTGTCACTGGAAAACTTTTTTCATTTTTTTTTTATATAAATAGACAAGGAATGGAGGCATACTTGAATTCCTAAGCCATATAACCTGGAAAATTTCAGTCAGCTTTTGTATGAGCAGTGGAGCCCATGCCTTATAAATATCAGCTGGAAAAGAATCAGCACCAAGAGCTTTGACATACTAGAGGAACATAATTTCTTCAGTTGGAAGTTTGGCTTAAGAGGGACTGACTTCAACCTAACATATATAATAAATTGCTTCTGCATTGATAAATGATAGTCTATTGAGGACACTGTGGAAGTGTTCAGCCCCATCTCTCTAGGATCATGTGCTTATCACTAATTAACATCAGCACTAAGTAGTTGAGATGTACTGTAGGGCTTTGGCCCATAAATAGTCTTCATGGCATTATAAAAGCACCTTGGATTGTTACTATCAGTGTAAAACTGAATTTAATCTGCCTTCTTACTGAGCCAAGAATCCTGCATCTCTTGAAACTTCATTTGCATTTTGCTTTTGATGAAGTTAAATTCTCCCTTCTTAGAGACAGACAAGCTTGTATGTCTCCGAAAAAAGAGTGAATGACATGCTCATGACAATGCAATTATCACTTACAAAAAAGCATCATGCCACCATCAACAATGCATATGCTCCTACAATAACGAACCCTAATAAGTTGAAAGAAAAAAATTTTTTTTGATTTGTTTGGGGTTTTTTTTGGTTTTTTTGTTTTTTTTGCTAGGCAATGGGATTAAGTGACTTTCCTGAGGTCACACAGCTAGTAAGTGATATGTGTCTGAGGCTAGATTTGAACTCAGGTCCTCCTGAATCCAGGGTTGGTGCTCTATCCATCGTGCCACCTAGCTGCGCCTAAAGAAAAAATTTTTGAAGATGTGGAGATCCTCATTCTTTTGGTGAACCCTGTGGAGTTGTGGTTTTTCATTTAGCAACTTCTGAACTTCCCCATCATTTTCATCAAACCAACACTCATGTTTGCAGTTATTCTGCATTTACATGAGTAAATGTGGTATTGTACACTAAACCTCTGAAAGCTACCCACTCCTTTTCTGTTCCACTGTTGCCAACCATGTGTTGGCTCAATTTTTCCTCCAAGTTTCCACCAAACTGTTCACACAGAAAGAAACACTCTAATCTGTTGCCCTTAAGTCTTTTGGTAGTCATCTTGCCTTGGGACCCACTGAGGGTTTTTGTTGTTTTTGTTGAATGTGATTATTCAGCTTGGAAAAAATAAATCTGTGATCGGTTCAGCACTCTGTGCTACACACCACCTTTGTCATTCTCACATCTTGTCTGTCTCTTACCCTTAAAATGACCTAGTCTATTAAATGTCAATGTTTGCTGAGAGGGTACATCCACAAAGTTTTACTGCTTTTAAGTATATTGAAGACAGTATTGGTGATTAGAAGGTCAGAAGTCTTCAGTAGTTATTTCAGACTCCATTCCTGTCAAGAACATCCTGCCAGATCTGATAGTCTGTGCTTTCTCTCATCTTAAAGTGTCCCAAAATTACAAGTTAATTTGCTTTTAGCACATGGATGATAAGGATCTCCAGGTTTTCATAAAAATTTTCTTTAACCTTATTAGGGTTTGTTATGGTAGGAGCATATGCACTGATGATGGTGGCTTGCTGCTTTTTTTTCAAGTACAATTGCATTGTCATGAGCTTGTCACTCCCTCCTTTTTGGGAGTCATACAAGCTCATTGACTAGATTAGTTTTGATTGCAAAATCTATTCCAGTTTCACAGTGCTCCCCATCACTGTGGTCACTCCAGAAAAAAAAAAGTTTACCCAGCTCTGACTTCAATAAACTGGCCTTCATTTGTCAACCTTGTTTCATTCAGGGCTGCTGTTAGAATATGATAGCTGCTCGGTTCTCTTGCAATGAGAGCTGTTTGTCTTTCAGGTTTATTGGATTTCATATTGTTCATAAGTGTACACACATGTACTAATGGTAAGTGGAATAATCTTTACAAAAGTTTTTGTACAGTGGTGTGTGTGTGTGTGTGTGTGTGTGTTTCTTTTTGTTGAGGCAATGGGGGGGGTAAGTGACTTGCCCAGGGTCAAACAGCTAGTAAGTGTTAAGTGTCTGAGATTGGATTTGAATTCAGGTCCTCCTGACTCCAAGGCCAGAGCTCTATTCACTGTGCCACCTAGCTGCCCAATTTTTTGTGTGTTTTGACTACAGGATAGGATCCCTCCCTTATGTTAAGCAAGTCAGGATTAGATTAGGTGAAACAGACAATTTGGGGGCACCTTTTCTAGCCCCTTCCTCTTGCTAGGAGGTGAGCAGTGCAATCCTTAAAAAAAGCTATGCAGATACCAAGGGGGCTGCCAAATACCACTGCTGCTCTATGTCCTTTCCAATGCCCTGGGTTTATTGGGGGCAGGGTTGTGACTATCTATAGCTTTCAGTGTGTCTATACCTACTGCTTTGTCACTTGTCTGTCACCTTAGGACTTTGAGGTAGATTAAAATGGTAAAATGATATGGATAATGTCTTTTGACTAAAACATAAATTGAATTTAAGTGAGGCAAAATTGTGCAAGGTCATTATCTTCACTGTCTCTTCCACAGTCATCAGAGTCCAGTGGCAAGACAAAGATCAAGATGAATGATGATGGCTCAGGAAGTATTGTATGACCTTAGCATCTTTGATGTCTAACCAAGCTCCAAGCACTCCACAGTGCCTCTTTCCACTGCCTTCATGGCTTTTTGCAACAAATTGTTCACATCCACCTATCGTGCCAGGGAATGCTTCACATGCTTGGGGGAGACACTCTTCTAACTCACCATTGTGTTTGAGGCCCATCAGTTCCCTCAACCAGGTTTAGCCCATCTGTCAAAATGATTTACTAGCGTGTGGGCACTATGCATACTACAGCTTCTTAGAGCCACAGGTGAGAGTTGGATGGTAGGTGGACACCAAAGGTGTAAAGCAGCCCTAAAAAAAGACTTGGCAGGCCTCACAACAGAAGTACTAGTTTTCCCTGAATACTGTACACCACACTGAGGAAGATAATGTAGATACACAAGAGCATAAAGCCAAAACACAATGAAAGGGAGTCACTATACAGAGTCAGAAGGATGGTGGAGTCATTGAAAGGCACAAAGAATGAATAGTTCAAGATACAAGAAGAAGACCCTGTCAGAAGGATGGAATGATTGAAGGAAATGGAGAATGAATAGTTAGAGATAGAGGAGGAGAACTAGGAGAGTGCCAACTTATAAAGAAAAAAGAGGAAATACTATCCAGAAGAAACGAGTAGACTACAGGGCCAAATGGTACTAAAACATGAATGCAAAGAATTAGCCACTAGATTTGATACTTATGAGGTCACTGGTAACTCTTAAAAATAGTCCAGTATATGTGGATGTGAAGTATCAGAGCACAGGAGTATAAGAAAAATTCATAAAAGCACAGCAGTGCCAGGTTATAGAGGGCTTTGAATAACAGGAGAAGCATTTTCAGATTTGCTTGTATAAGTGCAAAGAAACCACTGAGGACTTTTTCTCAGAGGAAACATGAATATTGATTTTGGCAGTGGTAAAACAGGGATATTGTGATTTAGATTCTCCACTCTTTGCTTTCCAGGTAAGCAACTTTTCTATGTAACATAACTTTTCTATGTATGTGTATACATACATATCTATATCTACACATATGTATATAGTACATATAATCCCTCAGTGTATATGCATGTATATCCATGTATGCATAATATATGTGTATGCATGTGTAAAACTAAATAAAACACAACTGCCATCGCAGAGACATTGCTTCCTGTGTTTGTTTCTTGTAGTAGTGCTTCATAGATCATATTTATCTGTTAATCTATTATTTATCAAGTGACATGTCAAAGGCTAATGTTTAATGCATTGTCTCTAGCAGGCCTGTATTAAAATTAAAATGACAGAAAAATGTAACTATATCAAACCATAAAGATTATTTAACTGACAATCAAATATAAATTACTCACGAATCAAGTTATTGTCTTCAAATGCATGCTAGATGTTTCCTATTTGTAAGTTCTATTGCGCTAATACATGCAAGTTCCCTGAATACAGGGACTGAATTTATTTCTTAATTTACTTTTATATGATATATGGTACCTAGTACAGGGCAGGATATTTAGGACATTAGGATATATATGGTACCTAGTTTAGGGCAGAAACTTAAAATATATATATACACAGACACACATACACATATATATTTTATTTATATATATGTGTATATATATGGACACACACATTGATACAGATATCCATATAAAAATATATCATTAAGTACCACCTAAATGTATATGTACATACACAACTACACACACATATATGTAATGCTTGTGTGTAAACACATATCTGTGGTACACAAGTGTGCACATATGCAATGTATGAGTATATTATGTTTATATAATATACATATGTGTATATTGTATATGTGTGTATCTATACACATACACACATACTATTTGTAGAGGATTTGTTGTGGTACCTCAAGGAGTTATGCCCCAACTTGCCCCTTTTCAATCCTCCTAGGAGGTTTGAGGCTTTGGGGAATGTTACAGTGCATGAAGACTGGTTTCTCTAATGGAATGTGCCACACGAAATTGCATCCTGTTAATGGAAAGTGACAAAAAGTAGGGATTCTTTAATCAGAAGTGATGTAGAAGACTCCATCGCTGAGATAGCCATGCACCCATTGCTGCTTTCTCTTGTAAGACCTTGCTTCCTGCTTTGTTTGGTGCCTTGGAAATGTGCTTTCCTGGGTTATTTCAAACTAGGCCATGCCAGCTTTAAGTTCAAGCTTTTCTAGTCAGGAAGCTATGCCTGACACTGTACTTACTTTCTTGGGAGTGACCCTCAAGGTTTGGATTGACTTAACTTGAAGTGGCACGGGAAACCATGCTCCTAGGGCATTAAGTTAAAAGACAGTCAGTGTCCTGAAGTGGAATTGTGGGCAATAATGACGTTGAAAATGATCACTTCTTAAATTTCGTGTAGTACTTTCAATTTTTTTGCATTTCTCAAACTTATGCTTTTACAATAGTAATTAGTATCCATTCTCATCCCCTACCTCACAATTAGACTGTAAATTACATGAGGATTTTTGCGCACATGTGGCCTTTCCTGAAGTTCCCAACCATTGGGGTTCTTTGGTAGAAATTATTTTATATCAATTCGTATATGTTTTGCCTTCAAACCATAAGTCATCTAGTTGGCGCAGTAGACATGTAGTTGCACCTGGATTCAAGATTTCATTTCAAATGCTGCCTTATATACTTCCTAGCTGTGTGATATTAGGCAAGAAACAAAACAAAACAAACAAAAAACAACAGAAAACAACAACAACGACAAAAAACAAAAAACAAAAACAAAATCAAACAAAAAAACTTTAACTTCTTTCTGCCTCAATTTTCTCATCTATAAAATGGGGGCAATAACTACTTCACAGAGTTGTTATGAGAGTAAAGTCAGATATTTGTAAAGTAATTTGTAGACCATAAATTATTATATAAACTCATAATAGGAGGAGGAGGAGGAGGAGGGAGCTGAAGCAACAGCAGCAGTAGTAGTAATAGTAGTAGGAGTAGGAGTAGTACTAGGAGTTGTATGTGTTGTGTTCTCATAGTAGAATGTAAGATCTCTGAGGGCAAGGAGCACTTCTTTGTTTTCATATCCTCAGCATCTTAGAACAGCCTTGTTAGGTAGGTGCTTTTAGTATCCCCATTTGCAGGTGAAGAAACTGAGACTGAGGATGGTTAAGGGACATGACAAGGAATACACAGCTACTATGTGTCTAAAGCAAGATCTGAATATAGGCCTGTCTTGTCTCTGGGTCAAGCACTCTGTCAACTATTCCACTTAAATCGCTGAGTGCGTATTGAATGAATGAATGAATGAATGCATAAAAGAGTTCTAGACAAAGAATTTTAGGAACTAGAAGAAGGAAAAGTATACTTTCAGATGGGAAGAATGAAGGAAAGATACATGAAGATGATACCTCATCTGGGTCTAGAAGGAGGCTACAATTACTACAGATGAACCTGTAGAGGTATAGAAGATAGGATCATTAATTCGTCATTAATCCACTCCATGGATAATGGAAAACTGATTGCAAAAATTCTTGCATTAAAGTCAGAAGTTTCACATAATAGTAACAATAACAACAATAACAACAGCTGGTATTTGAATAGAGCTTCATGTTTTTCAAAAGATTTTCTATACATCTTATCATCTGATCCTTATAAAATCATGTGAGGTAGTTAATGCAAGCATTTTCATTATCTCTTTTGTAGACAGAAAACTGGAATTCTTAGTTGCTTAACATATAGCCTCATAGTTGCAGGAAAAGGGAAATGTAACTAGATACCAGTTTACATTAAAAATGAATTTAAAACAAAGGAAAGTATCTGGCTGTTTTAATGAGCTATGAACTCAATGAGTCAAAAATATGAGAGGGAAGACATGCTATCCTAGGCTTTATTAATCAGTAAAGGCATTTATTAAGCAACTACCATGTTCCAGGCATTGTTTTAAGTCCTAGCAATACAAAGAAAGGTAAAAGACTGTCCCTGCTTTTGAGGATTAAACAGTCTAATGACAGCATACAGAATGAGAGAAGCCATAGTCTATGTTCCTGGTGCTGGTCAGACCATATCAGGGATAGTGTGTTCAATTCTACTCATAATGTCTTAGAAAAAAAAAATTCGACAAGTTAGAAAATATGTGCAGAAGGGAATAACTAGGGTGGTGAGAGGCCTGAAGAATATGACACAGGAGGATTGGTTGAAAGAACAGAGAATATTTACCTTGGAGAAGAAAAGGTTTAGAGGTAAGATGCCAACTCTTTTCAATGATGTGGAGGGATTTCACATGAAGCAGGATTTAGACTAACTTTTCTTGGGCCCTACAAGCAGAACTAGGAACCATGGGAGAAAGTCACAAAGAGTCAGATTTATGTTTGTTGTAATGAAAATGTCCTATCACAAGCTATCAACATCTAGAATATGTTGCCAAAAGAATACGAGGCTCCCTCTCATCAGGGTCTTCAAGCCAAGGCTGAATAACCACTTGCTAAAGATCTGCTGGAAGGGATGGTTGGTCAAGTATTGGTTAGACTAGATGGTCACCAAGGTCCCTCCCAGCTCCTAGATTCAATGATTCTATATATACATACTCTGTAAAAGGGATAAATGAAAGCTATGCATTCAAAGGATCCGAGTCCAAATATTGGCTCAATCACTTATTGCCTTTGTGACCTTGAATATATTAAATTACAGTACTTCTATTGACCTCAGTTTTCTCATCCATAAGATGAATAGGTTTGACTAGATAACCAGTAAGGTCCCTTCCATCTAAATCTATGATTATGGCTGTGCTGATTGCAATGGGAGAGTATAATCCATTGATCCTAAATGTCAAAATCACAACTAAAATCTAAGTCTTCAGTTACCCAATCTTATACTATTTCCATTAAAATTAAAACTGTTGATATTTTGCATGATCACAATTAGGCCACTGAAATTTGGTATTCATCTACCGGTATGAAACTATTACACTCAATGAATTCTTTGTTAAAATTTTTAATTCCCTGTGTCCCACAAGATGGTCCCTATTCATCAGAATGCTTAGAGTCCATAGAAAAGGTCATCGAATCTATGTCATGGGAAAGGCCTCAGAAAACTTCTAGGCCAAACCACAATAATGAAAAAAATATCCCTCTAACAACAAGAGTTCTCAACTTGAAGTCTGTGAACATGTTTTTAATTCAATTTTATTTTCAGTTACAAATTCTTTCACTTCTTACACCCTTATCTTAGCCATTGAAAAGACAAGAATATAATACCCATTATACATTGTGAACTTATTTTAAAACATATTTTAGAACTGTATTTCAATATAATTGTTTCTTTGGTAATCTTACGTATTTTAATTAATGCATTTCAGTATCATTCCATGAAACAGTTTGTAAGCTTCACCAGATAGTCAAATGGGTCTGGGACACAAAAAAAAAGATAAAGAAGCCCTCTTCTATAACAATCCAACAGGTGGCTATCCAGTCTCTGCTTGAAGATATTTAGTGGCAGATATCTCATAACTGAACTTTTGGGGATCATTCATGTGGAAACTGAAAAAAAAATCATCCATTAGCAGTGGATGCAGTATTCCCAACTGTGCCTAGGCATACCTTAAATGTGCTAACAGCACTCTTTCTGAATTGGGGGTTTCCTGAGATCTGGAGCCCACTGGGGGCAGCAGTAAAATTTCTTGTCTCTCTGGGTAATCCTTATTACAGAGATCCCTGGCTACTCCTGTTTCCTTCTCTCTCTTCCTACCAGTTTCATCTGTGTTGCTTTTGTAGGGCTCTGATGTGGGAAGAAGTTCACCAAGTTATTTGATCACCTGACAGTGAGGACCCTACTGTAAATATGTTTTGGGGACTCCCACTCCCCTGTTCTTTTTCTCTCATAATCATAATCATAGTATCTAGCATTTATATGGTGCTTTAATATTTGCAAAATACTTTACATGGATTATGGCAAGAATAAAATGATATAATATGTAAAGTGCATTGCAAAATGTAGACATATATTTTAGTTATTATTAGTAGTATTAGCATCATTGTCTCACTTGATCTTGAACCCTGTGATGTAGGTGCTATTATTATACTTATTTTACACATGAAGAAACAGAGGTTAAGTGATGTCCGTGGCCATTTAACTAGTATGTGAGGCAGAATTTGAACTCAGGTCTCCTTATTAGATTCCAACTCCTGTTTGGAATCAGACAGACTCTTGCTCCAATCCTCCTCATCCCCACGTATACCTCTTTCTAACTGACAAGGTACTAATTTCTTCCCTGGAATTCCAGGCAAATGATTCCTTGTTGAGAAGGAAAATAATCTTGACATTCCCCACCCCACTCCCTTTGGTTTTGCTTGTTTTCTGTGGCTCAACAAAAAGATATGGCCCTGGTATTCTGGTTGATATGAACAAGGAAGGGAAAAAAAAAAACAAAGAAAAGAAAATCCCTAAAAGCATGTCCTTCTAGTAATCATCAGTCCTTAGTTTTGACAACTGGACTTGTGTGTGGCTCAGTGCAGGGATAAGTGAGAAAAGTCCATTTATCGTGGTGATTTTGTTTTAAGCTAACAAGATAAGATTTAAAATGTTGTTATATATTTTAGGGTAAAGATTTGATTACACAGAGCCCTTTAAAACATACACATACACACACACACACACATGCACACACACACACACACACACACACATAGAACTCTCTGCAAAGTAAAATGTAGATATAGTTAGGTTTTAATTTCTTTGATGAATGCACATGTCTTTAATGAACGAATTTTTTTTTTATTATTTTTTATTTTTTTCCACATGCTTTTGAGTTGAAAATTTTTCTCCCTTTCCCCCCACCCTCCCAAGATGGAACAATCTGACATAGGCTTTACATTTACATACCCATTAAACATATTTTCACATTAGTGAAGTTGTAAGTAACAATTAAAACCAATAGGAGGAACCATCAGAAAGATGAAACAAAACTCAACAGAAGGTAAACAATAAGTGAGAGCGATTTGACTTCCATAGTTCTTTCTTTGGATGTGGACAGCATTTTCCATCCCAAGGCCTCTGGAGATGTCTTAGATCCTTGTAATGCTGAGAAGGATTCAGTTTAACACTCTTAGTCATTGCATAACATGGCTGTTATTGTGTACAAAGTCCTCTTGGTTCTGCTCACTTCACTCAGCATCAGACCATATAAGTCTTTCCAGGTTTTTCTGAAGTCAGCCTGTTCATCATTTCTCATAGAACAATAGTATTCCATTACATTCATATACCACAACTTGTTCAGCCATTCCCCAATTGATAGGCATCCTCTCAATTTCCAATTCTTTGCCACCACAAAAGAGCTGCTATGATATTTTTGTACATGTGGGTCCTTTTCCCATTTGTTTGATCTCTTTGGGATATAGCCCTAGAAGTGCTATTGCTGGATCAAAGGGTATGCACATTTTTGTAGCCCTTTGGGCATAGTTCCAAATTGTTCTCCAAAATGGTTGGATCATTTCACAACTCCACCAACAATGTATTATGTTCCAATTTTCCCACATCCTCTCCAACATTTATCATTTTCCTGTTTTGTCATGTTGGCCAATCTGATAGGTGTGATGTGGTACCTCAGAGTTGTTTTGATTTGCATTTCTCTAATCAATAATGATTTAGAGCATTTTTTCATATGACTATAGATGGCTTTAATTTCTTCATCTGAGAACTGTCTGTTCATATCCTTTGACCATTTATCAATTGGGGAATGGCTTGTGTTCTTATAAATTTGTCTTAATTCTCTATATATTTTAGAAATGAGGCCTTTATCAGAAACTGGTTGTAAAAATTCTTTCCCAATTTTCTACCTTCCTTCTAATCTTAGTTGCATTGGCTTTGTTTGTGCAAAAACTTTTCAATTTAATGTAATCAAAATTATCCATTTTGCTTTTCATAATGTTCTCTATCTCCTGTTTGGTCATGAATTCTTCTGTTCTCCATAGATCTGATAGGTAAACTATTCCTTGTTCTCCCAGTTTACTTATGGTATCAGCCTTTATATCTAAGTCATGAACCCATTTTGACTTTATTTTGGTATATGGTGTGAGATTTGGGTCTATGCCTAGTTTCTGCCATACTCTTTTCCAGTTTTCCCAGCAGTTTTTTTCAAAGAGTGGGTTCTTATCCCAGAAGCTGGGGTCTTTGGGTTTATCAAATAATAGATTACTATAGTCATTGACTACTGTGTCTTGCATATTTAACCTATTCCACTGATCCACCTCCCTATTTCTTAGCCAGTACCAAGCAGTTTTGATGATTGCTGCTTTATAATACAATTTAAGATCTGGAATTGCTAGGCCACCTTCCCCTGCATTTCTTTTCATTAGTTCCTTTGATATTCTGGACCTTTTTTTTTCCAAATGAATCTTGTTATTATTTTTTCTAACTCTATAAAATAATTTTTTGGTAGTTTGATTGGTATGGCACTGAATAAGTAAATTAGCTTAGGTAGGATTGTCATTTTTATTATATTAGCTCGGCCTACCCATGAGCAACTGATGTTTTTCCAATTATTTAGATCTGATTTTATTTGTGTGAAAAGTGTTTTGTAATTGTGTTCATAGAGTTCCTGGGTTTGTTTCGGAGGTAGACTCCTAAATATTTTATAATGTCTACAGTAAGTTTAAATGGGATTTCTCTTTCTATCTCTTGCTGTTGGGCTTTGTTGGTAATATATAGAAATGCTGATGATTTATGTGGGTTTATTTTATAGCCTGCAACTTTGCTAAAGTTGTTTATTATTTCAAGTAGTTTTTTACTTGATTCTCTAGGATTCTCTAAGTATATCATCATGTCATCTGCAAAGAGTGATAGCTTTGTTTCTTCTTTGCCTATTCTAATGCCTTCAATTTCTTTTTCTTCTCTTATTGCTAAAGCTAAGGTTTCCAGTACAATATTGAATAACAGTGGTGATAATGGACATCCTTGTTTCACCCCGATCTTATTGGAAATGCTTCTAGCCTGTCCCCATTACATATAATGCTTGCTGAAGGTTTTAGATAATGCTATTTATTATTTTAAGGAAGACTCCATTTATACCTATGCTTTCTAGTGTTTTTAATAGGAATGGGTGTTGTATTTTATCAAAAGCTTTTTCTGCATCTATTGAGATGATCATGTGGTTTCTGTTGGTTTTGTGTTGATATGCTCAATGATGCTGATAGTTTTCCTAATATTGAACCAACCCTGCATTCCTGGTATAAATCCTACCTGGTCATAGTGTATTATTCTTGTGATAAGTTGCTGTAATCTACTTGCTAATATTTTGTTTAAAATTTTTGCATCTATATTCATTAGAGAAATTGGTCTATAATTTTCTTTCTCTATTTTGACTCTTCCTGGTTTAGGTATCAACACCATATTTGTATCATAAAAAGAATTTGGTAAGACTCCTTCTTCACCTATTTTCCCAAATAGTCTATATAGTATTGGAATTAATTGTTCTTTAAATGTTTGATAGAATTCGCATGTAAATCCATCTGGCCCTGGAGATTTTTTCCTAGGGAGTTCATCAATGGCTTGTTCAATTTCTTTTTCTGAGATGGGGTTATTTAAGTATTTTACTTCCTCTTCGGTTAATCTGGGCAATTTATATTTTTGTAAATATGTATCCATTTCACTAAGATTGTCAAATTTGTTGGCATATAGTTGGGCAAAATAATTCCTAATTATTGTTTTAATTTCCTCTTCCTTGGTGGTAGCTTGCCCTTTTCATTCTTGATACTAGTAATTTGGTTTTCTTCTTTCTTTTTTTAATTAAATTAACCAAAGGCTTATCTATTTTATTGTTTTTTCATAAAACTCTTAGTTTTATTTATTAGTTCAATAGTTTTCTTAATTTCAATTTTATTAATTTTTCCTTTGGTTTTCAATATTTCTAATTTGGTGTTTAGTTGAGGATTTTTAATTTGTTCTTTTTCTAGTTTTTTTAGTTGTATGCCCAATTCATTAATCTCCTCTTTTTCTATTTTATTTATGTAAGCATTTAGAGATATAAAACTTCCCCTAAGAACTGCTTTTGCTGCATCCCATAGGTTTTGGTATGTTGTCTCATTATTGTCATTCTCTTGAATGAAATTATTGATTGTTTCTATGATTTGTTGTTTGACCCAATCATTTTTTAGGATTAGATTATTTAGTTTCCAATTATTTTTTAGTCTATCTTTCCATGGCCCTTTATTACATATAATTTTTATTGCATCATGATCTGAAAAGGATGCATTTAATATTTCTGCCTTTCTGCATTGGATTGTGAGGTTTTTATGCCCTAGTACATGGTCAATTTTTGTGTATGTGCCATGTACTGATGAGAAAAAAGTATATTCCTTTCTATCCCATTCAGTTTTCTCCAGAGGTCTATCATACCTAACTTTTCTAATGTTCTATTCACCTCCTTAACTTCTTTCTTGTTTATTTTGTGGTTAGACTTATCTAGTGCCGAGAGGGGAGGTTCAGGTCCCCCACTAGTATAGTTTTGCTGTCTATTTCTTCCTGTAACTCCCTGAACTTCTCCTGTAAGAATTTGGATGCTATACCATTTGGTGCATATATATTTAGTAATGATATTACTTCATTGTCTATGGTGCCTTTTAGCAGGATGTAGTTTCCTTCCTTATCTCTTTTGATTAGATCTATTTTTGCTTTTGCTTTGTCTGAGATCAGGATTGCTACCCCTGCTTTTTTACTTCAGCTGACATAATATATTCTGCTCCAGCCTTTTACCTTTACCCTGTATGTGTCACTCTTTTTCAAATGTGTTTCCTGTAAACAACATATTGTAGGATTATGGTTTTTAATCCATTCTGCAATCCATTTCCGTTTTATGGGAGAGTTCATCCCATTCACATTCACAGTTATGATTACTATCTGTGTCTTTTTCTCCATCCTTTTTCCCCCTATTTATGCTTTTCTTTCTCCTTTTTCCTTTCTCCCCTTCACTAGTGTTTTGCTTTTGACCACCGCCTCCTTCAGTCCCTTCCCCCTTTTATTATCCCTTTCCCTTTTCTTCCCCTTTACTTACTGCTGCTTCCCTCCCTTCTTTCCCCCCTCCTTTTCTTTCTCCTTTCTTTCCTTTTCCCTCCTACTGCCTATAGGGCAAGTTAGATTTCTATACCTAACTGATTATATTATGCCCTTCTTGAGCCTAATCTGATGAGAGTAAGGTTCAAACAATGCTCCCCTCTTTCCCTCTGCTGTAATAGGATTTTGTGTCTTTTGTAATGTAATTTACCCTTGTCTGCCTCCTCCTTTTCAGTACCTTTTCTAAGATCAGATTGATCCACTTATTTGGATCCATTTAACCCACTTGATTAGATTTTTTTTATCATTACATCAAAGTCAACTAATATCCACCCTCTTTATGTATACTCCTTTAACAAGGTGTAATAACAATACAGTTCTCAAGGGTTGCAAGTCTCATATTCCCTTGTAGGGGTTTAAACAGCCCCCCCTTATTAACAACATATTGTATCTTCTGTCCCATTTACCTTTTTAAGTCCTTCTTGAGTCCTGTACTTGAAGATCAAATTTTTTGTTGAGCTCTGGTCTTTTTATCAGGAAAGTTTGGAAGTCTCCTATTTTGTTGAATATCCACCTCCTTTGAAAAAATGCTCATTTTTGCTGGGTAATTGATCCTTGGCTGCATTCCAAGCTCCTTTGCCTTATGGAATATCATGTTCCATGCCCTGTGGTCTTTTAATGTAGAAGCTGCAAGGTCCTGTGTAATCCTGACTGTGGTTCCATGATATTTAAATTCTTTCTTTCTGGCTGCTTGCAGCACCTTCTCTTTCATCTGGTAATTTTGGAATTTTGCTATTATATTTTTGGCGTTGTCAATTTGGGATCTCTTTCAGGTGGTGATGGGTGGATTCTTTCTATGGTTATTTTCCCTTCTGGTTCTAGGACTTTTGGGCAGTTTTCCTTTATGATTTCCTGAAAGATACTGTCCAGGCTCTTTTTTTCATCATGATTTTCAGGTAGTCCAATAATTTTTAAATTGTGTCTCCTGAGTCGATTTTCCAGGTCAGTTGTTTTACTGATGAGGTATTTTACATTTTCATCGATTTTTTCATTTTTTTTTTCTGTTTGACTGATTCTTGCTCTCTCATAGAGACATTAGTTTTCATTTGTCCAATTCTGGTTTTTAACAGATTGTTTTCTTCTGTTAGCTTTTGTATTTCCTTCTTCAACTGGCCAATTGTGTTTTTTAGTGACTTGTTTCCTTCAGCATACACTTCTGTTAGATTTTGTACTTCCTTCTTCAACTGGCCAACTGTGTTTTTTAGGGACTTGTTTTCTTCAGTGTACTTTTCTGTTAGTTTTTGTCCTTCCTTCTTCAATTGGCCAATTGTGGCTTTTAGGGACTTGTTTTCTTCAATGTATTTTTTTTCCAACTGGCCAATTGTATTTTTGAAGGACTCTTTTACCTCTCTCATTTGACTATTAAAATCCTTCTTGAGCTCTTCTAAGAAGGCTTTTTGGGCTTCAGATCAATTCATATTCCCTTTTGTTGTTGCAGATGTGGGTTTGTTGACAATGTTGTGGTCTTCAGAATTTCTGTCTTGATCTTCACTCTTCTCATAATATGAATGTATGGTACATTTCTTTTTACTCATGGTGTTTCTTTATTCCCTGGCCTTTAAAGAGATTAAGCTCTCCTGCTGGGGCACAGAGAGTACTTACCCAAGCTTCTTGTGTTGGAAGCCTAGGTCTTCGTCACTGGCTTTTTCCGCTGGGGCCTCTTATGTTGGAAATTGGAGTCTGTAGGTTTCTGGCAGCTTACCTTGTGTTGGGCTGGAATCAGCAAGGCTGGAACTTTCAGGCAATTCTAGGTTGCCTGCTTTTCCTTTCCTTTAGCTCTTTTCTGCTCCTTTTAGATGGCTGCTGCAGGATGTTTATCTTCCTGGGGCCCCCTGCAGTGTTGTCTCCTTCGTTTCTGCTAATGTACAGGGAGATTCCTTTGATGTAGAGTGCCAAGACTCCTGGTGCTTTTCTGTGCTGGTTTCCACCAGTTCCGCCCCCTCCCCACCCCAGCCTCACTGAGGCACTTGGGGTCCAGGTGTTGGTGTTTGCCTGCTCTACCACCTGGAGTTCAGGATCTCTTCACAAATGGAGGCTTCAGGGCTCCTACAGCTCACCTGGTGTTGGGTTGGAATCAGCAAGGCTGGGGCTTTAGGAAGCCTTTACGTTGTTTTCTTCACCTCCTTTCAGATGAATGCCGCAGGGTACTTATCTGCCTGGGCCCCTTGTTTTTGCTGAGGCACTGGGAGTCCCGTTTGCTGGGTTACTGCACTGCTGCTCCTTGTCTTTCTTCTAGTTCAGGTGTTCCAGGATTGTTTGTTTGTTTGTTTTTCTGGGGTGATATTTTCTGGGTTTTCAGAGGTTGATAGGGGAGAGTGAGAGTGACTACCTTTTCACTGGGCCATCTTGGCTCCCAGAAGCAGAACTCATGAATGAATTTTCAATATGAAATGTGCTATACTTACCTTTTTCACTGTTTTAGGCTCCCTTAATACATACATTATATTCAGAATGATGGTTTGAATGACCCTGTTCTGCCCTAATTTGATCACTTCTAGAGTATTCCACAGCAGTTAATGATCTATAGAATTTTAAAGGTTAGAATGTATTTTGCCGTAACAACACCAGTAACGTAATGAAGTAATTCTATATAACCACCTTAAGTATAAGAAAAAGGAATATGAAGTCTAGAGAGAACAAAATTGCATATTATCTAGTTCTGCACACCACATTTTGTCAAGAACATTGATAAGATAGAGGGAGTGACCATGGAAGAAGAGAATGATCATGGATTTGAGGGGACTTGAAACCATGTCCATTGGTTAGGGACCCAGGGGTGTTTAGCAGGAAGAAGACTTGCAGGGGCAACCTGGCCCATTTTCCAATATTATGAATGATTTCATGAGGGAAAGAGAGGAAATTTGTTCAGTGTTACCTCAGAGGGCAGAATAAGGAGCAGCAGCCAGTGTGACAGAGAGTCAAATGTTCATCCAACATGAGGGAAAAGCTTCTTAAGAGTACAGAGACAATGTGGAGCAGCATGGTATTAGATAGACCTTTAGATTCAGTGTCAGAAAACCTGAGTTTGAATCCTGGCTTTGGTACTTATTAGTAATGTGACTCAGATGAAAAGATTTTACTTTTCTGAGCCTCAGTTTCACCATCAATAAAAGTGAAGTTAATAATACTTGCACTAGCACATGACAGGCTTGTTTTAAATAAAGTGCTATGTAAACACGAACTATTATTTTTATTATTAGAGTTGTTCACAAATGTCACCATTTCTTTTACAAAGCATCGGATTTTAAGATAACTAGAGGGCTTCAAGCACAAAATGATGGGAGTATTAGACTTATTATTCAGGTAGAGTTTGGACTACTTGATTTTTAAGGACCCTGCCAACCCTGAGATTTTGTGATTCTCTGGGCTCTGATATATAAGAATCATTAAGTTCATCATTTTGAAGATTGTCTCTTACACAAAGTTTTTTAAAATATTGGAATAAGGATATTTGACCTCAAATTTGAAATTATTTAAAAAGTTACTAGCCCTAACTTCAACATGAATTGCCAGGAAAACTTGGCTTGTAGAATATGAACCTGTGGCATTAACCATAACTGTACTAGAAAGAACCCCAGCATCCTGAATCATTTCCTACATGTTAAAGTGGATTAGATGAATAATTTTTCTATTACCTCAATCTAGACTCATTCAAATGTCACTTTCTATCAGGGAAAAGCAACTTCATGCACTATTTTACATTAAATAAACTTGGACTAATTCATCACTTTTTATCAGGAAGACCAGCTCTCACATAAATTTATATTAGAAACCCAATTGCATATGTTATGTTCCATTGGGGAAAACTAACTCTTTTTTTCTGCAATACATTTGGTAAATCTTGCCTTTCATTTTATTGGAATTTGTAATCCTAGAAATTCATCCAAGTGTCAGTGTCTTTGCATCATGAAAGCACAGCTGTTTACATAAAAGAAATATTCTTTCATGTCATTTTACATCTGGTACATCATCTTTCTTGTCTTGGAATAATCTTTACATTTAATGAGCATGTCTTCTTTTCCAACATTTTCAAGAAAGGCAGAAAAAAAGTATTTTGTCTGTTTCTTTGTCTTTAAAGGTATTCACATACAAACTAGACTTTATTACTTACGGAATGATAACGTTAGTAAAACTGAGTTGTTCCATTTTTTAAAAAAGTCAGTGGACTGGATAAAATTTGTCTAGCTGTTAGAATTTTAAAAGCCCCTTTAAATAACTTAAACCTCATTTGAAAATAACTCAACTTAAACTCAACGAATATTTATTAAGTATTTACTATGTTTAGAGTCCTATTTTAGAATATGTGGGGCATACAAGAATGAAAAAGATATAGATCTTGTCTTCAAGTAACATTCTAATAGAGAAAATACTTAATTCCTACAAAGAAATTTATAATAAAGAAACTATGGTAAGCTGGTGAAAAAAGCCCACATTGTTATAAGGGAACCAAAAGTGGAGTGATTCCTTCTGGCTGAGGAAAGCAGAGAAGGCAATTCAGCCTGATCTTGAGGGACAAGTAAGATTTCAAGAAGAGAAAACAGGTAGGAGAGATTCCTTAGGAAGCAAGGACTGTACCATTTTTGTCTTTGCATCCCCAGTATCAAGCATAATGGCTTGACAGACTCTGCT